>NC_139220.1:46355077-46672577 GCF_055691185.1 Crinia signifera | reverse complement strand
GGTTGCCAATCAATGAATGGTTTCTTCTGCCTTTGGAAAGAAAAGTCCGCCTGAACGGACTTCTTTCCTTCGGTGTCTGCCGAAAAAGGGGGCATCCGCGCTGACGTCCTGTAACATCAGCCGCCAGCTCCCGTTTTCACGTGGACGCCCATAAAACGCTGGGTATTGCCATGGTTCAGTGCCACTTGTGCCCTCCCCGCAGCTAACGGCCTGGTGAGTGTGTAACTCGCCAAAGCCGTTCAGTGTAGGGGTTTACACATGCACAGAAACGGGGCCGGGGCCGAATTCTGATCACACAGATCCTGAATCTGCCCCATAGATTGAAAGCTCCACTGGGGTAGGCACTGATACACTCTGCAAAGTGCTATTGAAAATGGGGGGTTATTCAGATTAATAGAGGGGTCTCAGATCTGGGAGCACTGAAGAAATCGTTCAATGGTCACCGACCATCAAATGATTTCTCGCCCGCACACAAGGCTGTGATTGGATGATTATGCAAATCAGCCATTTGAATGGCTACAGGGGTACGGAGGGGGGGGGGGGGATTCACAGCCTTGGGAGTCAACCAGAATAAGGGCCTATGTGTGCACCATATAAACTGGTAATAAAAAAATAATGATCGATGTCATCACATCTTATGTGTAATACAATTCGCTTCTACAATAGAAAGTACAGAACATGAAGACACAAGACTGATATTTATGGCTCTGCCAGGTTTTATAGAGAATCCATTGTGTTCTCCTCAGTAAGTCTCTGTCCGTGACATGATGTAACTGCCTCCTTGGGGATATAATCGAAGCCTGTGCTGTGCCAGCTGAATATATATTACTTCAGATGTGTACCAAGCCCTCTGGTAAAGTTATCAGAAGAACAGTCACAGCACATGTTGGTGCAGATGTTACAGGCTTCACCCGGTGCCATCACCTCAGGGTTTCAGCTTTCACACTAGTAAGCGAGTCCAAAGGATAGATAGAGATTATATATATGATGACGAATTAAATAAAGATTCGAAACGTTGAAGTACACCTGCCGTTTCTGGATTTCTTGAACGAGTGCCGCCTCCTGTTCTGAGTGTATATATACATATATATATATATATATATATATATATATATATATATATATATATATATATATATATATATATATATATATATATATTTGCGTCATTTCCTCCTGCACAACCACAGCACTTGGAATAATCACAGTGTAACACACGGGTGCCGGACGGGTTCCCAACAGTCGGGATCCCGACAATCATTTACCCGACGTCGGGATCCCGACTGTCAAAACACTGACAGCCCGACGGCCACCCGCTATTTTCCCTCGTGGGGGTCCACGACCCCCATAGAGGGAGAATAGAATAGGTGGCTCGCGTAGCGAGCCACCGTGCCCGCAAGGGGCTTTTTTGCACTCGCCATGCTGTCTGACTCTGGCCAGTCGGGATCCCGACGTCGGGATAATGACTGTCGGGATCCCGACGTCGGGATAATGACTGTCGGGATCCCGACTGTCGGAGTCCCATACCACACCCGTAACACACTTGGAGAATAATCACAGCGTAACACACTTGGGGCATTATGTCTGGATACCTTTTATAGCAGAGATGTATTTATGTTCTTGGGCCGGTGGGTGCATTCCATCCTTTTCTTAATAATCAAAGCAATATCATCATAGATTCTCCTATGCGTATTGCTAGGTTCTGGACCCCCATTTTGAAACTTTGGTGTGTGTTCTCAAAAAACTCCACGCAGTGCACATGTGCGAGCCATCTTGTGGGCATTGGGGGGGGGGGGGGGGTGTTGCCCGGTGTTTTCCAGAAAACAAAGTAATTCCCAAGCCGTTGGGAGGGCAGCTGACCTCATCAGCGGCCTCCCTCTCCCCATGGCCTTTGCAGCACCAAGTGAGTCCTGGCTTGCTCAGTGCTGCGAGCAGGGGAAAATCATTAGATGGTGACTAATTTTCCCTGTGTGCATGGCTGCGTACACTCGCAGTCCCAGCAAGCAGGTCTGAATCTGGCCCTATTTGCCAGTATAATGAGTTGTCTGCATCTCTGCAGTCGATCCCTACCAAACTGTGTGGACTAACAGTCATCATATAATCTGCACTTACAGTACAGCGCCTGCGTAACATTACTGTCATCCAATTGCCACAGAGTGGCCGCAGAGAAAAGACCAAGGGCCCTGAATTGATATGTTTGCAAAGATGTGTATGCAGGACCATGGCGCATGAGGTCATAACCTCCTGAGGAAGCCGCTGATTTTACTAAAGGCGGAGAAACACGTTGAGATAAAAAAAGGACTGTTCATTCATTGGCCAGAATTGCTGTCCAGGTCCGGGGAAGTAGTCCGGGATAAGACAGCAAAAATAGTACTGCACCAGCGGCCGCGGACACCCACAGAAGTCTGGGAACCTTTCCGCTGCCTTGACAAGGAACAACCAAGTATAAGTATATGGATCCAAGCATTATTGATGCATTTATTGAGTACAAAGCTTACTAAAGTAACTTTATACAAAAAGGATACATATATTTACAGTTACTAACTGGACTAATTATTACATGCATGGAACTACTAACAACTAATCCTACAATCTAAAAACAGCACTAGGGAAGGAAATGTATGTGGATTATTACATTTATTTAGAATAAGATGGGGCATTTTATGTAAATGTACTGAATCTATTGATATTGGCCAATATTATGTGTGTTTTATTTACTTTAATTTTTAATAAATTGTTATTTTTTATTTCAAGCAGCGCTGTTTTAGGATTTGTTTAGTGTCTTTACCTAATTTACAACCTGCTTAAAACCTTAAAGTGTGCAGTTTTGTGAGGAGACCTGGAAAACGTTAACGGTTGGTAGCTCTCGAGGACTGGAGTTACCCCTGTTCTAGTGTATGCCACCTTTAGAGTCTTCTCTTTGGGAGAAGCCCGAAGAGGGGGCGGTTAGCTGTACTTCAGGGGGCTGGGCCTGATCTCGATGTCATCAAGCCCACGATTTGTGCCATTTTATCCCCGCCCCCTCCTCATGAATTGTGGTATTTAAACACTGACGCCAGGGAGATGTGGGAGGCTTGCCCACCTTTCCAAGCGGCCAGGAGTGGGACCCTGCCCGCCATTTCAGGAGGGTAGGTTACTATTTGTATGTAGATTTGTTTTTTTACATCTACAGATGATAATCTTGCAAGCAGAGCCCTCTTACCACTGTGGCCTATTATCATGCCGTGTTCTCACTGCCAGTGTGAACAACACGGCTTCTACCCTGCATTTTAATGCCGGGGACTGCAGTGCCGCACCCGTTCTTACTGCTAAGGCAAATTCCCAGGTGTAGCAGTTCTACCTAGTAATTTGCCTTTTAACACGGGTTTATTTGCAGTGTGAACGGGTCATTCTGTGTCTGCTTACCCGGGTCTCCAATCCCGCGTAAAAAGCAGGGTTGGAGATCCGGGAATTTCAACACGGGTTGAACCTATCACATTGAAAAAAACCTGTGTTAAACGACAATTTACGGGGTCGACATGCTAGACCTGGGAATTTGCCTAGCAGTGAGAATGGGGTATAATTGTTAAACCCAACAGAAAATGTTGGTGCTATTAACAGTACTTCAACTACCCATCCCATCAGGTCTCAAGACCCAGATCTATTTGCACAGGACCCCTTTTATGCCCTTTTTGCATAAATCTGTACATTTTCATGTTACACCCTGGGTGGCTGCACTGCCCTCTTTACAGCCCTCACCCTAATACTTCATCACATTATATTTATTTATTATGTATATTTACAAGGACAGTATTTTTTGTGCAGTTTTATAATAAAAATATAAATATATATTTTTTTTTTAAAGTGTGCGGTCACATCACTCGGGGTGTGTTTAGTGCTATAAGGTATTAAGGTACTTGTTTCCTAGCACGGCGCCCACAAGCTAATTGCTTAGTGGGCTATTCAGCATAGTGAAATCGCATTGCATGGGACATTTTAGTGTCGTGCGATGGGATTTTATAATGTAATTTATTCACTTCTCTACAATAATATGATTGTATGACATACCAACAGGTTTTAGGCAGCTCCCCCCCCCCATCCACGCCACCCCGAAGCATGGCGAGCGCAGCAGAACGCGTCCTCCGACGTTTTCATACCCCCACTATCCACGTGGAGCTGATTTTACATAGTGTGGCGAGCGCAGCAAGCCACCGAGCCCGAAGCATGGCGAGTGGACGCGTAATACATGTAAAGTAATCCGCGTCCGCTCGCCACGCTTCGGGCTCGGTGGCTCGCTGCGCTCACCTCACTATAAAAATTGACTCCACGCCGACGTGGATAGTGGGGGTATGAAAAGGTCGGAGGACGCGTACCGCCGCCCCTCGTAGGCTCGCTGCGCTCGCCACTCTTCGGGTTGACGTTCATAGTGGGGGGTGGCGTGGGGGTGCTTTTAACATTGTAAGCACCTATTAGGGTGCTTATACAATTTAAAATCGCATAGGGGGTTTTCATCGCACACTTTATAAAATCAACTCCACGACGTGGATAGTGGGAGTATGAAAACGTCGGAGGACGCGTTCCGCTGCCGCCGCTCGCCACGCTTCGGGGTGGCGTGGATAGTGGGGGGGGGGGGTGCCTAAAACCTCTTGGTATGTCATATCGCATGGCATCGCACGGCACTAAAATGGTCCATGTGATGCGATTTCACAACATTAGCGTACGTAGAAAATCTGGGCGCCGTGCTAGGAAACAAGTACCGGTATTAGGCATCCTTGGCAACCCTCCATTCTATCAGAGACTCTTCCCATGTGAAGAGCAGTGTGCAGGACACAAAGTATAACCCAACATTCAAAGCAAGTTGGGACAAATTGCCTGGCTGATGAGGAAATAGTATTATCTGTTATACAAAGGCCCTTATTCAGATCTGGTCGCAGTACAAATTTGTTCTCAAAATGGGCAAAACCATGTGCACTGCCGGTGGGGCAGATGTAACATGTACAGAGAGAGATCAATTTGGGTGGAGTGTGTTGAAACTGAAACCTAATTTTCAGTGTAAAAATAATGCAGCTGGTATTTAACCTGCACAGAAACAAAATAACTCACACAAACCTAACTCTTTCTATACATGTTACATCTGCCCCACCTGCAGTGCACATGGTTTTGCCCATTTTTAGAACAAATTTGTACTGCAATCAGATCTGAATAAGGGCCAAAGAGAAGCCTGGGTCTAACTCAATGGTTCTCAAACACTCTCCTCCAGACCCCAAACAGTTCCTGATTTCCAGGTCAGGAAGCAGGTGCACAGGTGTATTTATTACTCACCGACATTTAAAAAAAAAAAACATACTGTATATGGAGCTAATTACGTCACTTGTGATTCTGTGACAAGACATGGTAAACATGCACTGTGTGGGGTCCTGAGGACCGAGTTTGAGAACAACTGGTCCAAATAAGTGTTCAAATCATGCAATGGTTTCCGGAACAGAACAGTTTACTTTAAAACAATCATTGTTCTGTATATTTTTAATACCAATTGCTGGTAAAGTTTGGAAATACTTTGTAGAAACACTATATTAAGGTTACCCTTTTCCAATAACGCACTTGAACTATGGGAATATAAATGACATGTTGGCCAGTGTAATACAGCCCTAGATTACTACGTGACCTCTGCATTGCTAATCTAGTTTAAAGATCATTATAGCAGGTAGAACTCAGGGTCGCAGTAGAGACAATCCTTCAAGGTTGATAGAAAACCCTTATAAATATTTTATATTGTTATGATAAGATTTCATGCCTGCAAAAAATCCTGTTTACAATAACCTGTCACAGTCTATGGGCACATTGATTTTTCAATCTCCCAGTTACATCTGTTCTTTGAGAACAATATTTACTCCTTGGATAGAGAGCCTGATGTAAAGCCCAAGATATTTGTGCTCTGGTTCTACAACGTCATTATTCCAGTCCCTGTAATTCTCCCGGCAAAGCCCTCTGCTTGTCAAAAATTCTGAAGGGTTCCAACAGCTGCATGATGAACTGCATTTAAAGTGGACCTGCGCTATTCAAATAAAAACGGACTGCTTACTCAAGTGCATCCTATAGGACCAGGACTGGCAACAGAAATCTTGGTGCCCAGTACACTCGTTCCCAGTGAGCAGAGAAGTTTTATCATATTGCATATTGAATGTGTTTTTTTTATGACCAAGAAATATAATTAATATTCACTATGTGCTGTAATAGTGAAGGGCGTGTAAGAGGGTGCAGCATTGTGCATCATGTGATCTCACTAAACGCATTAGATGCAGGGCCGGTGCAAGGCACCGGAGCGCCCCAGGCGAGTCGGGGTGGGGGCGCCCCGGTGCCGGGGGAGGGAGGGAGGGGGGGGGGGTGATACTTGTGTAAAAAAATTGCTGCCCCGGCGTCCCTGCAGTGCTGGGGCGGTCAGGGGTGTCCGTGCCGTAGGGTTACCTGCGGCGCCGTCATGTGTATAAAGCTGGCTGCGGCCGGCGGGGTCCCTGTAGTGAATAGCAAATAACTAGCGCTTCCCGCGCCGCCGCGCACATAGCGCTAGTTATTTGCTATTCACTACAGGGACCCCGCAGGCCGCAGCCAGCTTTATACACATGACGGCGCCGCAGGTACCCCTACGGCACGGACACCCCTGACCGCCCCAGCACTGCAGGGACGCTGGGGCAGCAATTTTTTTACACAGTTCGCTGGGGGTGAGGGGCGAACTGCCGCCCTCCAGGTGCCGGCGCCCTAGGCAAATGCCTAGAGCTGCCTAGTGGTGGCGCCGGCCCTGATTAGATGTCCAAACCCAGGAGAATTACCGAAAGGGGGTCTGAGTAAGTTCCCTTCCAGGGATCCAGGTGTCCGATGAGTGCCTTTTTAAACCATTGCTAGACGCTGCACTGCCACAGGCATGCTTACAGCCCCTGAGCCCCTCAGAACTCCTTACAACATTGCTGGCCCTGTATAGGACTGTGGACCCAAACAGATTTATGGCCCCCTACATTAGATCTGCGCAGCCCGGAGCCGGCAGCAGGGACAGTGCAGTACTTGTTGTGATAGGGCTTTGCCAACCTGCCCCTGTCAATAGCAGCAGGGGTCAGCGCAATGATCAAAGCGATGCAGATCAGCCAATTTTTTATGCGAGGGGACGCGGTACACTAATATGGTGTCCATCTATGCCAACATAGACACCAAAAAATTAAGAAAAACTCCTGTCAAACTTTTTCATGCTGACCTGATGCTTGTGTCTACCTAATGACCATGTCATTATGTCAAAATGACTATTTCATGTGTCAACCAAATTACTTTTGAGCTAATGCTTGTAGACCTAGTGACCGCATCACATCAACAAGTGTGGTGACAAAAGCAAACACTTTAAAATCAAAAGATTTAATCAACTTTAAACTAGGTTTCCAGATTACAAATTATTTTATCATTTCAAAGCTTTGAATGTACATTATGCTATAAGTCACCCTAATATTATGTTTATTAACATGGATCAAATAAAAAAAATAAAAAAATAACCTACAGTAACTCAAACTGAAACCATGTTTTAAAATATATCTATCTACCTGCTACGAATATTGTCCCTTTAAATCAGTGTTGGGGGTTGTAGAGCACATGGGAGCATAAGATTGCATCCAGAACAGTAATGAAATCTCACTATCCTTCCTAGATGGTAAATGGGGCTTTAAACCCATCAAGCTAAACTCACGACTAGAGGAATTGCAAAATAAACTTTATCTTAATCTTTGATCTTGGTGTAATCAATACTACTCCCAAGATCTAAGGTGGATTAATAGTATTAAATTAAGATAAGTAATCGTTTACAGCCAACAATGGCTGTTCATTAGACCGCGCGGCATACAACACTATATTTTATCGTTTCAGAGACAGGTTCAAAAAGTTGTATACATATGGTTCATTTACAGATCATTAGTTTACTTAAGAGAAGAATGATTGATTTTCTCAAAAGGGTTCCGTTGTTCTCTCTGGAGAAACACTTAAAGCGGTACAATTTTGGCTTAAAATTTTAACTATAGTATATGGTCATAAATCGCATAGAAAAGTTAGCCAAAATCACATATTTTAACCCCGCTTGCAATACCGATGTGCAGCCCCGCGAGGTCAGTATCGCATGGATAAATAGGGAAATATTCAATCCCGGATCACAACGGTTGGTCCCCCCCCCCACAGCCGTGATCCTGGCCCGTTTGCGGTTTGCCCAACAGCAAATCGGTAGGCGGGATTCACTGTCCCGCCTGCCAATCGGTGAAAAGGGGGGGGGGGGGTGTCCCACCTGCCGATCGGCGAAAAGGGGGGCTGTCGGCGTAAACAGCCGTGGATTGCCGAGATACGTCCGGGATCGTGACAATCTATGGCCGCTATCACCAGAACGGGCCCAGCAGCTTTTAAAGTCGGGCTCGTTCTGCCGTAATGACTCACCAATGCTGTCGGTAAAGACAACATTGAATAGACACCCGGCTCTATTTCCCCCGTCGGAAATAGCAGCAGAGGATTGCATATCGCCCATTGACTAAGCTATTTCTCCAGTAACCTAGGCAAATTTATTTTGCAACTGTAGTTATGTTTATTGAGGCCAACTGTGCTCAATATACAGTAATAGGATGTGTATTACATAGCAATTGGGGTGTATTTACTATCAATGTGCAAATTTGGCAATAATCCATAGCAGTGGTTCCCAACTTCGGTCCTCAAGTACAGTTCATGTTTTCCACGTCACACAGGGAAATAATTAGCTCCACTTGTGGATCTTTTAAAATGTGTCAGTGAATGAGTTCACCTGTGCACCTGCCAGAAAACGTGAACTGTTGGCGGTACTTGAAGACCGAGGTTGGGAACCGATGATCCATAGCAATCAGCAATTGTGTTTAATCATTCCATTTAGAAGTTAAACTAGAGGTTCGCTAAACGCAGTCCCCAAGGCACCATAAGTCCTGGTTTCCTAGATATCAATGCTAGAGCCCAAGTGATTTGGCACTAACCCTTTGAGTGCCAAGTTAATTTGTCAATATTGGTGTGCAAATTGCCAAGCAAACATTTGTATTCATCATAATGACCTGTAATGTCTAATAGGAAGTATAATCTTTTTTTTTACACAACATTGTGTTTTATTTAAATTTATATAACAAACGTGAGCGACTATTTATATCTTTAAAACCTATGTTTTTAGGGTGCTTTGAAGACCAAGTTTGGGAACCACTGTGTTAGACCATTAATACAAACCTTCAATTGGTTCCTATACACTGTTGCACATTTTACCAAGATGGTAAGATTCTACCTTCACTCGCAATCGCCAGGGAGCATGTCATGGCCACTCCAGCCAAATTAATTAGATTGATGAGAATAACATCATGCGACCTTTCCCCCTCTATGTAATTACACCATAGGGCCAGGAACAGAATGCCACAATTTGCCCCCTGCAGAAGACAAACAATTCGCTGTGGAGTTCCCCACAAAGTTCAACAAAACCCCCTGGATTTCCCACCAGGAAACTGGACTGCTCATGCGCGAGTTCAGTTGCATTGGGGACAGGGTCTAGATGAGAGAACAATACCTGTAGTCACTGACATAGTGATCCAAGGAGATGTTTTGGTGGAGGCAGCCCCACATCAGAGAGAGGGATAGGGTGAGTGGGGGATCAAGGGCTGATAACACTGCTATGGGGAAGGGGGGTTGAGAAGAGAAGCTCAGGGGGATAGGACACTTCTGCATGGAGGGAGAGATGGACAACTGAGGCTCAGGGAAAGAGGACATTACTATAGGGCAAGCATTCCCAACCACGGTCCTCAAGGCACACCAACAGTGCAGGTTTTAGTGATATCCATGCTTCAGCACAGATGGTTTAATCAGAATCACTCAGGTACTAATTAAGTCACCTGTGCTCAAGCCTGGATATCACTAAAACCTGCACTGTTGGTGTGCCTTGAGGACTGTGGTTGGGAATGCCTGCTATAGGGGGAATGGAAGGCAGAGACACGGGGAGTGGGGTGGAAAAGGACACTGCTATGGTGAGAGTAAGGCAGAGACATGAAATGTGGGGTCAGAGGGCTGTTTACACTGCTACTCAGAGAAGAAGGCCATATCCTGGACAGTGGGGGCTTAGAGGGCAGACAACATCCTTTGGGTACACAGTCAACCATGATCCCTCTGTAACTAGTGTTCAAAAGTAGACAAGTATAATCAGGGAAGTGGAGGAAGAGACATGGAGTTTGTGTTCATGGACAGATAACACTGATATGTGCAGAGAGGAAGGCAGAGAGAGAAATCCGAGTGGCAATAGACACACCCATAGATGAAGCTAGACTCTCTTTAGGCACTAACTGAACAGGCCAAGTAGGTACAAACAGGCAGTACCAGAAAGGGATACTTTAGGTCCCTCTTCCAGAAACCTACGCTGAATATAGCTGCCTGGCTACAGTGACTAGTTACATAGTAGTTAAGGCTGAAAAAAGACTTGCGTCCAAAAGACTAAAGCTATCTGAAGATGGTGTTCGCTATCAGAGCTTGATTTCCAGAGCTTAGGAAATCTGACCATTTGGTAAGCTCCCACAGAAACCTAGGGGTCTGCTCTTGCAATTGACAAAAAGGGACCACTGAAGATATCTCTGATGCTTAAAATTTGCAGGTGGCCTATCATAAAAGGTTTTTCCAGAGTTATCCCACAGTTTTTATTTGTAAAATAGACTCCAGACTTAGGGGGGGTATTCAATCTTGGATTCCGACTGTTGAAACGTTAGGGCAGTTGGAATACTGGCCCATTTTCGTTCTGCTCGACAGAGACTCAACAGGCAGAATTCAATGTTCACCGGTCGAGTGGTGAAGTGGGCATTGGTGAAAACGGCCGTGGATTGTCGAGAAACAGACGTGAATTTGACAATTCAGGGCCATTTCCGACAAAACAGATCAGATATGATAAGTCGGATCTGTTTTGTCGGAACAGGCAGCACTGAATAGGCGGCAGGAGCTAGTTAAATAGCGCCCAACATTAAATACCATCCTAAAGGTCCTCATACATTAGTCCGACTTGTCCTAGGGACAAGTCGGACCTGATTTCCCCTGCAGCTCCTCGGGAGGGGGAAGCACGATTAGGCACTTGATGTGCCAAGGTTTGCATATGATAAATCGCATGGATTTATCATATGCAGTCCCCAGGGAGCTGCAGGAGGATGGGATGGTAGTGAAATAAATGTGATTTTTAGGGACTGCAGCTGCAGCACGTAGAAGTCAGGGAGCCGTGCAAGGGACGGCAGCGGGATGCTGGCTAATTGAGAGCCGAGCAGGGAGAGGCTACATAGGGACCCGGGCAGGAGGAAGCTGTGTTGCGGTGGGGTGACAGCGGGAGGCGAGCAGGGAGAAGTTGAGAACTTGATGACATGACGCTGGCTGCTGGGCAGCGCCGCAGCGGCGGGAGCCGGGAGGAACAGACAGATAACTTGGAGAAAAAAAACACCCATAGAGATGACTAGCAAGCGATTGATTGGCTGAGAGCTCTCTCAGCCAATCGTTGATTGGCTGAGAGAGCTCTCAGCCAATCAATGACTTGCTAGTCATCTCTATGGGCGTTTTTTTTTTTAAGTTATCTGTTTCTCCTGGCTCCCGCCGCTGCCCGGCAGCCAGCGTCATGTCATCAAGTTCTCCCTGCTCGCCTCCCGCTGTCACCCCACCGCAACACAGCTTCCTCCAGCCCGGCGCCATATGCAGAGGCGTAGCGAGGGTGGTGCCACTGGAGCTCAAGCTCCAGGCGCCCTCTATGGTGGTGGCGCCACATTGCAGGGAGATGACAGCACTGCTGTGCCCTACATGGAGAGCTCTCAGCTGAGAGAGACACCGGCAAAGGGGAATGACCCAGCAGCGGAGTGTGAGCGTCAGCGCAGGAAAATGATCGGCAGGCACCGCAGGTGAGCACTGATGCGTGATTAGTATTAGTAACACGTCGGGTAGCTACTAGCGGCGGCCGGGGCTGCTCTTACAGGAGGCAGCAAGCTCTATCACCTTTCACCATCTCCTGCTGCATTTGCTGCCCAGTGGCTGAAGCTGACAGCTGCACCCGGACAGTCTGCTTTCCATCTAGAGCAGACAGGAAGTAGCCAGGCATCATGCTGCTTCCCCTTCTAAACAAGCAGCGTGGGAACCTGTAAACAAGCCCAGGCCCAGCAGCTCCGTGACTACAGTGCACAGGGGAGAGGAGGATACTCGGCCCCCACCATCCCCAGCCTCCACACCTGCTTGGCCAGCTCCACTCCCTGCCCACGCGCGGCAAAGGAAAGATCTCAGCATCCTCCCAGCCTCAGTCACTCAGCACCACAGGGAAAACTGCAATATAAGAGGTGTGTGCATGGAGATAGGTTAGGTATATAAAGGGTGTGTAATGGATGTGGGAGGTGATAGTCATGTATGTATGTATGTATGTATGTATGTATGTATGTGTAATGGATGTGGGAGGTGATAGTCATGTATGTATGTGTAATGGATGTGGGAGGTGATAGTCATGTATGTATGTATGTATGTATGTATGTATGTATGTGTAATGGATGTGGGAGGTGATAGTCATGTATGTATGTATGTATGTATGTATGTATGTGTAATGGATGTGGGAGGTGATAGTCATGTATGTATGTATGTGTAATGGATGTGGGGAGGTGATAGTCATGTATGTATGTATGTATGTATGTGTAATGGATGTGGGGAGGTGATAGTCATGTATGTATGTATGTATGTATGTATGTATGTGTAATGGATGTGGGGAGGTGATAGTCATGTATGTATGTATGTATGTATGTATGTATGTGTAATAGATGTGGGGAGGTGATAGTCATGTATGTATGTGTAATGGATGTGGGAGGTGATAGTCATGTATGTATGTATGTATGTATGTATGTATGTATGTGGGGAGGTGATAGTCATGTATGTATGTATGTATGTATGTGTAATGGATGTGGGGAGGTGATAGTCATGTATGTATGTGTAATGGATGTGGGAGGTGATAGTCATGTATGTATGTATGTATAATGGATGTGGAAGGTGATAGTCATGTATGTATGTATGTATGTATGTGTAATGGATGTGGGGAGGTGATAGTCATGTATGTATGTATGTGTAATGGATGTGGGGAGGTGATAGTCATGTATGTATGTATGTATGTGTAATGGATGTGGGGAGGTGATAGTCATGTATGTATGTATGTATGTGTAATGGATGTGGGAGGTGATAGTCATGTATGTATGTATGTATGTATGTGTAATGGATGTGGGGAGGTGATAGTCATGTATGTATGTATGTGTAATGGATGTGGGGAGGTGATAGTCATGTATGTATGTATGTGTAATGGATGTGGGGAGGTGATAGTCATGTATGTATGTATGTGTAATGGATGTGGGGAGGTGATAGTCATGTATGTGTAATGGATGTGGGGAGGTGATAGTCATGTATGTATGTATGTATGTATGTATGTGTAATGGATGTGGGGAGGTGATAGTCATGTATGTATGTGTAATGGATGTGGGGAGGTGATAGTCATGTATGTATGTGTAATGGATGTGGGGAGGTGATAGTCATGTATGTATGTGTAATGGATGTGGGGAGGTGATAGTCATGTATGTATGTATGTGTAATGGATGTGGGGAGGTGATAGTCATGTATGTATGTATATATGTGTAGTGGATATGGGGAGGTGATATAGTCATGTATGTATGTATGTATGTATGTGTAATGGATGTGGGGAGGTGATAGTCATGTATGTATGTATGTATGTATGTATGTATGTGTAATGGATGTGGGGAGGTGATAGTCATGTATGTATGTATGTATGTATGTATGTGTAATGGATGTGGGGAGGTGATAGTCATGTATGTATGTGTAATGGATGTGGGGAGGTGATAGTCATGTATGTATGTATGTATGTGTAATGGATGTGGGGAGGTGATAGTCATGTATGTATGTATGTATGTGTAATGGATGTGGGAGGTGATAGTCATGTATGTATGTATGTATGTATGTGTAATGGATGTGGGGAGGTGATAGTCATGTATGTATGTATGTGTAATGGATGTGGGGAGGTGATAGTCATGTATGTATGTATGTGTAATGGATGTGGGGAGGTGATAGTCATGTATGTATGTATGTGTAATGGATGTGGGGAGGTGATAGTCATGTATGTGTAATGGATGTGGGGAGGTGATAGTCATGTATGTATGTATGTATGTATGTATGTGTAATGGATGTGGGGAGGTGATAGTCATGTATGTATGTGTAATGGATGTGGGGAGGTGATAGTCATGTATGTATGTGTAATGGATGTGGGGAGGTGATAGTCATGTATGTATGTGTAATGGATGTGGGGAGGTGATAGTCATGTATGTATGTATGTGTAATGGATGTGGGGAGGTGATAGTCATGTATGTATGTATATATGTGTAGTGGATATGGGGAGGTGATATAGTCATGTATGTATGTATGTATGTATGTGTAATGGATGTGGGGAGGTGATAGTCATGTATGTATGTATGTATGTATGTATGTATGTGTAATGGATGTGGGGAGGTGATAGTCATGTATGTATGTATGTATGTATGTGTAATGGATGTGGGGAGGTGATAGTCATGTATGTATGTGTAATGGATGTGGGGAGGTGATAGTCATGCATGTATGTGTAATTGATGTGGGGATGTGATAGTCATGTATGTATGTGTAATGGATGTGGGAGGTGATAGTCATGTATGTATGTATGTATGTATGTGTAATGGATGTGGGGAGGTGATAGTCATGTATGTATGTATGTATGTGTAATGGATGTGGGGAGGTGATAGTCATGTATGTATGTATGTATGTATGTATGTGTAATGGATGTGGGGAGGTGATAGTCATGTATGTATGTATGTATGTATGTATGTATGTATGTGTAATGGATGTGGGAGGTGATAGTCATGTATGTATGTATGTATGTATGTATGTGTAATGGATGTGGGAGGTGATAGTCATGTATGTATGTATGTATGTATGTGTAATGGATGTGGGGAGGTGATAGTCATGTATGTATGTATGTGTAATGGATGTGGGGAGGTGATAGTCATGTATGTATGTATGTATGTATGTATGTATGTGTAATGGATGTGGGGAGGTGATAGTCATGTATGTATGTGTAATGGATGTGGGGAGGTGATAGTCATGTATGTATGTGTAATGGATGTGGGAGGTGATAGTCATGTATGTATGTATGTATGTATGTATGTGTAATGGATGTGGGGAGGTGATAGTCATGTATGTATGTATGTGTAATGGATGTGGGGAGGTGATAGTCATGTATGTATGTATGTATGTATGTATGTATGTATGTATGTGTAATGGATGTGGGGAGGTGATAGTCATGTATGTATGTATGTATGTATGTATGTATGTGTAATGGATGTGGGGAGGTGATAGTCATGTATGTATGTATGTATGTATGTATGTGTAATGGATGTGGGGAGGTGATAGTCATGTATGTATGTGTAATGGATGTGGGGAGGTGATAGTCATGTATGTATGTGTAATGGATGTGGGGAGGTGATAGTCATGTATGTATGTGTAATGGATGTGGGGAGGTGATAGTCATGTATGTATGTATGTGTAATGTATGTGGGGAGGTGATAGTCATGTATGTATGTATGTGTAATGTATGTGGGGAGGTGATAGTCATGTATGTATGTATATATGTGTAGTGGATATGGGGAGGTGATATAGTCATGTATGTATGTGTAATGTATGTGGGGAGGTGATAGTCATGTATATATGTATGTGTAATGGATGTGGGGAGGTGATAGTCATGTATGTATGTATATATGTGTAGTGGATATGGGGAGGTGATATAGTCATGTATGTATGTGTAATGTATGTGGGGAGGTGATAGTCATGTATATATGTAAGTGTAATGGATGTGGGGAGGTGGGAGTAGGGGTAGAGTATAAATACTTACCAGGAAATGCTGGGATCCCGACTGTAGGGAATATATACATATATACCCACCCCTTCAATCTACTCTGTAGTCTGAATTTCCATCAACACGCCCCTTTAGCTGTAGGTGGAGATATGCTAGAATTGTGTGTACACACCAACTTTTTAATTATTTTTTTACATTGCGATTCGCATTTAGAAAAGCCAAGATCACTTGCATATATTTGCCCCCAGGCTTAAAGTTGCCAGCAAGCCCCTGCACCCCATCCCAGCAGACTGATCCATTCAGAGGTGTACTGGGCCCTAATAGTTGGGGAGTTTTATGGGGCCTGTACACAGGGAGATTTAGCTGAGCGATCTAGCAAGATCACTCAGCACAAAGCACTGCTCAGCACATATCGCATAGAAACTGGTCTGAAATCGCCTGGTGTGTAGGCCCCAATAGAGCAAATGCAGAAGCACAGCAGTTTGGCTGGGGGGGGGGGGGGGGGGCGCTGTAGCACACACACATGCTCCGGGCACCATGGCAACACGCTACACCTCTGGCCATATGCAGCCTCCCCCTGCTTGGCTCTCTATAGCCGGCATCCCCCGCCCGCTGCTGTCCCCCTGCACGGCTCCCTGGCTGGGCTGCACATAAGATTTGGCAAATCTTATGTGCAGCCCGTCCGACCTCCCGACCCCGATCCAATGCGCACGGGACATCGGATCGGAGGGGATGTCTACAAGTGCGATTTGGGCCGATTTCACTGCCCGATTCCTCCGAATCGGGTGAAATCGTTCCCATATCGCATAGTGTATGGGGGCCTTTAGTCTGTAGCAGCAGTCTGTCCCAGGGGTGTGCCCAATATTATAGTTCTAGAGTGAAACAGCATTTAACAAGGAAGAAAAACACTACTTTCTGCTGAGGATATAATTTGCTTTCTACACTACATTAAAATAATATAATCAAGTTTACTTCTCAAATACAAAATCAAATCTCACTTTTATAAAATACAAAAATTATTTTATTTTTTGTTAAATCTAGTCATGTGTGTGGGTTTTTCTGCAAAATGATATAACCTTTTGTATCAACGTGCTTTGTATTCAGAAGTCATTTGTCACCCCAGAAATACATCAGTATAATAACTCCTGGCTTCGCATCTTAATGCAGATTCACTATATGTGTTATGCTTCAGTAAAGAGGATTTTTTTTTCTTTTTTATTTCAACTATGGGTGACAGTCTCCCAACGTGAGCATATACTGGTAGATTTACATTTTGAATAAATCTCTCCCCAAAACATTTATTTTCTTTCACAGTAGATAATTTCCTGTCGTCAGTAACAGAGGAGATTTATAGCATGGAAACCGCATATAAACGGTAACACTAGACACATAGGGCACAATTCTGTTGCAGGTAATAGGCTTTGAGGAGTGAGAAATGCAATTTATTACGAAGCTCTGGATTGTTTGTCCTTTTGCGACAGGTTGTGTATATAATTTTTTATGACAAGCAAGTATTTAGAAAGCTTACACAATGTCAGTCGTTGAATTGGCCGCTGGCACCAAACCGGACCTAAAAGTGTCTTGGAGTCATCAAAAAAACAAAAATGGTTGAGAATGAGGGATTTTCCTGTGGCTAATTCAATTTTACAGACCATGGGGTGAATTCATTAAGCCACAGTAAATTACTGCTGGGGCTATTCAATAACCCCTAAAAGCTGGCAGCATCAGAATTTTTTGTTTCAGTGATAACTGACCTGTTTTCACAATTGTAAATGCACATCGTTCCCGGTTTTGTGAAAAAAAAAACATTGTGACTGATTGAATTTCTCCCATTTCGTTTTAGGTACTTTGAGTGTGGCTCCACTTTAGTGTTATTATGTGTCTGACTGTAATATTACAACCAACTGTATGGTTCTAGATCTGATTAGATGTTTCAGTCACCTTCTGGCAGGACATGTGGTGCTTTGTAGGTCTACAAAACTGTGAAGAGTAAATAATTTAAAGCCCACCTACCCTGCAACTTGTATTCTGGACGGTCATTTTCATCTCTGTAGCATAGCTGGAAGCACTCCTCTACATTGCATCACTCTACAAAATAAATATACTATGTAATCACACATCTGATTTTTTTGAGATTATATATATATATATATATATATATATATATATATATATATATATATATATATATATATATATATATATATATATATATATATATATATATATATATATATATATATATATATATATATATACACAGGTTGAGTATCCCTTATCCAAAATGCTCGGGACCAGGAGAATTTTGGATAACGGATTATTCCGTATTTCGGAATATTTTAATATTTCAATGATGTATTTTGAAGTATCTTGCATTTATGCTGTATAAACACATAATATACACACAAATATATTTTATTACCACATAAAATACACACAAATATATTTTAATTGTTCAAAAAACAAGGTTTCAAAACGTGAAACAAAATGTGTGTACTATCTCAGCATTGAATTTGAATGCCAAGCAATCATTTTCTTGTACATATATAGTGCCAGTTACATATCATGTCCTCAGTAGTGCTGTTACAAATGTCCCCAGTGAGTTTTTAGCAAAAAAAAAAATTTTTTTTCACTTTCTGGAATGTCCGTATTTCGGAATAATTCGGATAACGGATATTCGGATACGGGATACTCGACCTGTATATATATTATTGATCCTCACATATCACAGTTCTTACAAACAGTAGGGAGAAAAGACATAAGAGTAGTCAACGAGGAGCAATTCACAATTTTCCAAAAATGTACATAAGTAGAAAAAGAGGCATTACATGGCAGCTTCTGTAGTAATTTAACAATGGTCTGAGCATTGATGTATAAACAGCAATACTGTATGTAGACATATAGGCAGTGCTGACTATTAAAAAAGCAAACAATTAAATAATACCCTGCAATCTCCCGTCACTTTAGGTGAAGGGTAAGGGGGGGATAAACAATTGAATTCCCCTGTTGGTCGGCTAGCAAGATTTTTTAAAATCAAAAGTTTCATAGTGACGTTTTCCACTGTTACATAACACAAACATCAACACAGAGGAAAACTTGTGTAGGACTGGAAAAAGAGTGGACAGCATATAAAATAATAAATCAATGACTGACGCAGTAAACAGCGTGGATTCAGATTTACTGCAGGAAACATAAAAAGCATAGAATTTTCCAGCAGATTAGAACTGATTGGCCCTTTTTAGTCTGCCCGCACAAGGGTACGAAACCCATGGGCAACACACTAATAATAGTAAGAACATACAGAGATGTAGTAAATTCATATCAAGTACATGGGAGAATATTCCTATAAAAAAAAAAAAAAAAAAAAAAAACCTCCATCAGAAACCATGGGTGAAAGAATCAGAAAGTTTTTTTTTTGTTTTTTTAAAGCGCCAATCATTTACACTGCAATATCAAACTGATTGCGCCTCCCCTCTCCCCCCCCCCCCCCCCCCCATCGCCACAGGCTTACCTGTCTTCGCGCCCCGGCTCCCCTCCTGGCTTCAATTAATAATTCTATGCAGATGGACCACGATAAAATGGCCGCCCCCATACCGCAGACAGTTTCAGAGAACTGTCTGCTTTATGGGGCGGCCATTTTATCGTGGTCCGTCTCCATAGAGTTGATTGAAGCCAGGAGGGGAGCCGGGATGCGCAGACAGGTAAGCCTGTGGGGGATATGGGGCGGGGGCATTACTATAGCACCGCAGCCCCCCGGAGCCCCCACATGCACAGCGCCCCCGCGCGCGACCGGGGGCTGCGGTGCTATAGTTACGCCACTGCACACAAGTTGATCCAGGTCCTGAAAGGTTAAGAAATGTACTGATGCTGTGATTGTTTCCAGCCACAACTTAGTCCTCCTGCATTCTGCATCACCATGAAGATTCTAGAAATATCCCCGATTTCTCTTAACCCACCTTATGCAGCGGTTACCTTTTTTGGGGGAAAAAAGAAATCAGAGCTACATATATACAATCAGATGGGATTTGCACTTGGCATAGGCAACAAATTTATTATCACGTATGTTGTGCTGAGATAGAAGAAACTAAGGGTGAAATTTAATAGGATGAGAGATTCAGAAAGTGAGAGATTTGGTAAGAAATCTCCAGTTTTTCTAAAGTGGCAATCATTTACACTGCAACACCAGTTTGATTTTGTGGTGTAAATGATTGCCGCTTTAAAAAATACTGGAGATTTCTTACCAAATCCCTCACTTTCTGAATCTCTCATCCTATTAAATTTCACCCTTTATATCACAGCAAATAATTGCACTCAAATACTGTATAAGCACTTATTTTCGCGAGGCTTTAATTTTCCCGAGCCTCGCAAAATATTTTTGCAAAAGGTGTTCTATTTAGGTTCATATAAAATTCGCAAAATTTTCAGCTCGGAAAATCACTGATATCTTCATTTTCCCGAAAATAAGGGCTTATACAGTAATCAAAGCACTGTACTTGCTACATTTCCCAAAGTATATAGTTACTAATGTTACACACATTCTAGGGTTAATTTTTTTTGGGAACCAATTAACCTAACAGTACATTTTTGGAACGTGGGAGGAAACCGGAGTACCCGGAGGAAACCCACGCAAGCACTGGAAGAATATACAAACTCTGCAAAGATAGGGCCATGGTGGGAATTGAACTCAGTGCTGTGAGGCAGTAATATATTACTGCTGCTGTGTAGACTGGCCTTCTGGTGTCTGCAGCCGGACACTGTTTTCGGCACCAAGCAGGTATCAGGGGTTGACAGGTGACATCACATACCAGTAGGGGGGGGGGGGGCTTGTGCAAGAAGAGAGATTGCCAGGGTAATGCTTAAGCCCCGTACACACGGGGGATATATCGTTGAGCGCAGTGGCGTAACTACTGTAAGGCAGCCCCAGCAGCCGCTTGGGGGAGCAAGCAGCAGCAGGGTCTGTGTGGGTGCCGGCACTGACATGCTGCTGCCTGCCGCTGCCCACTGACTGAGCACTGGAGGGGAGTCAGCCGCAGCGTGGGTGGGGCCATGGCAGAGATGTCAAATCCCCCCACTGATTCAATTGACTGTACACAGAGCCGGCTATTGGCTTCTGTGTACAGGATGGGCGGGGGGCGCCACACACTTTTTGGCAGGGGGGGGAGCAAAATTTATAGTTACGGCACTGGTTGAGCGATATATCGCTCACGATGAGCGATATATCGCTCAGTGTCCGGTTTGCATCAGCGACCAGAGATGGTCGCTGATGAAAAAGCCCGGCAGTGGAAATCAGCTGGTTGCAGGAGCATGTTCCTGCGACCAGCGATCACTACGGGGGAGAGAACGGGTGCACGCACCCGGCGATATATCACCAGTGCACACTCCCAATCGCGGGCAATATGGTCGCTCAGCTTCCATATTTCCTGTGATATTAGACAAAATCGCCCCCGTGTGTACACAGCCTTAGAGGTTTGATTGCTCATATCTTCCTTTAAAGGTCTGCAATGAGTAATGAGTGGGATGGTTGCACACTTCTACCATTACCAGTTTGTCTCTTCACACAGCAACCACTGTACAATACCTATGCCAACAGCAAAAATAGGTACAGTATAATATTATTTTATACCCAATATCACAGTATAGTTGTTTCATGGTAATTCCTTTGAATTGTTCCTTTGAGTGAAGGCAGCTGCCATTTTACACACTTCACAAAACCCTGAAAATACAAATCCACCATAAAACTGAAGGCAAATAATCACTGAGGGAAGCATAAAGCGTGTGGTTAAAAGGCTGCATCAATAAAACTAAGTGTCAGAAGTTGCACCTTTAAATCCCCAAGCAGTGCATTGTTGAGAGTGGCTTGTGAAACAGCTGTGCAAGCATGAGACGGCTCTCCTATCATTATCCGCAATCAGATCAGCCAAAGCCTTAACACCTTGTACTGTAGGAGTGATAGCTGTGCTGTATAATAGATACCCATGGGTGCTGATTCTGTTAGATTATTTTTTTTCTTTAACTAGTCCATCTCGTAAAAGAGACCAAGAGTCAACACCCTTTAGGGGAACCTGCCGTGATAAAAAACTAAAACCTTGCAATTCTGCCTAAACGTTGTGCTAAGAGCGAATGGGCTGCAGTTTACAGCAGCTGTACTTTGTAGCTGGTCACAAGATTTTCATTAACTAAAAATATTCCACAGTGCTCTTTGATCACCAGAGCTGGATTAAGGCTTTGGGCATACCTCCCAACATGACCCTCTCCAGGAGGGACACAATGCTCTGCTTCTGGACTTTCCTCTTCATCTATGATTGTCATCACCTGTAGTGAGCTGGTTAATTGATAAGAAAGGTGATTCAACACAGGTGAGGGTAATCATACATTAAGAGGGAAGTGCAGGAGCAGAGCAATGTGTCCCTCCTGGAGACGGTCATGTTGGGAGGTATGCTTTGGGGGCCCGAGGCACTAAAACATGGGGGCCCTAAAGTCTTCCCCGGCTGCTGGGATTCTGAATGTAAGTATGTCAGGGTGGGTAAGGTTCAATCCGGAGTAGGGGCATAGGCAAATCTAAGGGGTGGTCTGGGGGTGCACCCGACCACCCATTAGACATTTAGCCAATCTGCGCATGAAAGCGGTGGGCTGCCCGGCAGTATTAAGACTCAGAGCAGGTCCGTGGCTATTCTGAAAATGTGTGCTCCCTTGCAAGCCAGTCAAGAGCCACCACTGCGAGCATTGGCTTGTGGGCCATCACAAGATTTCGAAATAGCCACGGACCTGTTCTAAGTCTATATACAGCCAGTTGGGCAACTGCTTTCTGCCTGGCTGTCCTCATTATTGCAAATGGCAGCATTTCACTCCCCCCATGGCAATGAGCATTTCACTCCCCCTTGGCAAATAGCATGTAATCCCCCTTTGTCAACAAACATTTAACTCTTCCATGGCAATGAGCATCTAATCCTCCTTGGCAACAAGCATGAAATGCCCTTGGCAACAAGAATGTATGTAAATGGCACTTACGTGGCATAATATGTAATGGGCATCATGATACTGTAAAATATATATCTCCTATATATTTGGCTACATCTGTCACTCAAAGTGGGTGTCTGTGTCTATAACGCTCTGTTCCTGGACTTTCCTCTTAATGTGTGATTGCCTTCATCTGTGCTGAACACCTTTCTGAGAAATTAACCTGTTTAAAACAGGTGATGGCAATCATTCATTAAGGGGAAGTCTAGAAACAGAGCATTGTGTCCCTCCTGGAGAGGGTCATGTTGGGAGGTATGTGACAGAGAACCAGCCCAGTGAGCCCACAGACAGTGCCAGACACCCACTGCCTTTCCATGTTGCCCAGCACTGCTACTCCACAGCCACCAGGTGAGCGCCCCCCTCCCGCGATTTGCGGCAAAACCTCCCCCCCGCGCGCCCCCCCCCCTCCCGTGATTCGCGGCAAAAACACCCGCTCCCCCGTGACCCCCCCTACCGCGATTCGCAG
Source organism: Crinia signifera (assembly GCF_055691185.1). Lineage (NCBI taxonomy): Eukaryota > Metazoa > Chordata > Amphibia > Anura > Myobatrachidae > Crinia > Crinia signifera. The sequence continues at coordinate 46,649,169 of NC_139220.1, read as the reverse complement.
CAAAAACACCCACGCGACCCCCCCTCCCGCGATTCGCTGCAAAAAGAACCCCCCCACGACCCCTCCCGCAATTCGCGGCATAACCACCACCCCGCGACCCCCCCCTCCCGCGAATCGCGGCAAACCCTCCCCCGTGACCCCCCCCGATTCGCGGAAAAAACACCCCCCCCGCGACCTCCCTCCCGCGATTCGCGGCAAAAAGAACCCCCCCGCAACCCCCCCTTGCACGATTGGCGGCACCCCCCCTGCGACCCCCCTCCCGCGATTCGCGGCAGCCCCAGGATTAAATGGCACATGCAAAACATTGACATGGCTATGGTCGACAATGAAAAAGGTTGACATGAGTTTTTGAAGATTTATTTTTAATTTTTTTAATTTTTTCATATTCATTGTCATGTGTCGACATGGACACCAATGAAGTGGCACACTTATGTCAACATTTACATGTGTTGACCTTTCTGTGTTGATTTTTTCTTGTGGCGATTTGCGTCACACCCCCCCCACAACCCCCACTCCCGCGATTCTTGGCACACACACACACACCTCCCCCGCGATTCTCGGCACCCCACCCCGTGACCCCCCCTCCCGTGATTCACGGCACACCCCCGCGACCCCCCCTCCCATGATTCGCCGCAACCCCCGCCCCGTAACCCCCCCTCCCGCGATTCGCGGCACCCACCCCCGCGACCCCCCCTCCCGCAATTCGCTGCACCCCCCCGCGATTCGCGGCAGCTCCAGAATTAAATTGCACATGGAAAACACTGACATGGCTATGGTCGACAATGAAAAAGGTTGACATGAGTTTTTGAAGATTTATTTTTAATTTTTTTAATTTTTTCATATTCATTGTCATGTGTCGACATGGACACCAATGAAGTGGCACACTTATGTCAACATTTACATGTGTTGACCTTTCTGTGTTGATTTTTTCTTGTGGCGATTCGCGTCACACCCCCCGCAACCCCCCCTCCCACGATTCGCGGCACCCCCCGTGACCCCCCACCTCCCGCAATTCGCGGCAACCCCCCACCGGAACCCCTGTGAACCCCGCCCTCCCGCGATTCGCGGCACCCACCCCCGCGACCCCCCCTCCCGCAATTCGCGGCACCCCCCCCCCCCCCCCCCCCGTGATTCGCGGCAGCTCCAGAATTAAATTGCACATGGAAAACACTGACATGGCTATGGTCGACAATGAAAAAGGTTCACATGAGTTTTTGAATTTTTTTTGTAATTTTTTGAATATTTTCATATTCATTCTCATGTGTCGACATGGACACCAATGAAGTGCCACACTTATGTCAACATTTACATGTGTTGACCTTTCTGTGTTGATTTTTTTCTTGTGGCGATTCGCGTCACACCCCCCGCAACCCCCCCTCCGGCGATTCCCGGCACCCCCCTGCGACCCCCCCTCCCGCAATTCGCGGCAACCCCCCACCGGAACCCCCATATACCCCGCTCTCCCGCGATTCGCGGCACCCACCCCCCGAAACCCCCCCCCCCTCCCGCAAATCGCGGCACCCCCCGCGATTCGCGGCAGCCCCAGGATTAAATGGCACATGCAAAACACTGGCACGGCTATGGTCGACAATGAAAAAGGTTGACATGAGTTTTTGAAGATTTATTTCATTTTTTGAATGTTTTCATAATTTTTGTCATGTGTCAACATGGACACCAATGAAGTGGCACACTTATGTCAACATTTACATGTGTTGACCTTTCTGTGTTGATTTTTTCTTGTGGCGATTCGCGTCACCCCCCCCCCCCCCCGCAACCCCCCCTCCCGCGATTCGCGGCACCCCCCGTGACCCCCCACCTCCCGCAATTCGCGGCAACCCCCCACCGGAACCCCTGTGAACCCCGCCCTCCCGCGATTCGCGGCACCCAACCCCGCGACCCCCCCCTCCCGCAATTCGCGGCACCCCCCCGCGATTCGCGGCAGCTCCAGAATTAAATTGCACATGGAAAACACTGACATGGCTATGGTCGACAATGAAAAAGGTTGACATGAGTTTTTGAATTTTTTTTTTTTCATTTTTTGAATGTTTTCATATTCATTCTCATGTGTCTACATGGACACCAATGAAGTGCCACACTTATGTCAACATTTACATGTGTTGACCTTTCTGTCTTGATTTTTTCTTGTGGCGATTCGCGTCACACCCCCCCCCCCCCCGCAACCCCCACTCCCGTGATTCACGGCACACACACACCCCCCCGCGATTCTCGGCACCCCACCCCGTGACCCCCCCTCCCGTGATTCATGGCACACCCCCCCCCCCGCGACCCCCCCTACCATGATTCGCTGCAACCCCCGCCCCCGTAACCCTCCTCCCGCGATTTGCGGCAACCCACCCCGCGACCCCCCTCCCGCGATTCTCTGCAATCCCTCCCCTCCCGCGATTCGCAGCATCCACCCCCCCACAACCCCCCCTCCTGCAATTCGCAGCACCCTCCGCGACCCCCCCTCCTGCAATTCGCGGACACCTAAGTTGCAATACAGGGCATCTTTCATACAATTCTAACCATATTTCTCATATACAAACGTTCACAAATTAAGGGGGCGCAGCCCCTTACGACGGTGTGAAGAGCGCCCGTAGGGCGCGATGAATCACCTAGTATATATATATTAACAGAGGGAAGAAGGAGCGCACACATGAGCAAGATATTGAATATTTACTTAAAACATCTACATATTAGCTCAAACATATCAAAATAAATCAAGCCAGCATGAGAATAATCACCGACAATATGGCACGCTAATAGGTACGGGATCTGGGGATTCCAGGCAACTCCGACCGAGATGTAAGCGGCAGCAGTGTTCTCACATATAGGAGACATTTGGCATGGGATCTGGGGACTCCAGCAACTTCCGACCAGTGATGGATCAACGGTGACACAGCTCGAAGCACAGCACGCTGAAGGACCGGGACCTGGGGACTCCAGACTCTCAGACCAAGATGGAGCAGCGGCGTTCTCAGCACGGCACAAAACAAGCAGACGGTAATCAGCAGCAGTGATTGGACACGTCAGGAAGACACGCCCCAACGCGTTTCGTCGTGGGACTTCATCAGGAGGCGTGTCTAAGGTAAGTATGGTCTTGATTAAATAGCCAGCTAATTAGCGTAAACATAAAACAGCCTATGCTCATTCAAAGTATGGCAGGCTCAATCACAGTGTACTGAGGATACAGAGACTAAGAGGGTACTTACTCCATGTGCCCCTCCCCCCCCCCCTTAATCCGGCTCTGATGGTCATTGACAGAGCACTAAAACTGGATGCATGGAGTCGTTACCAAAATAAAAATCAAGCTACAACTGGATTAATATTTATATGAAATTTACGAATGCATACAGATGTGCAAGACTGCTTATAAAATATGTCTTTGCCTCGGATTACTAATTAAATCCATAACAAATATAAACTTCTGTAACAGGTGCAGAATAAAATTAAAAAACACCCTCTAGACCACTCGGCACTGCAGGGAACGATATTACCAAATAGTTCAAGCTAAAACTACTCTAACACAATCATATACCTAATAGACAAGCACTGAATAAAGCCCACCTTGAGAGTCAGTACACAACCAGCCAATCAGAAGTGGCCAGATGGACATATGAACATAAAGGGAATTTTTGCATATATCTGACATATTGTTAAGCTGTGTACACATAGTGCGATTCTGGCTATCGATTTTACTATATAGTCAAAATCTAATAGAAAGTTACTCTGAAATGCACAGTGTTCAGCCACATTTGATGCAGATGCGCACTCCCATTTAGTCAGTATCACATAGAAAAATAGACTGTGCAAACAAGTCTACAGTATCTTGACTATGTCACCTGTAGAATGTATTTGGCCTAGGGCCAAATTGCTAGAAAGACTAAAAATATATATATATATATATATATATATATATATATATATATATATATATATATATATATATATATATATATATATATATATATATATATATATATATATATATATATATATATATATATATATATATATTCCGAGGGTTTCTCCGGGGAGAAAATAGGCACTCTCCTAAGTAAAGTCATAAACTTGTTGTAATCCAAGTATTTTGATTTATTAGTCATCCAATAAGTTGGTACAATATATTGTGCTCAATGATACTCCGACGTTTCGGTCCAATATAGGCGGACCTTTATCAAGGAGCATGAGTCAGCAAAGTACACATAATCATCGATGGGGCAACATGAAGTATGTTGGAAAACCTCCTACTGCAGGTGTCCTCCTGCAGTAGGAGGTTTTCCAACATACTTCATGTTGCCCCATCGATGATTATGTGTACTTTGCTGACTCATGCTCCTTGATAAAGGTCCGCCTATATTGGACCGAAACGTCGGAGTATCATTGAGCACAATATATTGTACCAACTTATTGGATGACTAATAAATCAAAATACTTGGATTACAACAAGTTTATGACTTTACTTAGGAGAGTGCCTATTTTCTCCCCGGAGAAACCCTCGGATTGTACTAAGGTGTTCATACTTGAAATGAACTCCCTTTAGGCACCCCGCCCGCTGCTACTATTACACACCCCGTGCGAGTGCGGTCTTCCACAGAATCTATATATATATATATAATCTCCAAACAAAGCAGATGGCACTCAGGAGATTTCATAAACACTGTGCGGCGGCAGGTCATGCATTTCAAGTAATCGCATTCCAGCTAATTTTATCATTAAGCCCTTTGGGGGCAATAGTATTTAATCTAAAGATGCAGCGAGACTCTGTGATTAACAGGCGCTTTGCCCTATCACCGCCACGCATGGAATCCCTAATGTGATCAATGATAAAAATACTTTAAAGAAGATAGCGGATGACCCATACTTTTAAAATGGCGTGCCACAGGCTGATCCACCGATCTGCCAGATTGGGCAAGATCAATGGCAGACTGCGTGGTCTGGCCCACATAATACAGGCCACAAGGGCACACTAAAATGTAAACCACAAACTCTGTTCTACAGGTGAGCACATGTCGGATCTCAAGCGGAAGAGAACATTGATGAACTACAACATCACTTGTTTAAACTTCGGAGAAGGGAGATCGACTTCCACTTGCATGGGGCATACCTGTCCGATTACTTCCGTGCCCACAAAATCCCCAGGGGATTCCGGATCCGGAATATCCCCACTATTGGCCGGCACAATCCGGATTTCGTCCGCAAGTGGGTTGGGATCTTAAATAGGGCTTCCCTAGACCTGATGGTCTTAGTGATCGAGGAGTCAGGTCGGTAGCTACAGATCTCCAAATCTAAGATTCCTGAATAACCTCATCAACGCAGCCAGCTTGACTAAATTGGAGCAGCAATGTGAGAATTACAAAATAGAGTTACTCAAATTCAAGAGGAACAAGCGGCACACAGTCGATGCCGATTATGATGAAAATAAAGTTTATGGATGGTTAACGGGGGGGGGGGGGGGGAACAACAATCAAGTCGCTCCGATGGTGGCTATCGCCGACGTAAACCGTGGCAACATAAGTATCGGAACCGACAGGCCAATGCCAACAGGGCTAGTGACAGTGAATTTGCCGTATCGGAATCCGATGATGCCTCTGACCAACAAAGTGGCCCTTTAGGCCAGGGGACATCTTCAAGCCAACGTCCAAGAGGCAGGCCACCCGCAGGGGCGGGCAAAACCAGCGAGGTAAGAAGAAATCCAACTCGCCAGGTGTTGAACAAGAAACCCTCATATTTAACCTCTCCAACCGTACCTTGTCTCTCACTGAAACATCTGTCATTTCCAAGGGACTCTCTTTTGTGCCCACCAATTTCCTAGATGAATTCGATTGGCGCTGTGATCACCACAAGTTGATGAGGAAACTGCGTTTAAAGGAGTTCTTTCAGTCTAAACCCCCACAAGTCTCTACTGGTGTTTTGATGAGTTCCTTCGTAGCAACTCTAGTTCAAAATTTGATCCAATATCTACCAATTCGTCAATCAAAACGTTTGGTCGATTATTGGATGATTCCATACATCGGTTTGTGGCAGCCCCGGGCAAGGTAACCAAGAATCTGTCTGTAGATGAATCTTCGGCCCTCAGGCAGCTTTGCAGTTATGAGGATGTCACAATTAGGCCCGCCGACAAAGGCGGGGCCATTGTGATACAAAATATCGAAGATTATCGCAATGAAATCTACAATCAACTAGCAGATCCTGCTGTATACCTGAAGCTCCCGGGTAACCCTACTCAAAAATACCAGAAAGAACTCTCTTCTATACTTTCAATTGCAGTATCTGAGGGCTTATTACCAACTTAAGTCCGTGATCGGATATTGACGGCGGCCCCGGTGGTTCCTGTGTTATACACGTTACCTAAATTACACAAGGATGCCAGGAATCCACCGGGCCGTCCGATTATTGCTGCCAGAAATTCCCTCTACCAGCCTGTGTCACAGCTGCTCGATTACATTCTACAACCATTACTTTGCTCCAAGCCATCGTTCTTAAAGGACACTACAAGCTTCTTGAATCTTCTATTGGACATTCCTGTGGTCCCAACTGGCACCCTGATGTGTTGCCTAGATGTATCTAGCCTGTATACGTCCATACCCCATGTTGGGGGTTTGGAGGCGGTACAGTTATTCCTGAATCAACAGTTGGACACTGCGGTTTTTGACCACCAGTTATTCCTCAGGCTGTTGCAATTGACCCTGGAAAGGAACTTCTTCCTGTTTGATGGTAGTTACTACCTCCAGCTACGAGGGTGTGCCATGGGGTCGGCGGTGTCACCCTCGTATGCTAACATCTATATGTTTCGTGAAGAAGACCATATGTTCTTGCACAGACCTGAGGTGAACAAGCACCTGCTCCTGTACACCCGTTACATAGATTACATCTTTGTCCTGTGGACGGGTGGACAGGAGCTGTTTGAGTCGCTGATTTCTGAGGTGAACTCAAGTGAATCGGCGATTAAGTTCACGTTTTCTTGAACTGAGAGCTGTGCTCAATTTCTAGATGTAGCAGTAGCCCTGGTTGACAATAAAATTGTAACTGATGCGTTGTTGCACGCCGCCGTCCGGGCTGCAATGCACCCGGACGGACGGCGGATGCGGCACTGAGTGACGTGGCTGGGGACATTGCCGGGCAGCGTCCCAAGCCTCACTCTGAGACGGAGCGTGGGGACGTTGCCAGGCAATGTTCCCGAGCTTCCGCAAACGCGCGCGCCTGACGTTAGTCAGGCGGCGCAAAATTCAAATAAATAGCCGGCGTCTGCTGGGCACAGACGCCGGTTATAGCTTTCTGCCCCCTTAGCAGTTCAGCTTTTAATTCCGGTCCCCGTGGCTTCCAAGTCCTCGGTCCTTTCTTGTCCTGCTACTTGTTGCCTTATTTACTTCTTCTCCCAGCCTTCCTTGGTGTGTCCTGTCCGGAGTCCTGCTTCAGCCAGAGTCCTGCTACTGCCAGAGACCTGCTTCAGCCTGAGCCTGCGTTTGGCCCACAGTCTCCATCTTCTCGTGGGTCACGTAAGTGCTCCAGTGGAGCCTTGGTCTTTATTTCTATACTCTGTGGCCCGCCGTGGCCGTGCCCCTCCGTGGGCTCATTATTCTCTTTCCTTCCTAACCCTGTGGTCCGCCGTGGGCCACAGGGTTATGAAGGAAAGAGAATAATGAGCCCTGTAATTTTATCTCTCTTTTTGCTCTGGTTCTTTCTTTCGTCATTAGTAGTATTCTTAGGCAGGGAGTGCCCTCTTTCATTATCCTTGTTTTGGGGAGTCGCTGTCCCTGTGGCGTATCCTGCTGGGGACTCCTCTTCTGGTTCACTTGTGTCTGCGACTTGGTCGCATCCCGGTTTGGCCAGGTGCCGGCATTCAGGGGTCAACCCTCAGCTAGGCCCGGTAGTTAGTGGTCCTCTTGGGTACCCTTTGGCGATCGTCTACCCCTTGTCTATTCCTAAGACCTAGCTGCATCGGGGTCGGAGCGGGCCTAACTCGCTCCTTCGGACAAGGCGGGTACAGGTGAAGCCTAGCTCTGCAGGGGTTTACCGTCTGCCTCGGGGACTCAACAGAGTTAGTGTAGCATCCACTGTGGGCGTCCTAACCGGCGGTCCCGGCTACGGGCTCACGCCTGACTTCCTGCCTTCATCTGCCAACAGTTACTCCCTGTGCCCCAGTGGGCAGCGTAACATGCGTATTACAAGGATGTAGGTAGAAATACCTTTTTGTTCGAGCCATCACCCCCCTGCCCTCAAACTGGGATTGCCCCGTTCTCAGATGATGAGGGTAGCTAGATTAATTAGTGATCCAGCATTGTTGTCAAGCAGATTAGATCATCTCATTAACAAATTTATCATTAGAGGTTATGATCCTGTTATTTTGAGCCAGCAGAAATTACAGGTGATGTCTATCCCGCGCTCTGACTTGTTGAAACCCAGGAAGCCTGATTCTGGGAATGTACTGCCTTGGACCAGCACGTATTCAGTTGCTAGTCCTATATTGCAATATGCTTCTAAGGCCCTGTGGCCTATGGTCAAACATGATCCTGATTTACCTGTATTTAAATCTACACGCCCGTTAGCAGCATTCAAAAGAGGTCGCAATCTACGCGACAGGCTGGTTCGTACTGACATTACGGGACTAAATGTACCTAGGCCCCCTAATGTCTATACCAAGCCGCCGGGCTGCTACTGCTTTCACAGCTGTACCACTTGCAAATATATGATGCCATGTAAAAACTTTAAGCATCCTCACATGGACAAACCTTTTGAGATCCGACATGTGCTCACCTGTAGAAATGCTTAAGGTTTTCTTCTTTGCCCTATCACCTAACAGGAGCTGCAAACCCGCCCCCACTGTAACGCCGCCTGGTGAACCGCAAACACGGAAACCAGTGCGTGTCACTGAGCCAGACGCTGAGCGGAAGTGACGCGACGGCAACCCAGTGACGCGCCGGAACCCGGAAGTTGAGCACACGCCGGCGGGATCGTGGTGGGGAACGGAGCAGCACAGGAGACACACCTCTAGGACCCACACTACTTAAGTCAGGTAAGACTGCACACACACCACACTGTCCTGGCACTGGTACACTTTATTCTGCAGCCCACATCCTGGCAAAATGGCCGCAGGGGCCATGAAACGTTGATGACATTGCTGGAGCACTTTGTAATGTATCTCTTCTATTGAATACAATTGATTTTTGAAAAAAACGTTGAGTGCCGACTCACTTTGTCTCCCTGGACAAAAAATTGCTGTTTATTTATCTACCTGGTACGGCACCACGGAAGCTGTTTGATCATCCAGAGTGCCAAAGTTTATTTATATATATATATATATATATATATATATATATATATATATATATATATATATATATATATATATATATATATATATATAATCCTCCAAGAGATCGGCACTCGTACTCCAGTAGTTATATAATGCTCCGGGTGCCTTCCTGGATAAACCAATCAAAGATACACGCACTGGTAGCGGCACTCACGGAAATAAATACAAACGCAAGGGTTAGCTTAACGTTTCAATTCTATTACGAATTTTCATCAGAAGCACCATATCACAAATAACAAAAAGTTTAAATACCTTCACCCACACCTCAACGTTACGTGCAGACGCCGGCTCCAGGTTCCCGCTTCCGCCCTCGTGCAGCCGGGCGCAGTGTCGCATCACCGGTGACGTCACAGGCGTCAGCTGGTTGCCTGGATACCGATGTCATCTAAAAGGGAGAACAAAATAGAGTGTACATGTTACAACATAATACTTTGTATACATTATTAAATATTGTACAACACGGCACTGGTGGTCTCTTGATCCATAATTTATAAATACCAATTAAGGTTTAACTGCTCATTCAGTCCGTGTGGACTGACTGTGTCCAACCTATAAATCCACCGTGCCTCTCTCTGTAACAGGGCTTTGGCACGATCACCACCTCTTATATTATGTGGAACACTATCAATTATTTTATATCTGACAGTTGATTCGCCATGTTTCATCATCCTAAAATGCCTGGCAACGGGTTGTTCTGTATCTCTCCCACCCAGAGCCAAACGAATGGCACTTCTATGTTGTCCCATTCTTTCTTTAAATTTACAGGTGGTCTTGCCGACATATGCAAGACCACACGGGCATTTTAAAATGTAAATGACATATGATGAATTGCAGGTATAGATTTCATTAATTTTGTACACCTTACCAGATCTTGGATGAGTAAATGTATCTCCTGTCTCCAGGAAATTACAGGTTGTGCAACCTAAGCAACGGTAGTTGCCAGGCTTTTTTGTAAGGAAATGTGGTTTATGTTCCATTTTAGGTTTTACTGGGTTAGTATTAACCACCCAGTCTCGGATACTCTTGCCGCGTTTATAACACGGTATCAATACATTATCCTTAAGTAAGGGCAAATCAAGGTCTGTATGATAGGCCACATTCTCTTTGCTGTACCTGTAATCTTTTTACTGGCAGTAGAATACTGTGTTACAAAAATTGTACTATTACTCAGACTTTTTTTGGGTTTAGTGGATAATAAATTCCCTTTGGGAATATTTTTAACTCTCGCTACTGCATTTGAGACTGTATTAGGGGAATATCCCCGATCTAGGAATCTTTTTGACATTTTGTCCAGTTGTACAGTTTCTTCCTCTTCAGTGTTACATATCCTACGGACTCTACACATTTGAGAAAATGGCAATGCTTCCTTTAAAGAGTCAGGATGAAAACTTGAAGCCAATAATAAAGAATTGCAGTCCGTTGGTTTACTAAATAATGTAGTAGCTACATGCCCACCATCCAATGTCACTTTTACATCCAGAAATGCGATGCTGGTGTCATTAACATCATAAGTTAATTTGATATTATCGTCCTGAGTATTAATACTCTCCATGGTATTCGTGAACTCGGTTGCTGTGCCCCTCCACACGACAAAAATATCGTCGATAAAGCGTTTGTAAAAAATGCAGTTTGTAGCAAAGTCAGGGTTTCCAAAAAATAAGTCTTGTTCTAGCTGGAACATAAAACCATTCGCGTACGTGGGTGCGACACACGCACCCATTGCACACCCACGCACTTGAATGTAAAAATCATCTTGAAAAATGAAGTAGTTCCTGGTAAGGATCAACTGTAATAACTGCAATATAAGTTCCACCCTGGGGCCTTTGTAGCTTTCATTATCCTGCAGAAGGCATTTCATTGCTTGTATACCACGGTCATGTGGTATGCTTGTATACAAGCTCACCACATCGATGGTGCATAGTTGATAATCGCCATCTGTCAGGTTTAACTTATTCAGAAACATCGTTGTGTCCTGTAAATAAGTGCTTTGTGCCTGGATCACAGGCTGCAGAAATGTATCTAAATATTTCGCTACATCATAAAGGAAAGAACCTCGACCCGATACAATCGGTCTCCCCGGTGGCTTTAATGGATTTTTATGCAGTTTTGGAATTAAGTATAATACAGGAATCATCGGAGTTCTGTTCACCAAAGCCAAATACTCTTTCTTTAGAATATACCCTTTGTCCATTGCCTCCTTCAGAATGTTGTCTAATTCTGATACAAATTGAGCAGTGGGATCGCTGGGTAGTTTGCGATAGACTGAAGTATCACTCAATTGTACATGCGCCTCTTCCAAATAATCTTTGGTATTTAAAACCACTATGCCACCCCCCTTATCGGCGGGGCGCACAGTAATTTCTTCCCTTTTTGATAACCCCTTAAGGGCTTGTCTCTCAGCATAGGTAAGATTTTGACGTGTTTTATTACCCTTTTTTGCTGTATTCTCAATTGCATTGACCATGGACGTGGTGAATGCACGGATGGAAGGGCTAGTAGATGGAGGGTCAAAGAGATATTTGGATTTTAAAGTCGGCTTGGGTGTATCTGTATTCTCCGCGATTATGTTTTCCTGGTTACCATAGAACTCTTTCAATCTTAATTGTCGATTAAACGACACAAGTCGACCCTGCTTTGAAAGGCATCAAAATTGTTAGTAGGCACAAAACCAAGACCACGTTTAAGTACCGCCAATTCATCATTTGCGAGTTCATAATCAGATATATTATAGATCACTTTTTCCCTTTGTCTATTGCTTTCTGCTTTTGCAAGGCGGACATTCTGTCCCGCTCTTCTTGTATTGGATCTATTAAGGGACCTCCTTTTGCCCTTGTGGAGACTCCTAAAGGGAGTCTAGCTGTATTAGGAGCAGCTCTTCCTCTTTGATTTTCTCCCTCACTGTTGGATGAAGGATTATCTGATGTATCCGTATCAAGAGGATATCTTTTATTCATTCTCTGTCGGAATTTCATTTGACGGTTGTCACGAGGCACCCCACTTGTCCATTGATAAACTTTTTTATCCTCATAATCTTTGTTCACCTGGAACAGTTTTTTTCTTTTTAAATGTAATCAGTTCTTGTCGGTATTTGATAACCTGACTTTCAAGTTTCTCCAGGTGATTAGTGGTTGTATCCGCTTTGAGGCTTTCCAAGTGGACTCTTTCATATGCTGCTATTTTGTCCTGGGCGACATGGTATTCTCGTGTCGACTCCTCTATCACGAGGAGGATTAAGTCAAAGGAGGCTCGATTCAGTATAGCAGCCCATTTCCTGCAGAATTCGGCATTATTTCTGCCAATTGTGGGCGCATTTTTTATTCTAAACCCCCTGGGTATTTTTTTCTCGCCATAGTACTCGGACAAGGTTATGGCATGCAAATCAAAGTCCACTTCTCGTTTTTTCAAACGTAAAAGGTTCTGGTAAATGTGTGGTGTTGAGACATCCGCTGCTAATATGCATTTGTCTTTTCTCAGAATGCCAGCAATTTGTGCCTCCGAGAATGTAAAAGTGTCCCCCACTTGTAATTCGACTTCCAAAAAGCCTGTGGCAGCTGCTGCTCCCTGTGAAGTCATGTTGCTCCCGTACGTGCAAAAGATAGAAAAAGCACCTCCAGTGAATCCTCGATACCCGCTGTGCACCAACACCAAGGCTTCAGATGTTGGTTATTCGTATGCTGGGGGTGCCATAATAGTGTAGGTACACTTCAAACAATCCTCCAAGAGATCGGCACTCGTACTTCAGTAGTTATATAATGCTCCGGGTGCCTTCCTGGATAAACCAATCAAAGATACACGCACTGGTAGCGGCACTCACGGAAATAAATACAAACGCAAGGGTTAGCTTAACGTTTCAATTCTATTACGAATTTTCATCAGAAGCACCATATCACAAATAACAAAAAGTTTAAATACCTTCACCCACACCTCAACGTTACGTGCAGACGCCGGCTCCAGGTTCCCGCTTCCGCCCTCGTGCAGCCGGGCGCAGTATTCTACTGCCAGTAAAAAGATTACAGGTACAGCAAAGAGAATGTGGCCTATCATTAATACAGACCTTGATTTGCCCTTACTTAAGGATAATGTATTGATACCGTGTTATAAACGCGGCAAGAGTATCCGAGACTGGGTGGTTAATACTAACCCAGTAAAACCTAAAATGGAACATAAACCACATTTCCTTACAAAAAAGCCTGGCAACTACCGTTGCTTAGGTTGCACAACCTGTAATTTCCTGGAGACAGGAGATACATTTACTCATCCAAGATCTGGTAAGGTGTACAAAATTAATAAAATCTATACCTGCAATTCATCATATGTCTTTTACATTTTAAAATGCCCGTGTGGTCTTGCATATGTCGGCAAGACCACCTGTAAATTTAAAGAAAGAATGGGACAACATAGAAGTGCCATTCGTTTGGCTCTGGGTGGGAGAGATACAGAACAACCCGTTGCCAGGCATTTTAGGATGATGAAACATGGCGAATCAACTGTCAGATATAAAATAATTGATAGTGTTCCACATAATATAAGAGGTGGTGATCGTGCCAAAGCCCTGTTACAGAGAGAGGCACGGTGGATTTATAGGTTGGACACAGTCAGTCCACACGGACTGAATGAGCAGTTAAACCTTAATTGCTATTTATAAATTATGGATCAAGAGACCACCAGTGCCGTGTTGTACAATATTTAATAATGTATACAAAGTATTATGTTGTAACATGTACACTCTATTTTGTTCTCCCTTTTAGATGACATCGGTATCCAGGCAACCAGCTGACGCCTGTGACGTCACCGGTGATGCGACACTGCGCCCGGCTGCACGAGGGCGGAAGCGGGAACCTGGAGCCGGCGTCTGCACGTAACGTTGAGGTGTGGGTGAAGGTATTTAAACTTTTTGTTATTTGTGATATGGTGCTTCTGATGAAAATTCGTAATAGAATTGAAACGTTAAGCTAACCCTTGCGTTTGTATTTATTTCCGTGAGTGCCGCTACCAGTGCGTGTATATATATATATATATATATATATATATATATATATATATATATCATGCAAAGAAGAGATGTCACTCGCCCATCTTCAGGACATGCATGTGTTGGCGAGCAATCGTTCCCCCGTTGATGGGCACCTGGGCAAAAGTGTTTTTGGAATCATAGGGAGTGCCGGACCTTGTGCAGCATTATATATATATCATTCATACATACATACATATATACACACACACACACACACACACACACATATATACACACACACACACACACACACATACCACATGAAAATCCTGTTTGTCCCTCTGCACCTTACTCTGTAGGAGACCTCACAGTCCTAGTGCTGCCTCTGATTAAAAACCCTCCCGTGACTAAGCTGCTGCTGCTGTTCTCCATGGGCCTGAAAAGCATGTAATGAGCTCCACCAATCAGTGCTCAGCACAAACCTCTCAGCCTCTGCCCTCTGGTGCAAAGTGTTATGGGACTTAGTCAACTCCCAGTAATGCACAGTACACTTGTGCAGTCAGTGTGCCTTGGCTCCCGATGCTCAGCACCATTAATCATTGTCACATTGGCAGATAGGTGAAGCTGCAGCACTACCCCACTCCCATGCAGAAAATCTTTAGCTTAAAAAAAAAAAAAATATATATATTTTTTAAATACATGCCAAGCACAGGGGGCACCTAGCTAGAGGGGGGCCCAGGGGTACTGACCCCTTGTGCCTCCATTATAATCTGGCCCTGACAGTGCCACACTCTTGACACCAGTCATCAGCCAACACTTTTACAACTGTACACATATATCACCAGTACCAGTATTTATTCTGCACAGAAACAAAATAACTGCTGTGCACATGGCTTTGCCCATTAAAGGGGTTTGCTTTTGTAAACCAATCAGAATCACCCCCATAGACCACAGCTAAGTAAATGACCAAAATACTGCAAATAGCTGATATACCAGGTATTTGCTTTTGCAAGGTGAAGTGATATAACCAGCTTTGCCATATGTACTCACCTACTATGCCATATGTACTCACCTACTAATCTATACAGAGAAATTCTGTCACCTCAGACTGCAAGCCTGTCATTCAGGTCCCTGGGCTGCCCTTAAGCAATAAAGATTAGCTCCATAGTCTTAAGTATCTTTTGAAAGATGTCAAATGTCAGCAAAGGGATGGGACATGTAGCATGGTGGGCAGATTCAACACTTCATTTATTTCAGGAGCCAAAAATACAGTTTGGTGCGTAGCAATATCCAAAAGTAACTTAATTAACTGTAGGTCTCGTAGAAAAGGTGAAGAACTGTTAGAATGTGTTTCAATTTGTACGTTTGCAATCGTTATGGTAATTCTATTTATCTGCTGTATGACAGTTAAGAAAACGGATGCAAGTTTATAAGATAATAATGAATATATTATTAAAAGGTCACTCTTCAATCCCATGTTACATACAGTGACTACTATAGAAGTTCTGGTGCATCGGACCCTCATTTGCCTGCAACGTCTGCATTTTTTTTATGTACTGTATATGTAATAATGGGTCATGGACTATAATAATCCTTCTCAAACAACCGTAACCTTCTGACCAGAACAGAAACATGGCCAAATAATTCTGCCTCACCTGAAGCCCCATCCCACCCACTCTGCATCCCAGATATCCAGACGTGGACTAACGAAAGGAAGTTGGGTTGGACTCCTCATTTTCTGGTGTCATATGGGATCCTGACCAACATTAGACAGACGTCGGAATCCATACTGCCGGTACTCAAACAGCAGGGTGAGCGCAAAGAAGCCTCTTGCGGGCTTGGTGGCTCGCCACAGATTCTTTTCTGCCTCTATCGGGGTCGTAGACCCCCACGAGGAAGAATAGCCCCTGTAAGTCGGAATCCTGACTGTCAGGAGGTCATCCGGCACCCCTCATTTTCCATTGCTGCTCATGGATAATTCTACTAAATGATAAGTCACTTCCAATCTCATTTTATGAAGTATATGCTATCTGGTGCATCAACTACTTTTCTCTGTGTTCTTATGATCAATCCTTTTAGATCATTTTTTTTATTTTTTGATATTCCCATCATTCTAGAAGTTCCCAAATGATTATCCACATTCTGATTGTGCCTTCAAACGGTCCTCATTAACCCCACTCTTGGAGATTTATTTATGAAGCATCAGGTTGTAAGACCTGGCACTTCTAGTCATGTTTAGAACGGATATTTAAAAGAGCTACGTCTTGCTAAGTGTTGCCCTTTTAAAACACTAGGCATAAACACGATCAGAAGTCATGGTCCTAGTGCTCTCTCCCCACAGCTTCCACCTTTAGGAACCCTGATTTTCGCAGAGTGGCAGTAGGTGTTGACCTGATATTTTCATGGCAGAGGTAAGGAGAGGTTGCATACTGATCCTGAGCTATAGTGCTTGTGAAACTTGTTTCTTTTGCGTTTAAAGTAGTCAAAAATCTCTTCAAACCTTGGATCTAAAAGCATCCTTGCAATTAAATCCTTCAAATGCAATGCAGGCCAAGCCCTGGCCACGATGTTAGGTGCAACTTGAGAGAACGCCATCACCATCCACTGAAACATAGGGGTTTGTTCTGTTTCACTCGTAAAGACAAAGTCCTTCTGACTTAAGGCCCATACACACTTGTAGACTTTCATTTCAAAAGACTTTGCCAAAATCTCTGATAGATTTATCTTTCACCAAAGTAGTGCGTACACACTGAACTATTTTCCCCAAAGAGCAAAAGATTTTCAGGAGGCAAAAGACTTTGCTGAAAATCTTTCATATAAAAGGCTATTTACATAATGGGCGGGGTTAGAATTCCAAGGGTGGGAGCAGGGGCCATTTTATTCAGTGCATGTCTGCTCTTGGGGCCTGATTCAGAACTGATCGCTGGGCTGTGTATATTCGGAGCCCAGTGATCAGGTAAAATCCCGAAACGCCATTGGAAGCGCATTAAAAAGTACTATATTTTCAAGAGCCTTGAGTGACTTTATTTCTTCCATACAGATGGAGCCCGGCTCCCTCTTTCTGGCGAATCGCCAGAACGTCACCACTGGCGATCCGCCAGCAGCCCGGCTCTCCATCTGACTGAGACGTGCACGCGCGTCTCAGTTTCCGGGGCGGCAGGGCGACGGGAACCCTGTCCGTCTCCGCTTCAGGGAGACGGACAGGGTTGGGGGGGGGGGGGGTGCAGGGAGGTGGTGAGGACCCCGGGTTGACCGCCGACAAGCCAGCGGGGACCCGGTGGAAGAAGCGCCGTCGGAAGGGGACGCGCGCGCATCTCATGCGCGCACGTCCCCTTTCGCAGATACAGGTGGCGGGGGATGGCGTCGCCATCGCCATCCCCTGCAAAGAAGAGACCCGCTCCATCTGTAATTGTGTGTGTATGTGTGTATGTGTGTATGTGTGTATGTGTGTATATATGTATATATGTAGTGGAGCCATTAATATATACATTGCTGGCATGTGCCAGCAATGTATATATTATTACTGGACAATACATAAATATTCATTGGTGGGTAGTGGTGCCAGTAATATATACATTGCTGGCATGTGCCAGCAATGTATATATTATTACTGGCCAATACATAAATATTCATTGGTGGGTAGTGGTGCCAGTAATATATACATTGCTGGCATGTGCCAGCAATGTATATATTATTACTGGCCAATACATACATTTTCATTGGTGGGTAGTGGAGCCATTAATATATACATTTCTGGGTACTTGTGAGTTATCCGGGCGTCCGATTTTTAAATCGGGTCGGATCGGGATATCGCATCGCATCGCATGCGACCATCGGATGCGATGCGATGCGATGACCCGATTTTTCCATAGGAATCAATGTTAAAATGGACTGAGTCCATTTTAACATGGAATTCAATGGGAAAAAGGGTCCTTTTCATACCCCTACTATCCAAGTGGGCATGGAGTTGGATATAAACCTGTGGCAAGCGTAGCGAGCCACCGAGCCCGAAGCGTGGCGAGCGTAGCGAGCCCCGCGAGGGGACACAGAATACCGTCCCCTCGCGGGGCTCGCTTCGCTCGCCACGCTTCGGGCTCGGTGGCTCGCTACGCTCGCCACAGGTTTATATCCAACTCCATGCCCACTTGGATAGTAGGGGTATGAAAAGGACCCCTTTTTCCATAGGAATCATTTTAACATTGATTCCTATGGAAAAATCGGGTCATCGCATCCGATGGTCGCATGCGATGCGATGCGATGCGATATCGCATCGCATCGCATCTGATTGTATGCCTTAACTTAAGGCATACAATCAAAAAATCGGACGCCCGGATAACTCACAAGTACCCATTTCTGGCATGTGCCAGCAATATATATATTATACTGGCCAATACATAAATATTCATTGGTGGGTAGTGGTGCCAGTAATATATACATTGCTGGCATGTGCCAGCAATGTATATATTACTGGCTAATAACATTGGTGGCCAGTGTACAGTATGCTGTGCTCCGTGTGGAGCAAGTCGGAGGGAGCAGGACGGATAGAAGCCGGGAGGGGCGGGGCGTCAGCTGACAGTCTGTGCTGTGGCCGGGCGGGAGCAGCTGCAGCCTGGAGAAGTTCTATGGAGCCGGGCAGACGAGCGGGGCGGTCCTTCAGCGGCGGTGAGTATGATCTGCAGCCGGCGGGGGAGCAGGGGGAGGGAGCGGGGCGGTCAGCCGGGCTGAAAGTGTATCATCTTTCAGTCCGCGCTGCGTACACACCTGGCGATGATGGCTGAAAAACCAGCCATCATCGCTAGATGTGCTGGTAAAACCAGCAGACTGCCCACCTCGTTGGCGATGATGCGGGAGCGCGCATCATCGCCAGTCGGCAGTCGGGGGGGCATACACACCAGGCGACTTTCAGGTGAAAATCGCTCAAAACGGCTGTTTTGACCGATTTTCAGCTGAAAGTCGTCTAGTGTGTATGGGCCTTTAGATTTGGGTGGGGTTTTTACTTCAAAGTGAGATCTATATTGCAGTGTAAAAATAAAGCAGTCAGTATTTGCCCTGCACATGGTTTTGTCCATTTGAGAAGGAGTGAGCCAGAAAAGGAGCCATAGTCTGTCCAGCAAAGAGGTAAATGCATTTTTGGGCAGAACTAAACCAGCACTTCCATCATAAACGTTTTCCTTTTCATGTGTGCTTCCATCTTTAAAGGCAGATTAATACCCCGCAAAACCCCGGGTCTTCGGCAGGTCAGACCCAGGCCAGCGGTGGTGTAAATGGGACACGCTGTGTTCCTTTACACGGGACTTCAACTCAGGCCCTGACCTGGGTAGAACACGGCTAGGATCTGGGTAGAGGGCGGTGTAAATGGGTACGCCAGGTCATCCGACCCGGCTCCCATTTACATCAATGGGGGACGTGCAACCCGCAGACTACAGCGTCCGCAGATTGGACGGGGGGCACAGACAGCCTGCGCTGCTGTCTGCTATACTCTGCAGACAGCAGTGGTGGCAGCGGAGGAGGTGAATGGATGCAAGAATGTGGCATCCATTCACCTCCCGGACAACGGCTGGATTGGTGCACAGGGGCGGGGTGCAGCTCAGCAGCCTACCTTGGTGCTGGGCATCCCAAAAAGCAGGTTCGCACCTGGACTTAACCATTTCAAAGTCCCGGTGTGAACCTGCATTTTGCGATGTGAAAGCAGTATAAGTCATAGACAGGAGGGGAAGGGTAAAATAGAGGGGTAAAAGGAAAGCACAGTCTAGTAAATTAGTGTGGGCGGTAAGTCATACGCAGGAGATAACAGAAAGCAGAGTGCAATACTCATTGTACGGCGCTGCGAAACACTTGTGGCACCTTATAAATAAAATTATAATAATATTACCAACAGCATACTGTATATTGTTTAGGATCACAGTGATATTAAGGAATATGCTATAGGTAATTAACATTACACAACCCTCCGGTGAGATCTAGGGTATCCTCCACCCATGGACTTTTTATCAAGTGCCTATGTGACACCCCCGCTTTAGCTGAAGCTACGGTGCTTGTTTCTAGTTAAACCAGGCACTTAATATTTTAGCATTGTGTGATACCCCTCACTCTTAATGGAAACAGCTATGGTGAGCCTGGTGAGCAGTCAGCTGGGGGCACTGCTGTTTAGATTGCTTTGTGCAATCCCAGTGAAGGATACCTTCTGTAACCCGATGTAAAAACATGGCGACTCATGATAGAGAGACCTCTATACTGATTGCTGGGCTCTATGTGCTGCCAGCTATGGGCAAAATAAATGTTATGCCAGGGTAGGGAAAACGGTTGTCTTAGACGCTGGAAAGTTTTCTGCTATGGGTGATGCCAATTGAATTTGAGAAAACATAAACAGGTCTGGCAAAGTTTAATAATAGAAACTGCAAAAAAAAAGGATCACTAATGCAACAAAAGTACAATGCACGGGTGCCTTGAACACTGGTGCTGCCATTACATGCAGCTGCCGTATGCGACCCAAACGCTAACCTGGGTTAAACCATATTTTTAGTGTCACACATAGTTGTGCCAATACTGTGACTTTACACCAACTCCTCCACCACACAGTGGTACAATGCAGCACATCATGGTGGAGGGGCTAAAATGATGCAACGCTTTTAGTACGGCATCATACTGGTCCTGTCTGCTACATACACACCAGAAAATTATGGTACTATTCCAGTGGTTCCCCACCCTGGTCCTCAAGTACCCCCAACAGTGCATGTTTTCCAGGTCTCCACACAGAATCACAAGTGAAATAATTAGCTCCACCTGTGGATCTTTTAAAATGTGTCTGAATAATCTGTGCACCTGCTGGGTGACCTGGAAAATGTGCACTGTTGGGGGTACTTGAGGACCAGGGTTGGGAACCACTGTACTATTATACTCATCCTATCCACTTCCTAAAGCCCCATACCATACTTCTCAACATGACCTATTCCAGGAGGGACAAGATGCTCTGTTTCTGGACATCCATGCTAGTGGCAGTTGCAGAATTGCAGGGCTGCAACACAGTCCAAAATTCAGATAGGGAGCCCCACCAACTGCCACCCTAAACAACAGTCTGGAATCACTGGCAGGTGTAGCTCCCCTATTTGAATCTGCAACTGGCAAGTATGTCCAGGGGCAGAGCATTTTGTCCTTCCTGGAATGTGTCATTTTGGGAGGTATGCCCATACACATGGGTTGATTCTAGCCAATATCGCCCGGGATATGGTTGCTGAGTGACCATATCCCCATGTGTACAGGTCTCTGGGAGTGCGCTTCCGCGACCAGCACTGAAGTGGTCGCAGGAGCAGCTTCCCCCAGCAGTGTCTTGTTTTCATCAGCTGGTCACTGATGAAAACAAGACACTGAGCGATATATCCCTGAGCGGAATCGGTACATCTGTCAGACCAGACTTAGGTCTACAGTCATTAGGTCGACCCCGGAAGGTCGACTGGCCCCAAGGTCGACATGGGTTTAGGTCGACAGTCATTAGGTCGACATGAGTTTTTCACTGTTTTTTTACCCGAATGTGGACACAGTCGACATGGACACAGTTGGAGTTGAACCGCAGCAGCTCGCGATGCTTCGGGCACGGTGCCTCGCTACGCTCGGCACACTATTTTATTCTCCCACCATGGCCTAGTGGATGGTAGGGCATAAAATACCACCTGTGGGCACATGTCGGCTCAAAAAAAACAGTGAAAGACGTATGTCGACCTAATCCCATGTCGACCTTAAGTCATGTCGACCTTTAACCCTGTCGACCTTGGGGCCAGTCGACCTTCCGGGGTCGACCTAATGACTGTCGAAGTGTGGTCTGACAGATGACCGTTTCCCCCCTGAGCGTGTGTACAGGGTTTTAGTTATTAATCTATGGGGGATGTTCTAAGCATTGTAGAATGATAAAGTAGTGAAAGTACCAGCCAATCAGCTCCTAACTGCCATGATACAGGTTGGGTATTAACTATAACAGTTAACTGGCAGATCGGACAGTGAAAAAGCACCATTTGGCCTTGAGAGTGACAGGTTTTGCCAGTGATGGCAAAGATGCAGATATTGGTCTTATTTTTGGCGCACTGTGCTTAGCCCACACCCTTGGCTGATTGGCCCACTGCATTCCCATTATGCACAGTAACGATGCCCATCAATGGTCCAAACCAATAAACATTTTATGTTGATGATTTCCAACCATTGCTGTAAAATTCCAACAGCCTCATCAGTGGAGACCATCCCTGGTCAGGGCCGCCAACAGGGGGGTGCCCTGGGTACAGCTGTCCCGGGCCCCGGCCTCTGGAGGGGCCCAGGCAGCTGCCCGCTGCCCACAGCCCCACCCCCCCCCCCCCTGTACACAGCCTCCCCCTGCGCCGGCACCGGCATGCACAATACACAGTGCAGCCTGCAAAGCGCCAAGCCTAGAACACAGAGGGGCTCATCAGGCTGCACTGTACGGTGTGCGCTCTGGACCGTGGAGGCTGAAGGAAATAATCTGGTTATAGAATGTATGGCAGAAAATAGCTGCTGTTAAGAGAAAATAGGACTCATTTATGGCCCAATACATATTTTGGTATATATGCAGCCAGACCCATTTCCATTGAATCTTTACGCAGCACAGTGTTAACTTAAAAACATTGTTTAAAAGTCCTGAATTCCAATTCAAGGAGTATTTAGAAAGCCAGAGACAGCGACAATCATTTATAAGCTGCTTTCAACTCTTGGGAAGTTTAAAACCTGGAAATTAAAACAACAGTCCTCAATCGATTCTTAATAAATGTGGTCTCGGAAATAATTAAGTCTCACAAACACACATTTATAAATGTCTAATGAAGTTGCAAAAAATTGATGGGGCCTCTATACACCTTAATCCAGCAAAATAGAAAATTACTGGCTAACCCCTACCAAATAATCATTGGTCATTACATTTTTTTTATTTTTTGCTTTATTTAAGGTCGATTGAGCGGACGATATATCGATGCACCATCGGCGTCATCCACATATATATTGCGTCAGCTGTGCACCACAGCCAATGCCCGATATATCTAAAGATATATTGGTGCATCATGCTGTGTTTAATGGGCGATCCGCCATTCGCCTGCACAGCCGCCAATGATGACCACTCAGTGGGCGGGTGCATGTAAATCCATCAAATGATCTGCAGATATATGGATTAGTGTGTAAACAGCTTTAGAGAAGTCTCCTTCCTCTTACCCAGTGGCATAACTACTGTAAGGCAGCCCCAGCTGCCGCCTGGGGGAGCAAGCCGCAGTGGGGTCTATGTGGGCGCTGGCACCCGCTCGATGCACTGACATGCTGCTGCCCACTGGCTGAGCGCCGGAGGTGAGTCAGCCACATTGGGGGTGCGGCTAAGGCAGAGACGACAAATCCCCCCCACTGATTCGACTGTACTTAGAGCCAGCTATTGGCTACTGTGTACAGGATGGGCGGGCGGATGGGTGTGCTAGGGCAGCCTGGGATGCGTCTGAGCTAAGGGAAGCAGCAGTGTGCTAGTCTCTCTTCCTCTATCCTGCTTCAGCTTCTCCGTTATGTGTGTGATGTCATCACGTCGCACGCTGGAGGGGGGGGCGGCAAAATTTATAGTTACGCCACTGCTCTTGCCTAATTTGCAGCTCCAGTAACAGGCTAATGTGAGCAAAAACTCCCAGAAAAAAGTTCTGGCTGAGGAGACACACTCTATGCAGCTTGAGCTTCCTGTATGACCAGAATATATTGGAGGCACATTAAATGTATGTATTTTATTATTACTAGTTAATATTGAATGAATGGGAGCATTCATTTATTTAATAAATAAATACATTTAATAAATCTATTTATTTTATTCATATTTAATACATTTTAAAAAAAAGGGGACAATATTAGTATAACTTAAATAATTGAGCCAATAATACTGAGAGAAAAGAGAGTGACCCTGAAGTGTGAAGTCCCCCACAATTGTTAACGCCACCCCACGATCAACGTGAACCCGAAGCGTGGCGAGCGCAGCGGTACGCGTCCTACGACCTTTTCATACAACCACTATCCACGTCGGCGTGGAGTTGAGAATAGAATAGTGTGGCGAGCCACCGAGCCCGAAGCGTGGCGAGCCCCGCGAGGGGACGCGGATACCTTCACAGGTAAACGCGTCCCTTTGCGGCCTTCACAGGTATCCGCGTCCGCTCGCCACGCTTCGGGCTCGGTGGCTCGCCACACTATTCTATTCTCAACTCCACGCCGACGTGGATAGTGGGGGTATGAAAAGGACGTAGGACGCGTACCGCTGCCGCTCGCCACGCTTCGGGTTCACGTTGATCGTGGGGTGGCGTTAACAATTGTGGGGGCCATTTCACACTTCAGGGTGCCTATTTGGCCTCTGTGGGCCATTTAACATTGTTTCCTATGGAAAAATCGGGTCAATTGAGGCATTGAACAGGAAAATCGGGTCAACTGAGACATTTAACATTGTTCCCTATGGGAAATCGCGGGCATCGCGTCGCACCCGATTTTTTAGTGCATTCAATGCCCGCGATGGGCGCCGTGCTAAGTAAAGAGTACCGCCATTTTGGCCGCGTGTGGCCAATATAAATGTACACACTATTCGATATCAGTAAGCGATATAGTTCATTGATGTAACCGGGATCCGCTGGACATGTGGGTCATCGGCTATATAGCCAAATTGACCCACATGTTCACCAGATAGGAGGCATTGTTAACAATATTGAGTGCAAACGCTAGAGGATATTTGAAAAGACATCGCTCAGAAAGGGCCTTCTATGCAATTTTTTACATTTTACCCCAAAATATATTTAGATACGCCGACGTTACCCCCTTGATTTAAAAGGAAGTAAATCATACAATTGTAATACACACTGTACCACCAGAAATTCATAATATATTGTATCCTGCTAGTACTGTACACAGTCTGGAAGCAATTGATGATAATTAATGGTGTTGAGCATCGGGAGCCAAGGCACACTGACTGTACAAGTGTGCAGTGCATTACTGGGAGTTGACGAATGCTGGCTACAAATCAGACCAACTTTCCTCCAACCATCCAACTAGTTGCTTGGATGGAATAAAAATATGGTACTGGATGGGAGAAATAATATATACTTCAGAAATTTGATCCTACAATCTGGAAAAGGACAAAAACTGTCGCTCAGACACGGTACTGTAGTTGAACCGGTTTTGTTTAAATCAAACAGGTTCAACTACAGTACGGTGTCTGAGCACAGTTTTGTCCTTTGAATCATGGAGATGTAAGCTAGCAAAGTAATGCTGGCCACACATCAGACCAACTTTCATCCAACTAGTTGGGTGGATGGAATAAAAATCTGATACTGGATGGGAGCAAATGACAAGGAGCAATTTTCTCACAAACCCAGGAAAATGGACAATAACATTCAGTGAAATCATTTAAATCAAACAGATACAACTACATTACTTTGTCTGAGGGATGGGTTTTGTCCGTTTCCAGATTTTCGGAGCAAATTACTGAATTACAAATTCTATTTGCTCCCATCCAGTACAAGATTTTTATTCCATCCAACCAACTGGTTGGATGAAAGTTGGTCTGATGTGTGGCCAGCATAAGAATCCATTTGTACACAAATTAAACAAGAGATACTGACGATCTGGTTCCTTGCAGGGCTTATCCACACCCGCACAATGTTATGTCTGGATTGGATTCCGGGACAGATTACATGGGTAGGCAGTAGTCCCTTCCTCCCCGAAGACATCTCCCGGAATGAGGATAAGCACTACAAGCTCCAGAATTGCAGAGTATACCTAATTCCCATTTGTGGGCTACATGCAAAAGCTGCCAGTATTTACTCTGCATCTAAAAACAATATATTTGCTTCCCCACCCATTATAAAATAGTTTGTTCTAAGTGTAAAGTTACTGCTTGTATTTCTTTGTTCCCAGATCTGAACTAGCCCCTTTATAAGATACCATGCCACAACATATATAAGACTACAAAATGTTCTGCTACCCAGGTCTTCCCCTTGGGTGCAGCCAGCACTGCACTAGATATAAATCTGCACATGATCACATGGGTTATGTCTTACCTTCACAGCGAGTACTTCCTCAGCACAGGCAGCCTAGATCTACTGAACCACCTGCTACACCAGGAGTGGCCAAACCTGTCCTCAAGATCTACCAACAGTCCATGTTGGTCAGGAAACCCGTGGATCTATATTAGGAATGAATGCAGCATGTTTGAAAATGTGACAGTTAGTAATGACGACAGCTGTGCACCAGCTAGGTGAATTGGAAAATATGGACCGTTGGTAGAACTCGAGGACCGGCTTGGCCACCCCTGTGCTAAAGGATGGATTCTAGGATGAGTAGAGGAGCCACAATCAGAGGTTGGTCACAAAACCCAAATCGGTAATATAAAACAAAATAAAGCATTGTGCACTACCACACACCTATTCTATATAGAACAGATATACAGCATACATTGCATCTTGTCACATGTGGCAATAAAACAGGAGAAAATGTGCAGTTGGTTATCAGTCCGTTGCTCTATAGCAGTGGTCAGGGAACCCCACACAGTGCATGTTTTGCTGGTAACCCAGCAGGTGCACAGGTGTACTAAGTACTCACAGACACATTTTATAAGGTCCGCAGGTGGAGTTAATGATATCACTTGTGATTCTGTGAGGAGACCTGCAAAACATGCGCTGCGTGTGGTAATGAGGACCGAGTTCCCTGACCACTGTTCTATAGGTAGGCTTACCTCACTATCCCTTTAACCTGAGACCATCATGAACTCCCCAGGTTCTGTAGCTGGCTTAATTCAAGCCTGCGTTTCACCTGGTTTTAATCAGCCATAGCACCTGTGTGTTTTTTTTTTTTTTTTTTAAATATAGCCTTTATTTAATTTAATTTCCATACAAAAACAACTTACATTATTATAATCAAGCACATATTTCATCATCACAATACTTTCTGCCACATTTGCTTTGTCCTTGAGCAGCAAGGATACATAGCCGTATCAAAAAAAGCAAACATATAATCACACACATGTATTTATTTTAATACTAATACAACACATATACTCCCATCTTATCTTTTATCCAAAGTGTTTCCTCCTGTGTGATTGATGAGTGTCCCTATGTAACCCTTTGTGAGCCAAGCAAATTTGACAAAATAGGTGTAAAAATTTCCAAGCAAACTTTTTAATTCATCATAACGATCTGTAATGTTTACCTTATACAGGAAATATATACAGGAAATATATATATATATTTTTAAAACAACATTTGAGTTATATAAAAAATGTGAACTGAGCTGTAATTTTTAGCGGATATTTTGCACATCTCTCAGAGATGTTGGCATTTAAAGAGTTAATGGGATATTATGGTAAGCCAATCTATAGATGTTGAGCTTGATACATACTATGGTATGTATTCAGTGTTGAATTAAACCACTGGTTCTCAAACTCGGTCCTCAGGACCCCACACAATTCACATTTTCCAGATCACCCAGCAGGTGCATTCATTACTCGCTGACACATTTTAAAAGATCCACAGGAGGAGCTAATTATTTCACTTATGATTCTGTGAGGAGACCTGCAAAACATGCACTGTGTGGGGTCCTTAGAACCGAGTTTGTGAACCTGTGAATTAGATTATTCAAGGTAATTTTTTCTAGACAGTCTAAAATCATTCCAACTATCAACTCGTTTCGCTTATCTCGCCTGTCTAAGGGCGGGATTCTCTAAAATCCGCAGCCCAGTATCGCCGGCCACCGCATTTCTAATGACCGCATATTCTCTAAAATATGCGGTCATTAACGCAAGGGACAGCTCTTGCGGTAAGAGCTGTCCCTTGCGATGCGGCGCCGTTGCTGGACTTCCGGGTCTATGACCCGGGAGTCCGTCTGCACATGCGCAGACTGACACGCCGGCCGCGGGGCATGCTGGGAGGGATCCGTGACGGATCCCTCACACACCGCTGCGGTAAGAAGCCCATAGGCTTCTGCAGGGAACCGCCAGCTTTTGCTGGCGATTCCCTCCGCAGCGGTGACACTGCGGAGGGACATTAGAGAATACAGAAATGCGGTAAAAACCCCGATAACGGGGTTTTTACCGCATTTCTGTAATAGAGAATCTCGCCCTAAATGAGTCATTTAAGGTGCCCATACACTAGGACAATTTACATGCAATATGGGCAATTTACATGCAATATCAGGTCATCAGGAGTGCATGCCGCTGATCTGAAATCTGTCGCCAGCTTACAGGACTCACATCCTATTCCTCCCCCCATGCGGCAGCAGCAGCTACAAGGCCACCTCCTCTCCTTCCTCCCTGCTCCTACCCAGAGGCGCAGCAGCAGCCTCAGACAGGAGAAAATCTGAGGCTGCTGCTTCCACTGTTCACCTATTTTGTTTTATTTTATTATAATAACATCAGCCCGCCGCTGTTGTTCCCCCTGGAGGGGGGTCCCCACTCCTCAAGGGACCTGGCCCGGGCTGATCAGCCAGGGTGATCATGCTTTGGCTGGGGGACCTTATGTATGTTTGAGCCTGGTGCTGGTTTCTGAAATATGGGGGACCCTTACTCCTATTGTCTCCTGTATTTTGGGAACCAGGACCAGGCCAAGATCCTGATGCTGGTTATAAAAATAGAGGGATACCCCAACTCCCCCCACCCTGTATTTCTGTAACCAAGACCGGCTCGCTCAATGAGCCCGGGGCTGGTTATAACCAGGCGGGGGACCCCACACCGTTTTTTTTTATTTTTTATTTTTCTATTTTGTTACACAGAGAAGCCTGCATGGATCTGACTGATATGGCTGATCTGACTGATCCCTGCAGGCTTCAGCGAAATACACCTGAAAATGTAGGAGTATTTTCTGCTGAATTACCGACCAAATCCAGCAGTACAGTGGAGATTTATAAAAAAAAAGGACGATTACGAGTGGGTGTGGCGTAGCCAAGAAGGAAGCAGGATGCTTCTTTGTGCAGCTCCTGCAGCATTTCCACAAAAATCTCCCACAGACTGCCCCTACAGCTACCAGCACCCTCACACATAGCCCTCCTCACCGCGGGGGAACCTCCGCATAGTCACAGTGGGGCCGGTGGACCGTGGATCTCCTCCTTGCAGGTCGAGGCCTACCTTTTTGCCAGAAGCCACGGGCTCGATTTTTTTGCGGGCACCTGGCGGACGATCTCCGGAACCAGATCACGGCAGCGTCTGAATGCCGGAACCATTGGAGACTGGATTTGGGGCCCTGGAGGTAAGCTGACCTACCCCACATCCACCGCAGTCTTCTGCCCGCTATCTATACTTGCCCTGGAGCCTCCAGGAGCAAGTGAAGCTCAGCAACTCCTCTCCCCACTACCCTTGGCGGCCATCTTGGATCCTGCCCTGGCTGCTGTTATAAAAGGGGGGACCTGCACACTGTGCCCTTTCCTTCTGCCACCTGGAACTGCCTTCATCTGCAAACCCCCTGATAACATAACATAAAAAGCTTCCCTCATCCTGCCTCTTCCCTGGAGTTGCAGTTCTTTTTTTTTTTCTCAATAAAGCGCAAGTGATAAATGTTGCCTGTGCTGGCACGACCACACAACTTGTACCCTGCATGGTTGATATTTCAGCTGCAAAGATTTCAATGTCCAGCTATCCTTAAAACATGACACCCTCAATGCTTTAGGGGATGCTGACACACTTTTTCACTCCGACATGATTTGAAATTACATACTAAAACGACTATACGTTAATGACCCAGCCTCAACCTGCCTGTGGATCAGTAACACCTCGTACTTGACCCACATATCATTTTGTGAATCCCTCCAACCGCTATCCTTTCTGCTATAGACATGTCTCCTAAAAAAGCCAAGGAACCTACTGGAGTTCCCCCAGTCAGCTTTTTTAAATCCTCATCTCAGTCCCCTAATCCAAAGACTGCTTCAAAAAAAAGACACTGGTATGCCCAATTAATCAGCTCTCAGTGCACCCTTTGACCCCACCAGGGCAGGCAACAGCCCGCAACCTCCCCATCAGGGGATGATGCTCCACTCACACTTGGGTTGATGAAGCAACTATTGGCCTCATTCAAAGTGGACATGTCAGCAGAATTCAAATCCACACTTCATTCTTGCCAACAGGATATAGAGATATAGACACCGCACTGACCACCTTGAAAACAAGATGGATGAAGTGGTCAAATCACACAATGAACTTCTTGTTCTATACGAGGGAGTTCAGGATGAAGTAAGGGCTTTGTAAGCTAAGATTTGCGATTTTGGAGGACAGATCAATACGCAACAACATTAAAATAAGAGGCATTCCGAAAACTGTCTCTAACTTGGACCTAACGGAATACGTGACTGATGTATTTACAAAATTGATGCCGACTGCATAGGTCAGACTTCCTTCTAGATCCCATCCACCGTTTACCAAAAGCCCGAAATGCCCCTCAAAATGCTCCTCAGGCCACATTGATGCGTCTCCATTACTATCATATCAAAGACTCGATACTCAGGGCCACTACACCATCCAGCCACTCTGCCCCTATCCTGGGAGACCTCCAGATCTTTGGCGATATATCTGCAGCTACCCTTACTCTTCGCAGGTCGTTCTATCCAGTTACAAAGCCCCTCCGAGAAGCTGATATACCCTACAGATGGGGATAACCTACAAAAGTACTTATCCGGAAAAATGGCTCTACATTTGTGGCTTCTACACCGCGACTCCTGGCCTCCTGGAAGTCTGGAGAGCCCTGATGATTTGCT
Organism: Crinia signifera; assembly: GCF_055691185.1. NCBI lineage: Eukaryota > Metazoa > Chordata > Amphibia > Anura > Myobatrachidae > Crinia > Crinia signifera. Next base: position 46,618,165 of record NC_139220.1, on the reverse strand, counting down.
TCTCACCAGGGACTGGTTGGCAACAAGCAAGTCCACCTGAAGCTACAGATGGAGCCGGCTTTAACTTTGCAAAGGCTGCCGATTCTATCGCCAGCGGCCAGCTACCGCCAGGGGCGTGCGCCAGGGCCGGATTTGTGCCTAGGCCCGTGAGGCATGGGCCTCAGGGTGGCACCAATCAAGGGTGGCACGCAAAGCCGGCCCTAGGCATAGGCAAATGCCTAGGGCATCTGAAATGCCTGGGGGTATCCATGCCTGCCTAGGGCCAGCGTAGTTCCAGCTTTGGGCTGGCTACCGCGATCAGAGCTCTCAGCTCCAATTGGGTAGCTCAGCCAGAGTCGGGAGCCGGTAGCAGCAGGAGCTGCCCAGAGTGTCAGCGGCAGCGGGGAGCTTTAAATGGCCGCTGGAGCAGGGCTGCTACGCATGAGCAGCAGAAGCAGTCCCTTCTCCCATGGGCCTTTGTGTCCTAAATACACAAAATGCGGCATTGTGCTGCGCGACGGAGGCGCGGACTGCCGTGATGTAAGTGGAGGATGCCTCCTGCTGCTGCCAAACTCTGACGTAACATGGAGCGGCAGAGATGGGGGAAAAGGTGCCACCCAAACATCCCAATCCACACACCCCTGCCCCCGGAGGTGCCCTGGAGCAAAGCATGAAAAAAAAAATTACTCGCCCCTGCTGGCTGATTGTGCCCGTGTACAGCCCAGGTGGATCTTCTTACAGGTGTTCCAGAAAGGTGTAGCTGAAAGTCAGGTACTTTAGTTAGACATTCAGTGTAGAGATTAAGAGGAATTGAGAAGTAAAGGAGGGGGAGGAGAGGAGAGGTGTAGGGCGGTCAGGGGGAAGGAGAAAGGGAGAGGTGCAATGGGTGAGAGATGGATGAAAGAATAAAAGCTATGAAAGCTGGAAGAAGTAGAAATAGGTGTGACATGAGGCATTAAAGGGAGGTGGATGGATACAGGTGTATATGATATAATTGGTTTATTTTACCATATTATGTGAATTCATTTCAATGTAAATAAACACATAAGGATCTGATGCAAGGTCTGCTTAGCCTGAGGATAATGTTATGTGCAATGTTGTGATAACAGTGGTTGGTGTGTGTGTGTGTGTGTGTGTGTGTGTGTATGTATGTATGTATGTATATATATATATGTGTATATATATATATATATATATATATATATATATATATATATATAGGTACAAGAGAGAAGGGAGGGTCAGCGCCAAGTAATACAACAGATGAGAGAGGAGCTAGGTGCCTAATCTCAAAAAACTGTTCCCCCTACTACTGGTTTAGGGGTGTCTGCTCAGGTCCTAAAAGGACAGTGGTGTGCTGTCACTATTGGAACGAGGTAATTGTGAAAAAAATGCTTAGAGCCTGGCGACTACAGTTTAAAATTATGTATATAAAAATACGGGGAAAATTCATATATAATAAAGTGCTGGAGGTGACATAAGAATTGCTAAAACGTATTTAAATTGATAAGAGGTAATAAGAGATATTTCATAAAAAGGATAAGATGCAAGATAAGATGCACGATGAGATAAAAGAAAATGGTGGAATCGCTTAGCTTTGGGTGTGGAGAACACAAGAGTTCAGAAGCTGCCCGACATGTTTCGTCTCAAAAGGACTTCCTCAGGGGGTGGGGACATACTGGAGGGAGCAGATATTTATGCAGAGGCAGATGTTACATCACTTCCTGTGATTATTTATTCAATCAATCAATTAAGGGCTGAAGCGAGTGTTTTTAGTGGAATGTGCTATAAATCACTCATAAACATAGGGCCGATAATGCTAGGAAATATTTCAGTTTAGTATAGTGATAATGTGCACAATAAGCACAGTATAAGATTCGGATCGCGGTGGAGTGGGGCGCAACGTCATATCCGCCCCACTTCCGCCCCGCATCCGGCATCCCAAGAGTTCAGTTGCGCATGCGTCTTTTTCATATGTTGCGCTGAAGGTCCTACATCTCCGTGGCTTCACACGCTGATTGGTTGCTGATGGGTTTCCTGCTTTTGGAACGCACCGTTAGTCGTTCGTTTCCTTGCTTTGGAACGCACTCAGGCGCCGAGTTTCACGTTCATAGTGGCTTCATATGGTTGCCATGGAGACGGATCTTCACGCAGTGTGTATTCATTTGCAATACTTGCCGTGGCTTGTCAGCGTAGTTGGTACACCCTCAGCGGGGACAGTGTTGGGATAGTCATTTATGTAAGAGGATGAGGGAAAACAAGGAAATCAATTAGTATATAAATGTAGTCATTGTGTTCCATTATACACAGTTTGAACTGTTGGTAAGGGATTTCGAATAAGCTAAAATAGCACGGCAGTTTATGATCATATATCCTGATTAATATGCTTGCAATTGCACTGGGTTGGAAAATAACTTAATATCCCAAATAGAGTTTGTTAGAGGTGAACAGAGATTTTTTTTTTTTTTTTTTTTTTTTTACTTAGACAGGATGTAAATTATAAATATATATACAGTCATATATGAGGGAGGGGAAAAGAAACAGGTGGATGTTAGTGTGGATCACCTTTACATACATGTCATACCTTCACCATTTAGTTACAGCACCCAATATTCCTAGGAGGTTCCCCTTCCTAGTACTAGTCGGGCCCAACACTGCTTAGCTTCCAAGATCGAACGTGGTTGGGCGGTACCAGTGTGGTATGGCTGTAGTGTGGTTGGTGGTAATGCGGTTGGCATAAAAGGATTCCACAAGCTTAGAGAATACTCTGATCAAGAAGGGATGGACAAAGAGATAGCCTAGGACTAGTTAGAACATACCGGACCATTGGTGGTACGAGAATAGGGGTTCGTGTTCCCACAGTGTAGTCTGGGATCCTTTTGTTCGGGCATCGGATGGAATTCAAGATATTACAGGAAAGGTGCTATTTCGTAGCTGTCATTAAATCCTTCTGGATGGAGGGTGTTTAATTCGAAGATCCAGAACATTTCTCTTTTTGACAGTAGGTTTGACAGATCTCCACCTCGTTCTCCTAGTGCGACCAGTTCGATTCCTTTAAACATAAGCTTTTCCGGATCTGCATTATGATGTGTTGAGAAGTGCTGGGATACTGCGTGTGTCTGAACCTTGTTCTTGATGTTTCTAACATGCTCCTGAATTCTGATCTTCAATGATCTTTTCGTCTTTTCCACGTATTGTAAGTTGCATGGGCACTCCAGAAGATAAATAACAGATGGTGTAGTGCAGTTTATGAAATGTTTGATCTTATACTCCTTGGATTTGTCTTTATTGTGAAAAGCTTTCCTGTTGGGATGTAGTAGGCGGCAAATGATGCAATGGCCACATTTAAAACTCCCTACGCATTTGGGCATGGTAGTTGAATGGTGGGCTTCACTTTTCAGCATACTTGGTGCTATTAAGTCTTTAAGACTTTTACTTTTTCTATAAACCACCTGTGGACGTGTGGGTAAGTAGTTTCTTAGGACTGGGTCCATCATAAGAATTCCCCAGTGTTTATTTAGTGCTGCTTTTACGTTTTTCTCATGGCAGTTGTAAGTTGTAACGAACTTGATTCCTGGGTTTTGTTCTTCTTTTTTGGTATATTGTAGTAGGGACTCTCTATTCAGGGTTTTCGCCCTCTGTTCGGCGTTTACTTACAAGTTTGCGGCACAGCTATGGGGACTATTTTTGCCCCTAGCTTTGCTAATTTATTAATGGGCCATTGGGAGAGGAGATTCATTCTTAATAATCATCGTTTTAAAGAGAATATTATCCTTTTTAAACGTTATATTGATGACATTTTAATTATCTGGAGAGGTTCCCAAGCAGAATTTGATGACTTCCTGAAATACATAGGCGAAAATGACTTGAACCTGGTTTTTACCTCCAACGTGCACAGAGAACAGGCGGAATTCCTCGACCTAGTGTTAATGAAATGTGGGAACAGCATAATCACAAAAAATTTCGTGAAAAAAGTGGATACTAACAGCTACATTCACTATGAAAGCAGTCACCTTAAGAGATGGAAGGACAACGTGCCATTCTCACAATTCCACAGGCTATCACGGAACTGCAAAAACACTACCGAGAGGGATATACAGATCACCACCTATGCGGACAGATTCCGGGAAAAGGGGTACCCTGAACATATTCTGAGGGACGCCGAACAGAGGGCGAAAACCCTGAATAGAGAGTCCCTACTACAATATACCAAAAAAGAAGAACAAAACCCAGGAATCAAGTTCGTTACAACTTACAACTGCCATGAGAAAAACGTAAAAGCAGCACTAAATAAACACTGGGGAATTCTTATGATGGACCCAGTCCTAAGAAACTACTTACCCACACGTCCACAGGTGGTTTATAGAAAAAGTAAAAGTCTTAAAGACTTAATAGCACCAAGTATGCTGAAAAGTGAAGCCCACCATTCAACTACCATGCCCAAATGCGTAGGGAGTTTTAAATGGTGTGTTTAGTAGGTGATTTGTGGGATTAACCTGAGGGGATTGTATATTTTGTGTGTTTAAACTGTGTGTTTTTTTTTTTGTTCAGAATTTTGCTGAAGGTGGGAGTGGTTATCTGCTCAGGTGGGTAGCTGATTACTACCAGCAGTATAAGAACAGCAGGGGGCAAGTGAATGTAATGAACTTGTGAATTTTGAACTGCCATTTTATTCTAAGTGCCATTTTAAATAAGTGCAGAGTTATATCCAAGAAGGAGTTACATCCAGGAAGGGGTTAAACCAGGTTGCAAGAGGCTTCTGTCCCTTCTGTTTTTTTTTTTTTCCTCTTGCTTGAAGCCCAGGTGCCTGACCTGTTAAAGGGTCCACAAAGTGCAGATAGTGTGCTGCATGATCTGAGAGTGGGGCCACTGAGGAAAAAGTGCAACTGGAAGAAATTACAGAGGAAGCGGACAGATACAGGTGTCAGGACACCAGGAGTGTGACACAGCTGCAGGAACAGATAAGTATCAACTTTCTTATATTTTGATAAAAATTAACTTGTAGTGTGTAATTGCATTGTAATTTAACTCTCTACTGTATACTAGGGGGTTAGTCGCAGGGAGGTAGATAAAATGGGTGGGGCCCTGATTGAGAATCTCACTCAGTGCATGTTGTGCAAGATGTATGCGCACCTGGAGCAAGAGTCCCAGTGCGAATACATCTGCACGAGATGTGAGCGAACGTCCGCCCTGGAAGCCCAGGTCACTGATCTAGAGCGGACCGTTCAGCGACTGAGGGATATTTCCAATCTTGAGCAAAGCCTAAATAGAACGGTGGAGGAGTTGCAGATGGGGTCACTGGTAGAGGAGGAGGATCAGGTAGCCAGCTGGGTCACGGTTAGAAGGGGAAACAAGAGGGACAGGAGGGACAGGAACGACATCTCGGATCTATCACACCCGAACAAATTTGCCCGGTTGGACGAAGTTTCGGGGGAGGATGGAGACGAAATGACGGAGCTGGAGGAGACGGCTCCCTCTAGCAACCAGAGCGGTCCCTCTAGCTCAAACGGGATGACAGTTAGTGAGGTACCAAGGCAGATAGTGGTGGTAGGGGATTCCATCATTAGGAGAACAGACAGGGCAATCTGCTATCGGGACCGCGATCGCCGCACGGTCTGTTGCCTCCCGGGTGCTCGGGTACGGCACATCGCGGACCGAGTCGACAGATTGTTGGGAGGAAAAGAGAAAGGGTTTGAGCGCTGATTGTCTAATTTTGCACTGCAGCAGCTCCCAATAAGGGGGATTACCAACCCCTTTGGAATATGAGGTTACAAGAAAAAAGACAATGGAGCTGCGCTTAGCAAAATCATATACAATTTATTAAAAAAATCAATCAAAATTAAAACATAATCAATTTCATGTATTTTGTTAGTGGCCACTGTGACAAACAAGACGAACACACATATAACAATGCTCTGTTTAGACTGTTAGTAGAATACTTTTGAACTGTGTTCAACTTGTTAGTCCATAACATTTAATAAAAAAAACGGTTAGTAAAAAACCTCCCAATTATCAGGAGTAACTGTCCCCCACTCATGTGCACATGTTAGTGGATTTAACTCACTTATTTTCTGAGGGTTTATGTCCTTTTCAGAAAGGTGGGGATCCGGCTCTTGATACTTAGGAGTACATAGGACCAAATAATTTTTAGCAGTTCACTGCGGTCGCTGAGTGTGTTAATCCTCCAAACTGTATCCAGTTGCCACAAAGTTGTCCCGTCGCCCTCTACGCGTTTCTCCGCCTTCCGATATCAGCGGCTTCCTCAGGAGGTGATTGCAGCTTCCCCATAACGCTGCTTTATTTATACCTCTTACTTCCGGTCCGCGTCTTCGCGCGGTTTGCCGGTTCAGGCCTCGTTTTCGTACTGTACTTCCGCAATCGTCATGCGTGTCATTTGACGATCTCGCGCTGTTTGCAGAGGGTTTGTTTATGCGCGGTATACATACCATTGTGCGCGTTAGGCTTCTGTTATAACCTTCTCCCGCGAGATTTCTAGAGATCTTCCTCATAGATAGATGTTGCGTGTCACAGTATTGAATTACTGCGTTCCAAAGGAATAGGAAGTTCATTATTGGCCCGATTGTAATGCGTTTTTCTCTATGGGTAGTATTTAAAGCTGCATATCCAAGTGACTAGTGCTTTCATTATTTTTGTATATATTAAGCATATTCAGAGCACTTATTATACACATATAGGACAAACATATAACATATAACATTATATAGTATTATTATATTATTTCATTATAGAGCAAGATGTGCAAAAAGAATTAAAAAGAATTATAAAAAGTTATAAAAAATTATAGATTTATAAAAATAAGAGGAAAGAGTACACAATTTATTATAATAGAAATGTCTATATACAATTGTATGGAATTCTAAGGCTTCTACATATATATAAAAAAAGTCATTTATTTTAACTTTAATAGATCTTTAATTATTCATATATGGAGTCCCTCTTCCTTTTAAGACTCCTCCATAATTATACTAATTTAGTTACTGCGCATATGGAAATGAGATAATTATAAATATCTATATATCTATAAGCCCTATCTGTATATATATGATATCCAATGACTATTACCAACGATAAAGCCCACAGTCATTAAATGCAAAACTCTCTTATATAGTTATTAGAGTATTCCAGGTATATTTAGCAAAAAACTCTCTGTATACATATCAATACATATCCAGTTTATGCGACAGATCTAAGATGTTACTAGGATTAAATTCCAATTATATCATATTGAATAGCTTATTTGGGTGGGAAGTATAGCATTAAGCATAAAATACAACATTAGATTCACATATAGCTTTTACCCCCCCCCCCCCCACCCCCCCCTCCTCCCTTCATACAGCAGGTCATTTAATAGCCCCCCTTATCCCTTATTCCCCCCCCCACCCCCCCTAATTGATTTTAAATATGCAACATTATAGCTGAGTAGTAACGACAATGAGTCAGATTATATCATATGATCAGATCTTATTAAGTTCAATGGTGTCATTCAATCCCTTAGGCACCAAGGTACACAGGCGGAATATCCAATAGGCTTCACGGCTACATAATTTATTAAATCTATCTCCTCCCCTTTCTGTGTTCTTTATATGTTCTATTGCCTTTATTTCCACATTGTCCAACGATGTTCCCTGACACTCTGAAATATGTTTGGACAATGGGTGATTTTTCACGCCTCCCAGGATATTCCGCCTGTGTTCCAAGTACCTTACATTTAAACACCGTATGGTGCGGCCGACATATTGTAGGCCGCAACCACATTGGATAACATAAATAACATATGAGGTCCTACAATTCATGAAATCCTTTATTTGAAAAGTTTCTCCCGTATTATTGGATTTGAAATCCACCGTTTTCTTTTTCATCCCTTTGCAGGTAATGCATTTGTCATTCCCACATTTGTGGAAACCCAATGGTTTTTCTGGGATCCAGCTTTTAATATTTCCTGTTTCTGTTGAGGACCGTGTGTCCTCTGAGAAGTGGCTCTTCACCAATTTAGTTTTTATATTCTCACCTTTTCTGAAGATTACTTTCCCATTGGGCTCGATAATCTCCTTCAGGAAATTATCCTGCATTAATAGGGCTGTATTCTTTCTTATTATTTTTCTAATTTCATCTGAACACTCATTAAACTGTGTAACGAATTGTGATGATCTATCATTATTTTTCTTCTTTTTACTTGTACTCCCCATGTCCAATAGGTTCTCCCTCTCTATCGCTTCTACTTGTTCTACTGCTTTTTTTATAATTTTATCGGGATATTCTTGTTCTTTAAAGGAGGAAATCATTGTGTTCGATTGTCGCTGATAAATTTCATTAGATGAACAATTCCGTTTAACCCTCACTAGTTGTCCTTTAGGGACGTTGTCTCTCCAGACTTTATCATGTGCGCTTCTATAGTTTAAGTATCTATTTTGATCCACAGGTTTGTTATATGTCTCCGTCTCCAATTTTCCTTCCCTGATTGAGAGTGCTATATCAAGAAAATTAATATTTGTGAAACTATGTGAACTTGTGAACTTTAACCCGAAATCATTATTATTTAAGCTTTGAGTGAATTCATGCAAAACAGATATATCCCCTTTCCAAATTATAAACAAATCGTCAATAAATCTGCAATAGAGGACCAGGCTGTCCCCGAACCTGCTCCCCCACACATGTTGGTCCTCAAAGGCCCCCATGTATAGGTTCGAAAAGCTCGGGGCAAACCTGGTCCCCATTGCAGTCCCCCGTGTCTGTAAATAAAACCGTGAATTAAATAAAAAATAATTGTGATTCAAAATAAATTTGATAGAACACAAAATAAGGCCACGTAAGGAGTCCGATAGATTCTCATCTCTTTCAAGGTACATTTTCATTGTTTCCACCCCCAGATCTTGGGGTATATTAGAATACAATGCCTCTACATCACAAGTTAATAATATATAATTTTTCTTCCATTGTACCTGATTGATTTTATTCAGGAAATGTTTTGTATCCTGAATATGTGATTGGAGCTTCCCTACGTGGCCTTGTAAATAATAATCGACAAAAAAGGACAGATTATTAGTAAGAGACCCAACACCAGAAACAATTGGACGACCTGGTGGTTTGTGAAGTGTTTTGTGTATTTTGGGGAGAAAGTAAAATGTGGGGATTACGGGATGTGCACTATATAAAAAATTAAAAGTGTGCCTTGATATAGCACCCTCCTCCAAGGCTCGTTCTAACATGGTTTTCAGATCTTTCTGATATTGGGCGGTGGGATTGCAGCCAAGCACACTGTAGAATTCACTGTTGTTAAGCTGTCTATAGGATTCTTCAATATAATCCACAGTGTCCATGATCACAATCCCACCGCCCTTATCCGCCGATTTTATTGTCAGATTTTTATTTTTGTAGAGACATCTTAGGGCTGATCTTTCGCCTTTTCTTAGATTGTCGTTCCAAATTTTGCCCTCATTCTTTTCACTTTTCTCACACATAGATCTGAATTCTTCTAACGTTGATTTGTAAAAGCATTTTACAAAAGGCCCTTTATATTGCAAAGGATAAAATTCCGATTTATTTTTAAATGGTTTCCTTCTGTCCATATCAAATATTTTAATGCTTTTATCGGGGCTTCTATTTTGACCGGACTCTTTTTCTAAAGACTCTAGGATATCAATCATAATGGTATCATCATCGTCTAACAGTATGGGTTCTCCCTCTACATTTTTGGTTTTTAGAGCTTTAATCGCAAAAAATCTCTTGCGACTCAAAGTTCGCACGTACCTATTTAGATCCACAAATAATTTGAATAGGTTTGGTTTGGACTTAGGGGCGAAATTAAGCCCTTTTTCTAACAGATGGATTTCATTTTCTGTGAGGGTTTTAGAGGACAAATTATAAATCCCTTTACCAGAGGTTTTTACCTTACACAGCGACTTTTTGTGAGCCTGTAGTCTCCTTCCTCCTCTATTTCCCCTCTTTCTCGACCTCTTGGGCGTTTTAACGGAGTCTCTCTGGGGGGTTTTGGACCCAGAGCTCCCTCTAAAAAATAACTCGACCTGGGGGATTGTTCCCATTCTTCCTCTGTTTCAGAGGGATTTCTACTCATCTTTTTATAATCATTATGTGGTGATGAATAATTTCTCAGAGTGTCAAATCTATTTTTATGATTAAAACCTTTTTTATTGTAATCGTTACTTCCCTTTCTATTTTCAAATCTACTATAGTTTTTCTCTGGAGCTCTCAATTTAAATTGAACTCTCTTATCCTGTCTATCTCTCCATTCTTGTTTATGATTTTCAAGTCCATATTTTTTCCTATCATTGGAGCTATTTCTCCTATACATAACCTGCTGTCTCCCTATTCTATTATAATTATGTACTTCCCCTTTATCATAATCATCTTGATCTCGTCTCATTTTTAATTCCTTTTTGGAAATTAATTCCTGCTCGAATTCTTTGACGTTATTGTTGACTTGTGTATCCCTATCTTTATATTCCTGAGATTTCTCATGTGTCTTTAAAAGAGTATACACCTCTTCAATTTCTTTTTGTATATCTGACACTTTTTGTTCTCTGTGTTTAATCAGCAATCTCATCAAATTGTTGAAAAATAATAAGAAAGAATACAGCCCTATTAATGCAGGATAATTTCCTGAAGGAGATTATCGAGCCCAATGGGAAAGTCTGGAGAGACAACGTCCCTAAAGGACAACTAGTGAGGGTTAAACGGAATTGTTCATCTAATGAAATTTATCAGCGACAATCGAACACAATGATTTCCTCCTTTAAAGAACAAGAATATCCCGATAAAATTATAAAAAAAGCAGTAGAACAAGTAGAAGCGATAGAGAGGGAGAACCTATTGGACATGGGGAGTACAAGTAAAAAGAAGAAAAATAATGATAGATCATCACAATTCGTTACACAGTTTAATGAGTGTTCAGATGAAATTAGAAAAATAATAAGAAAGAATACAGCCCTATTAATGCAGGATAATTTCCTGAAGGAGATTATCGAGCCCAATGGGAAAGTAATCTTCAGAAAAGGTGAGAATATAAAAACTAAATTGGTGAAGAGCCACTTCTCAGAGGACACACGGTCCTCAACAGAAACAGGAAATATTAAAAGCTGGATCCCAGAAAAACCATTGGGTTTCCACAAATGTGGGAATGACAAATGCATTACCTGCAAAGGGATGAAAAAGAAAACGGTGGATTTCAAATCCAATAATACGGGAGAAACTTTTCAAATAAAGGATTTCATGAATTGTAGGACCTCATATGTTATTTATGTTATCCAATGTGGTTGCGGCCTACAATATGTCGGCCGCACCATACGGTGTTTAAATGTAAGGTACTTGGAACACAGGCGGAATATCCTGGGAGGCGTGAAAAATCACCCATTGTCCAAACATATTTCAGAGTGTCAGGGAACATCGTTGGACAATGTGGAAATAAAGGCAATAGAACATATAAAGAACACAGAAAGGGGAGGAGATAGATTTAATAAATTATGTAGCCGTGAAGCCTATTGGATATTCCGCCTGTGTACCTTGGTGCCTAAGGGATTGAATGACACCATTGAACTTAATAAGATCTGATCATATGATATAATCTGACTCATTGTCGTTACTACTCAGCTATAATGTTGCATATTTAAAATCAATTAGGGGGGTGGGGGGGGGAATAAGGGATAAGGGGGGCTATTAAATGACCTGCTGTATGAAGGGAGGAGGGGGGGGTGGGGGGGGGGTAAAAGCTATATGTGAATCTAATGTTGTATTTTATGCTTAATGCTATACTTCCCACCCAAATAAGCTATTCAATATGATATAATTGGAATTTAATCCTAGTAACATCTTAGATCTGTCGCATAAACTGGATATGTATTGATATGTATACAGAGAGTTTTTTGCTAAATATACCTGGAATACTCTAATAACTATATAAGAGAGTTTTGCATTTAATGACTGTGGGCTTTATCGTTGGTAATAGTCATTGGATATCATATATATACAGATAGGGCTTATAGATATATAGATATTTATAATTATCTCATTTCCATATGCGCAGTAACTAAATTAGTATAATTATGGAGGAGTCTTAAAAGGAAGAGGGACTCCATATATGAATAATTAAAGATCTATTAAAGTTAAAATAAATGACTTTTTTTATATATATATATGTAGAAGCCTTAGAATTCCATACAATTGTATATAGACATTTCTATTATAATAAATTGTGTACTCTTTCCTCTTATTTTTATAAATCTATAATTTTTTATAACTTTTTATAATTCTTTTTAATTCTTTTTGCACATCTTGCTCTATAATGAAATAATATAATAATACTATATAATGTTATATGTTTGTCCTATATGTGTATAATAAGTGCTCTGAATATGCTTAATATATACAAAAATAATGAAAGCACTAGTCACTTGGATATGCAGCTTTAAATACTACCCATAGAGAAAAACGCATTACAATCGGGCCAATAATGAACTTCCTATTCCTTTGGAACGCAGTAATTCAATACTGTGACACGCAACATCTATCTATGAGGAAGATCTCTAGAAATCTCGCGGGAGAAGGTTATAACAGAAGCCTAACGCGCACAATGGTATGTATACCGCGCATAAACAAACCCTCTGCAAACAGCGCGAGATCGTCAAATGACACGCATGACGATTGCGGAAGTACAGTACGAAAACGAGGCCTGAACCGGCAAACCGCGCGAAGACGCGGACCGGAAGTAAGAGGTATAAATAAAGCAGCGTTATGGGGAAGCTGCAATCACCTCCTGAGGAAGCCGCTGATATCGGAAGGCGGAGAAACGCGTAGAGGGCGACGGGACAACTTTGTGGCAACTGGATACAGTTTGGAGGATTAACACACTCAGCGACCGCAGTGAACTGCTAAAAATTATTTGGTCCTATGTACTCCTAAGTATCAAGAGCCGGATCCCCACCTTTCTGAAAAGGACATAAACCCTCAGAAAATAAGTGAGTTAAATCCACTAACATGTGCACATGAGTGGGGGACAGTTACTCCTGATAATTGGGAGGTTTTTTACTAACCGTTTTTTTTATTAAATGTTATGGACTAACAAGTTGAACACAGTTCAAAAGTATTCTACTAACAGTCTAAACAGAGCATTGTTATATGTGTGTTCGTCTTGTTTGTCACAGTGGCCACTAACAAAATACATGAAATTGATTATGTTTTAATTTTGATTGATTTTTTTAATAAATTGTATATGATTTTGCTAAGCGCAGCTCCATTGTCTTTTTTCTTGTAACCTCAGATTGTTGGGAGGGGCTGGGAGCAACCCGGCGGTCTTGGTGCACATCGGCACCAACGACAAAGTCAATGGTAGGTGGGATGTCCTCAAGAAAGAGTATAGGGAATTAGGTAAGAAATTAAAGGCGAGGACATCTAGGGTAATTTTCTCGGAAATATTACCAGTGCCACGCGCTAGCTCAGGGAGGCAGAGGGAGATCAGGGAGGTAAATGTGTGGCTTAAGGATTGGTGTAGGAAAGAGGGATTCGTGTTCATGGAACACTGGGCGGACTTCTCGGTCAGGCGCCATCATTTTGCCGTGATGGATTGCACCTGAACGAGGAGGGGGCTGCGGTGCTGGGGGGGAAGGATGGTTAGAGGGTTGGAGGAGATTTTAAACTAGGCGACGGGGGGGTGGGGGCAGCAAGACATTATGGGACCATCAGGGAGAGAAGCCGGACTGGGATCAGGAATCATATGGGGGAAGGAGATGGGGGGGGGGGACGGAGACATAGACAAAGCCCTGGGACATAACAAGGGTATAATCGGGGGTAACTCTCAGGGTGCATCAGGAATGTCATGTAATAAAATGTTATGTTGTAACAGTCACGTTACCCCATTACAGTTCTTAGGTACAGATGATCTTAGTATACGGGAAGGAGGGAATGACAGAGGAAGAATTCCCAGAACTATGGAGAGGGCAGGCAGTGTGCATGGTGGGGAGGCCTGTAGAGAGTCTATTGAAGGGGAGAGGGGAAAGAGGAAGCTAGTAAAGAAATCAAATGGGTCCTGGGGTGAAACTAATCACAATATTAGAGCCATATCTAAAAATAAACATAAATTAAAATGCTTACTGGCTAATGCAAGAAGCTTAGTGAATAAAATCGGGGAGCTTGAAACGGTAATCAGTAGGGATGACTACGACATCATTGATATTACAGAAACATGGTGTAATGAGTCGCATGACTGGGCATTAAACATGGAGGGATATACACTCTACAGGAAAGACAGGGAAAATAGAAGGGGCGGGGGTGTGTGCCTATATGTAAATAATAACTTAACATCATGTGAGAAAACTATGAGCACAGACCTGGAAGACGACAACTCAGAGACAGTGTGGGCAGAGATAACCGACAATAATAAGAAACCAAAAAACAAATTTATAATAGGGGTATGCTATAGACCACCAAATATAAATGAAAGGGAAGAGTCTCTTCTTTTAAACCAAATCAAACAAGCATCAAATCAGGGTCAGGTATTAATTATGGGGGATTTTAATTTACCCGACATTGATTGGGAAAACGAAACAGGTAAATCAGCAAGAAGCAATGGGTTCTTAAGCTTACTTAAAGACCATTTTATTACACAAACGGTAGAAACTCCAACTCGTGATGAGGCGCTCTTGGACTTAGTATTAACAAATAACACAGACTTAGTTTCAAACACAAAAGTAATTGAACAATTAGGGAATAGTGATCACAATATGGTTTCACTGGAAATCAACTTCAGTAAATTACATCAAAAAGGATCTGCAAAAATACTAAACTTCAGAAAAGCGAACTTTGAATTATTCAGGGAAGCCCTTACAGGAATTGGGTGGGAAACGGTTATGGAGGGAAAAAATGCAGAGGAAATGTGGGATACTCTAAAAAAGGTGCTTGATTCACTAACTATTGAATACATTCCTAAAGTAATTAAAGGTAAATTCAACAAAAAAAAACACCATGGTTGGACAAAGAAGTAAGGTCAGCTATCAACAATAAAACCAGAGCCTTTAAATTCTATAAAAATAACTTGAATGAGGAGGCATTCGCAAAATACAAAGAATCAAACAAAACTTGTAAAGGGGTAATCAAAGCAGCTAAAATATTATATGAAGAGTGTATAGCCACTGAAAGCAAAACCAACCCAAAGAAGTTTTTTAAATACATAAATCGTAAACGTTTAATTAAGGAAAACATAGGCCCACTAACTGATACTAGTGGAAAAAGTGTTACTGAGGACAAGGGAAAAGCAAAACTGTTAAATGAGTTCTTCTCATCAGTATTTACTAAGGGAGAGCAGACTGTGGAACGAACATTTACCACAAACGGGACAAATAAGCCAGATCTCATTGTGGATTTCACGCCGAAGGAAATAATACTGAGGCTAAGCAAACTCAAAACAAATAAGTCACCAGGGCCAGATGGGATTCATCCGAGGGTATTAATGGAATTAAGGGATGAACTAGCTACCCCCCTACATTATATTTTTAGCAAGTCACTATCGTCAGGTATAGTACCAAAAGATTGGAGAATAGCAGAGGTACAGACGGCGCCGGCCTTATGCTTGCTGGCGAATCGCCAGCAGCATGCTGCTGGCGATCCGCCAGCAACACGGCGCGCCATCTGACTGAGACGCGCGTGCGTCCCCCACGCACGCGCGTCTCAGTATCCGGGCGGCCGGCCTGCGAGGCGGACGCAATACTGTCCGCCTCCCGCTCGAGGGGGGCTGGGGGGACCCGAGGAGGCTGTGGGGGGGTGCGGGCGCCCGGTGTGGGCACCGGGCGACCGTCGGAAGGGGACGGCAGCACCGTCGGAAGGGGACGCGCGCGCACCTCGTGCGCGCGCGTCCCCTTCCGACACACAGATGGCGCGGGAGCAGGGAATGGCGATGGCGTCGCCATCGCCATCCCCTGCAAAGATGAGCCCGGCCCCTTCTGTAGTGCCAATATTCAAAAAAGGAAAAAAGGAAGATCCCGCTAATTACAGACCCGTTAGTTTAACATCAATTGTGGGTAAACTATTTGAAGGATTTTTAAGGGATGGTATCCAGGAATATTTAGATAATCACCGTCTACTCAGTACTAACCAACATGGGTTCGTGAAAAATCGTTCATGCCAAACTAATCTACTAGGGTTCTATGAAGAGGTTAGCAAAAACCTCGATAATGGAAATGCTGTAGATGTGATTTTCCTAGATTTCGCTAAAGCATTTGATACTGTCCCACACAAGAGATTGATTAATAAAATGGAGAACCTAGGATTGGGTGAAAATATCTGCAGATGGGTAGGGAATTGGCTATGTAATAGAGAACAAAGAGTGGTTGTGAATGGTGCCGTATCAGATATGATACCGGTACTAAGTGGAGTGCCCCAGGGCTCGGTTTTGGGGCCCATTTTGTTTAACATTTTTATTAACGATATTGGGATAGGGTTACTCAGCAATGTATCCATCTTTGCGGACGATACAAAACTTAGCAAAGTCATCAAATCACCAGAAGATGTCACCATGCTTCAAAATGATCTTGCAATTCTAGATGAGTGGGCTAAAAAATGGAAGATGAGGTTCAATGTAGATAAATGTAAGGTTATGCACCTTGGGAGACACAACCAGTGTGCAAGTTACAACCTTAGCGGAGAGGAACTGGGTAATTCCATACTTGAAAAGGATCTAGGAGTCCAAATAGACAGCAATCTAGGATGTAGTGCCCATTGTAATGTAGCTACAAAAAAGGCCAACAAAATTCTGGCATGCATTAAGAGGGGAATGGAAACTAGGGACTCAAGGGTAATTATGCCACTATATAAAGCATTGGTGAGACCTCACCTAGAGTATGGAGTACAGTTCTGGGCCCCACACTATAAAAAGGACATCATAGAATTAGAAAAAGTCCAAAGGCGAGCAACAAAGCTTATTAGGGGAATGGAGAATTTAAGCTACGGGGAGAGATTAAGCAATTTGGGACTATTTACATTAGAAAAGAGACGTTTAAGGGGGGACATGCTCAACATGTACAAGTATATCAAGGGCCAATATAAGGAACTGTCACACACCCTATTTTCTACTAGAAAGGAATCTAGGACGCGAGGGCATGAGTATAGATTAGAAGAAAAAAGATTTCATTCAGCTAGTAGAAAGAATTTCTTTACGGTCAGAACAGTCAAACTCTGGAACTCTCTTCCCAGAGAGGTGGTAATGGCTGGCTCATTAAATGCGTTCAAGGCAAAGTTGGACAAAGATTTACTGGAGAAAAACATCCATGGGTACAAATAAGAAATATAATTTGTCTGTAAAATACCAGAACCTACCAAATCAGCAATGGATATCTATACCAGGTTGAACTAGATGGACGCAAGTCTTTTTTCAGCCTTACCTACTATGTAACTATGTAACTATGTAAATGTGGCCATTGCATCATTTGCCGCCTACTACATCCCAACAGGAAAGCTTTTCACAATAAAGACAAATCCAAGGAGTATAAGATCAAACATTTCATAAACTGCACTACACCATCTGTTATTTATCTTCTGGAGTGCCCATGCAACTTACAATACGTGGTAAAGACAAAAAGATCATTGAAGATCAGAATTCAGGAGCATGTTAGAAACATCAAGAACAAGGTTCAGACACACGCAGTATCCCAGCACTTCTCAACACATCATAATGCAGATCCGGAAAAGCTTATGTTTAAAGGAATCGAACTGGTCGCACTAGGAGAACGAGGTGGAGATCTGTCAAACCTACTGTCAAAAAGAGAAATGTTCTGGATCTTCGAATTAAACACCCTCCATCCAGAAGGATTTAATGACAGCTACGAAATAGCACCTTTCCTGTAATATCTTGAATTCCATCCGATGCCCGAACAAAAGGATCCCAGACTACACTGTGGGAACACGAACCCCTATTCTCGTACCACCAATGGTCCGGTATGTTCTAACTAGTCCTAGGCTATCTCTTTGTCCATCCCTTCTTGATCAGAGTATTCTCTAAGCTTGTGGAATCCTTTTATGCCAACCGCATTACCACCAACCACACTACAGCCATACCACACTGGTACCGCCCAACCACGTTCGATCTTGGAAGCTAAGCAGTGTTGGGCCCGACTAGTACTAGGAAGGGGAACCTCCTAGGAATATTGGGTGCTGTAACTAAATGGTGAAGGTATGACATGTATGTAAAGGTGATCCACACTAACATCCACCTGTTTCTTTTCCCCTCCCTCATATATGACTGTATATATATTTATAATTTACATCCTGTCTAAGTAAAAAAAAAAAAAAAATTTCTCTGTTCACCTCTAACAAACTCTATTTGGGATATTAAGTTATTTTCCAACCCAGTGCAATTGCAAGCATATTAATCAGGATATATGATCATAAACTGCCGTGCTATTTTAGCTTATTCGAAATCCCTTACCAACAGTTCAAACTGTGTATAATGGAACACAATGACTACATTTATGTACTAATTGATTTCCTTGTTTTCCCTCATCCTCTTACATAAATGACTATCCCAACACTGTCCCCGCTGAGGGTGTACCAACTACGCTGACAAGCCCCGGCGAGTATTGCAAATGAATACACACTGCGTGAAGATCTGTCTCCATGGCAACCATATGAAGCCACTATGAACGTGAAACTCGGCGCCTGAGTGCGTTCCAAAGCAAGGAAACGAACGACTAACGGTGCGTTCCAAAAGCAGGAAGCCCATCAGCAACCAATCAGCGTGTGAAGCCACGGAGATGTAGGACCTTCAGCGCAACATATGAAAAAGACGCATGCGCAACTGAACTCTTGGGATGCCGGATGCGGGGCGGAAGTGGGGCGGATATGACGTTGCGCCCCACTCCACCACGATCCGAATCTTATACTGTGCTTATTGTGCACATTATCACTATACTAAACTGAAATATTTCCTAGCATTATCGGCCCTATGTTTATGAGTGATTTATAGCACATTCCACTAAAAACACTCGCTTCAGCCCTTAATTGATTGATTGAATAAATAATCACAGGAAGTGATGTAACATCTGCCTCTGCATAAATATCTGCTCCCTCCAGTATGTCCCCACCCCCTGAGGAAGTCCTTTTGAGACGAAACATGTCGGGCAGCTTCTGAACTCTTGTGTTCTCCACACCCAAAGCTAAGCGATTCCACCATTTTCTTTTATCTCATCGTGCATCTTATCCTTTTTATGAAATATCTCTTATTACCTCTTATCAATTTAAATACGTTTTAGCAATTCTTATGTCACCTCCAGCACTTTATTATATATGAATTTTCCCCGTATTTTTATTGAGATATCCCTACCCCGATTGTTATTGATTGTATATTTTGTACTGTAAAATAAATGTATTTATTTTTTAAACACTAAGCCTATTTATATACATAATTTTAAACTGTAGTCGCCAGGCTCTAAGCATTTTTTTCATATATATATATATATATATATATATATCTCTATCTAGGGTGGCCAATCCCGGGATCGGGATCGGCGGGATCGCGGGATTTGGCCCCCAAAACGCCGGGATTTCAATCCCGGGATTGGAGTTTCCAATCCCGGGATTTCGGGATTAGACTGCGCATGCGCGCAGTCTAATGCCGGGCAGCGTCTGAGCATCGCTCAGACGCTGCCCGACTTCTCCCGGCAGCACTGTGTGCAGCGTGACCTCTCAGCGTGAGATGAGGTCACGCTGCGCAGGCAGAGGTCGCGCCCGGCATTGTAATGCTGCGCCGCCCACCTGCCCAGCCAGCGTGCCCACCTGCCCAGCACAAGCGTCCACCCAGCCAGCCTGCACGCCCACCCGCTCACCCAGCCAGCATGCCAGCGGCATGGACGACCAGTCCCCCCACCAGGCAACCATCAAATGTAAGAAATTACATTGTAATTACTGGGTCTTTTTATTAGGAAAGCCAATCCCGAGATCCCGGGAATCCCGGGATTGAGCATTTTTCAATCCCGAATCCCGGGATTGAAAAAATGCCCCGGGATTGGCTTCCCTATATATATCCCACACACATGCAGCATAATAAGGCTAGGAATAGACAACGCTCACTGTATCACTAGTTCAAAGTTTCAATGCTTGTAACACATTGCCATCTGGAATACGAAAATACAATAAACACAAGCCTTAAATGCACAAAACACACCCAGTGCATGCTGTATAAAACGGGGCTGAATAAAGCCATCAGCAAACAACACAAAACTGGATAGTAGATAGGACTATAAGAATAGATGCTGATGGCTTTAAGTTTATACTTCCCCGTTTTATAATGTATTATGGTGTGTACACACGGGTAGCTTTGCCGTGCTATGCGAGTCCCGATGCGATCAGATCGCATCGGGACTCGCATCGCACGGCATGCAGTCAGTAGCACATATATATAGGGTTATTGAAGCTACATCCTAAAGATGAAATCCTTATGTGAATTACGGAATTTTAATAAAAGTTTTTTATTGTATTTTGTTATTCCATTTGCACCATAAATCATAGTGGTGACAACTTTTTTATAGGTGGTTGAGAACTTCTAGCGCTCTCTACTCTTTCTCTTTTTCTGTGTTTTCCCTATCTCCCACTAACAGGGGGATCTGTAGAGAAGCTGCTGTATTGTACTGGGCGCTCTTGGGGTCACCCTGTGTTTTTTATATATATATATATATATATATATATTCAGAAAAAAGGGGGGTTGTGGCCTTATCCTGCGCTCTTTGGGAAGCAGCACTACTCTGGGGCCTCGCTGTTAATAGAGGTCCAATAGAAAGAGATAGCATGAAAGGTGTAGAGGTGCGCTTCGATATGTTTCACCAACAATACATTCAAATCAAAAATGTTTATTTCAAACAATAAAATGTATAAAATACAACAAACAGTGGTTATCCAATAATTGTCTTCACAGAGGTGTATACATTCCTGATTCGACCAATGGTAAGGATGGTCTGAGTTACCCTACGCGTTTCGTCCCTAAGGGACTTCTTCAGGGGTAATACACGTGATCTAAAATGGTGAAACAATGCCATAAATAAAATAGTGTACAATATCCTATAATCTGGAATGGATAAGATAAGAGGACGAAATGTATGGAAGGAAGAGGAGAAAACGAGGAAGAAAAAAAGGAAACGATATATATCTCTCTGATATCACCAATGCTTTTTTATCGTGGCAGGTAGGAATTAGGAGATAGCAGTGGAAAAAAAGATTTATTAAAAACACCCAGGGGCAGATGGTCTGATACACCCTGGTGAATAGAAGTAATAGATTTAGGTGAGTGGATAACATACCAATCTGTTAGGGCAGTTTTCACTCATGTGAGAGAAAAAAACTTCTCAGATGTTCAGATTCGGATAGTGGTCAGAGTAGTCGTAGGTCGTGATACAGCCGTTAATCATATATCATGACGTTTTAAGAATGTTAGAATTCTCTAAAATGGGGGGTTGATAAGGTACAAATGAGTGTACTCTAATAATGCATCAGTGTGACCCCCTGCTAACATCATATTTACTGTTAAAATAATGGCTATTACTGTGTATAACCATAATTTCATATATACATTCAATATTAAACTTTGAGCCCAATACATACAATCAAGTACTTCCCAAATACCTTTTTAAAGTTTCCGGCTACATAGCCATTCCCATTTCAGACTGTTAATCATACGTTCATATAGACATAATTTACAATGCCCCATTACAATAAAAAATGGTACTGAATGAACATTTTATCAATCATAATCTTATATACATTTCCTAGTCTGGTAGGAACCATCATTGACATACTTTCTTATCACAATTATAAGCATGCTTAGTGAGTAACGGAATGTTCATACCCACAATTTGAATAAATTTGTACATACCCAGGGTGATACAATAATAGAACAGCTCTCCGGCTGAGTCTTTTTCAGTTCTGCGATATGCACTACAAATAATAGCAATAAACAATAAATCCTAATCTATTGAGCTAATAGTGGACTACATGTACATCAATTGAAATAAGGTGGCTTTCATATAATTACATATATTCCAGTTCACAGCTTTAGGTAAGCTATTCTACAAATGCAGTTCCTCACATAGTTGCAGGATGTTACTATTATTCATTATGCCAAACATGGATTCTATAGCCTGGTTTCTACACAGTGTATATCGCAACATTGTAGCAAAACAGTTTGACAGCATCAGACTGTAACAGTACCTCTGGGTCATAATTTACACAGAGGATAAAGTCAAACAATAATCAATACATAGTGGTATCCTTTTAATAGGGTTACCTTTTAGATATATAAGACCAATCTAGTGCAACCTACCAAAATCAATATGCAGTGGGGTGTCCGCAGTCCAGGTGGAGAGATAATCCCCGTCTGGTACACAGGGTTTAAATACCCTGTGGGTGTTGACGTCATTTCCTGTATGCAGGTAATGCATACAAAGATGATCTTTAATTAATACAACGTTAATAGTTCTATTAATGGACCCCCGGGTGGGCTGTGTATGTGTCCAGAGCTCCTGTTACTGTGCGGGCACGCTATGTTAAAATTGTCCTAGAAACGGACCATGAATAGCCGGCGGGGGTTACTTCCGGGAACGCTATGCGTTCCACCCCTCGTAGTGCGTTCCAGCCCTCTCTATGGTGCCGATATGGAGCTGGCGCTGCGGCGCGCATCTGAACACGCTCAGCGTGTCAGACTGTGTTTCACCTTTAGGCGATCATGTGACAAATAGAGGTGGCTCAAATGGCGCTCCCTCAATGACATCATGCGTGTCAGTGTGCGTTCCAAAGCGCTACATTCAACAAGACTTACCTAATAGAATATTTAATAAATGACTGAAATAGTATTAACTACGCTCTTCTAAGGGTATAAAAGTGAGTTTTAATGGGGAATGTGCAAGTGTTCAAGGATCCTTTTGGCCATATGTGACTAGTGGATAAATAGAATAGTCCAATATCTATTAACTAATAATGTGCTTTGTACATAAATTTCCACTAATGTGGATGACATATTACTGTGTCTATTCTAGTATCTATATGTGTGAGTGGGTAAAAGTGTGTATTTATACTAGTGGTGAGAGTCTAATATAGACCTTTATAGGTTACTTCTCCGCTAATGGGGAATCAAAATGCATAAAACTTAGTTTATGGCTCAATAGGGATAATAGTGGGGGGGAGGGATAATCAATAATGGAAAGAAAACACTATCTTCCGGTGGTTGTATACTACTGGTGGCTACTTATATATGGAGTGTAACACTATCTATAGGTGGTAAAGTGCTCTATATGTCTCACTGAAGGTTGTTAGTAGAAGGGGTAAAATCCTACCTCTATAGGGGCACAATGGATAATCTAAATATATTATACATAATGGCTGAAGTTAGAACAGTCTGCATGGTTAATTTTAAAACATCCAATGGTTTAACCCCTTGGATGTTAAACTACCAGGTTTCTAACTAGACTGGTCTTATATGTACATATGGTTTTGCCTACCCGCATCAATCAATAAGCTATTTCGAAACTAGCCAATTCTTAATGTGTGGGTCAGTTTGACCCTACCCGGAATGTGAGTATACTGAAAAAGTGGACCAGTAGAAAGAAAAAAGGAAAAAGAAAATATTTGTAACTTTCTAGACTAGGGGGAAAAAGTGAAGGTTTAGGTGGATCTATAAAAAGGAAACAATATCGATGTTCTCATTGAGTCCATTGGGGGATAGAGAGCCTAGCGTATAAATCCAGAAGGTCTCTCGTTTGGATAATAGTAACTCTCTATTGCCTCCTCTGGGGTTCGCAAGTATATGTTCAAGGGCAGTAAAGGAGAAATTATTTTTGTCTGGATTAGATCCATGTTTTTCCAAAAAGTGACAGGGTAAATTATGAGTGATAAGTTTATTCTTAATGTTTCTTAGATGTTCTTGTATTCGAATCTTTAACATTCTTTTTGTCTTCCCTATATAGAATAGGCCACATCCACACGTGATCCTATAGATGACAAAATTGGAATTACAGGTGCATGGTTTGTTCAAAGCAAAGGATTTGTTGTCTGTAGTCTTCCATGTGAATGGTTGTTTCTCCATCAACTTGCAACAAATGCATTTGGTGCAAGGGGTGCACCTGATGGTATCATTCAAAAAGTGTTTGTCTTTTTTGGGTTTATCTACCTCGGGGCGAAACTGGCTTGGCGCGATAAGGCTCTTCAGATTGGGTGCTCGTCGGAATACAACATTGGGTCGGTGAGGCAAAGTCGGTCCCAATAGTGGATCTCTCAGTAATAGATGCCAATGTTTGTCAAGGACTTTTTTAATGAGATGGTTTTCCTTGTTGTATTGGGTTATGAACGGGCGGTATTGTGTTTTAGGTTCTCTTTCCTTAAAACGGAGCATTTCGTTCCTATCCGACTGTTCCGCCTTCGATCTTGCCTCCTCGATTTTTTTCCGGTCATATCCCCGTTCGATAAATCTCTCACTTAGTATTGTTGACTGGTGTAAAAAGTCTCCGAGGTCCGTGCAGTTCCTCCTAAGCCTAAGAAATTGGGCGTAGGGTACTCCATTCTTCCACTTGGGGTGATGACAGCTGTTATAAGGTATAAAACTGTTGGCATCTACCTCCTTAAAAAATGTTTTCGTGTTGATCAGCTCTCCGGGTATACCTTTCAGGGTGAGGTCTAGGAAATCGATTTCACTGTTGTCAACTTTAGATGTAAATTTCAGATTGTAATCGTTGACCTGAAGGTGAGCATTGAAGTCAGAAATACTGAGGAGGTCTCCTTGCCATATGAGGATCAGGTCGTCAATATATCTGTGGATCTATGGATCTAGATTTGAACAGCATATTAAATTTTTCTACAGATATATTGACGACCTGATCCTCATATGGCAAGGAGACCTCCTCAGTATTTCTGACTTCAATGCTCACCTTCAGGTCAACGATTACAATCTGAAATTTACATCTAAAGTTGACAACAGTGAAATCGATTTCCTAGACCTCACCCTGAAAGGTATACCCGGAGAGCTGATCAACACGAAAACATTTTTTAAGGAGGTAGATGCCAACAGTTTTATACCTTATAACAGCTGTCATCACCCCAAGTGGAAGAATGGAGTACCCTACGCCCAATTTCTTAGGCTTAGGAGGAACTGCACGGACCTCGGAGACTTTTTACACCAGTCAACAATACTAAGTGAGAGATTTATCGAACGGGGATATGACCGGAAAAAAATCGAGGAGGCAAGATCGAAGGCGGAACAGTCGGATAGGAACGAAATGCTCCGTTTTAAGGAAAGAGAACCTAAAACACAATACCGCCCGTTCATAACCCAATACAACAAGGAAAACCATCTCATTAAAAAAGTCCTTGACAAACATTGGCATCTATTACTGAGAGATCCACTATTGGGACCGACTTTGCCTCACCGACCCAATGTTGTATTCCGACGAGCACCCAATCTGAAGAGCCTTATCGCGCCAAGCCAGTTTCGCCCCGAGGTAGATAAACCCAAAAAAGACAAACACTTTTTGAATGATACCATCAGGTGCACCCCTTGCACCAAATGCATTTGTTGCAAGTTGATGGAGAAACAACCATTCACATGGAAGACTACAGACAACAAATCCTTTGCTTTGAACAAACCATGCACCTGTAATTCCAATTTTGTCATCTATAGGATCACGTGTGGATGTGGCCTATTCTATATAGGGAAGACAAAAAGAATGTTAAAGATTCGAATACAAGAACATCTAAGAAACATTAAGAATAAACTTATCACTCATAATTTACCCCGTCACTTTTTGGAAAAACATGGATCTAATCCAGACAAAAATAATTTCTCCTTTACTGCCCTTGAACATATACTTGCGAACCCCAGAGGAGGCAATAGAGAGTTACTATTATCCAAACGAGAGACCTTCTGGATTTATACGCTAGGCTCTCTATCCCCCAATGGACTCAATGAGAACATCGATATTGTTTCCTTTTTATAGATCCACCTAAACCTTCACTTTTTCCCCCTAGTCTAGAAAGTTACAAATATTTTCTTTTTCCTTTTTTCTTTCTACTGGTCCACTTTTTCAGTATACTCACATTCCGGGTAGGGTCAAACTGACCCACACATTAAGAATTGGCTAGTTTCGAAATAGCTTATTGATTGATGCGGGTAGGCAAAACCATATGTACATATAAGACCAGTCTAGTTAGAAACCTGGTAGTTTAACATCCAAGGGGTTAAACCATTGGATGTTTTAAAATTAACCATGCAGACTGTTCTAACTTCAGCCATTATGTATAATATATTTAGATTATCCATTGTGCCCCTATAGAGGTAGGATTTTACCCCTTCTACTAACAACCTTCAGTGAGACATATAGAGCACTTTACCACCTATAGATAGTGTTACACTCCATATATAAGTAGCCACCAGTAGTATACAACCACCGGAAGATAGTGTTTTCTTTCCATTATTGATTATCCCTCCCCCCCACTATTATCCCTATTGAGCCATAAACTAAGTTTTATGCATTTTGATTCCCCATTAGCGGAGAAGTAACCTATAAAGGTCTATATTAGACTCTCACCACTAGTATAAATACACACTTTTACCCACTCACACATATAGATACTAGAATAGACACAGTAATATGTCATCCACATTAGTGGAAATTTATGTACAAAGCACATTATTAGTTAATAGATATTGGACTATTCTATTTATCCACTAGTCACATATGGCCAAAAGGATCCTTGAACACTTGCACATTCCCCATTAAAACTCACTTTTATACCCTTAGAAGAGCGTAGTTAATACTATTTCAGTCATTTATTAAATATTCTATTAGGTAAGTCTTGTTGAATGTAGCGCTTTGGAACGCACACTGACACGCATGATGTCATTGAGGGAGCGCCATTTGAGCCACCTCTATTTGTCACATGATCGCCTAAAGGTGAAACACAGTCTGACACGCTGAGCGTGTTCAGATGCGCGCCGCAGCGCCAGCTCCATATCGGCACCATAGAGAGGGCTGGAACGCACTACGAGGGGTGGAACGCATAGCGTTCCCGGAAGTAACCCCCGCCGGCTATTCATGGTCCGTTTCTAGGACAATTTTAACATAGCGTGCCCGCACAGTAACAGGAGCTCTGGACACATACACAGCCCACCCGGGGGTCCATTAATAGAACTATTAACGTTGTATTAATTAAAGATCATCTTTGTATGCATTACCTGCATACAGGAAATGACGTCAACACCCACAGGGTATTTAAACCCTGTGTACCAGACGGGGATTATCTCTCCACCTGGACTGCGGACACCCCACTGCATATTGATTTTGGTAGGTTGCACTAGATTGGTCTTATATATCTAAAAGGTAACCCTATTAAAAGGATACCACTATGTATTGATTATTGTTTGACTTTATCCTCTGTGTAAATTATGACCCAGAGGTACTGTTACAGTCTGATGCTGTCAAACTGTTTTGCTACAATGTTGCGATATACACTGTGTAGAAACCAGGCTATAGAATCCATGTTTGGCATAATGAATAATAGTAACATCCTGCAACTATGTGAGGAACTGCATTTGTAGAATAGCTTACCTAAAGCTGTGAACTGGAATATATGTAATTATATGAAAGCCACCTTATTTCAATTGATGTACATGTAGTCCACTATTAGCTCAATAGATTAGGATTTATTGTTTATTGCTATTATTTGTAGTGCATATCGCAGAACTGAAAAAGACTCAGCCGGAGAGCTGTTCTATTATTGTATCACCCTGGGTATGTACAAATTTATTCAAATTGTGGGTATGAACATTCCGTTACTCACTAAGCATGCTTATAATTGTGATAAGAAAGTATGTCAATGATGGTTCCTACCAGACTAGGAAATGTATATAAGATTATGATTGATAAAATGTTCATTCAGTACCATTTTTTATTGTAATGGGGCATTGTAAATTATGTCTATATGAACGTATGATTAACAGTCTGAAATGGGAATGGCTATGTAGCCGGAAACTTTAAAAAGGTATTTGGGAAGTACTTGATTGTATGTATTGGGCTCAAAGTTTAATATTGAATGTATATATGAAATTATGGTTATACACAGTAATAGCCATTATTTTAACAGTAAATATGATGTTAGCAGGGGGTCACACTGATGCATTATTAGAGTACACTCATTTGTACCTTATCAACCCCCCATTTTAGAGAATTCTAACATTCTTAAAACGTCATGATATATGATTAACGGCTGTATCACGACCTACGACTACTCTGACCACTATCCGAATCTGAACATCTGAGAAGTTTTTTTCTCTCACATGAGTGAAAACTGCCCTAACAGATTGGTATGTTATCCACTCACCTAAATCTATTACTTCTATTCACCAGGGTGTATCAGACCATCTGCCCCTGGGTGTTTTTAATAAATCTTTTTTTCCACTGCTATCTCCTAATTCCTACCTGCCACGATAAAAAAGCATTGGTGATATCAGAGAGATATATATCGTTTCCTTTTTTTCTTCCTCGTTTTCTCCTCTTCCTTCCATACATTTCGTCCTCTTATCTTATCCATTCCAGATTATAGGATATTGTACACTATTTTATTTATGGCATTGTTTCACCATTTTAGATCACGTGTATTACCCCTGAAGAAGTCCCTTAGGGACGAAACGCGTAGGGTAACTCAGACCATCCTTACCATTGGTCGAATCAGGAATGTATACACCTCTGTGAAGACAATTATTGGATAACCACTGTTTGTTGTATTTTATACATTTTATTGTTTGAAATAAACATTTTCGATTTGAATGTATTGTTGGTGAAACATATCGAAGCGCACCTCTACACCTTTCATGCTATATATATATATATATATATATATATATATATATATATATATATGACATACCTTAATAATGATTATATTAAAATAGAGGGGGGGCGGCCAAAAATGTTGTGCCTAGGGGCGGCCTGACTCCTAAATTCGCCCCTGGCATGCGCGCACGAGGCGCTCGCACGCCCCTTGGAAAACGGAGCCTGCCTCCAGGCCCCACCGCCTCCCCCGCTGGTCCCCCTCGCGAGCGAGCGCCGGGCAAGGATGGCTAATGCTCCATCTGTATGCCCCTCTTTGGGCTCCGGACAGAGTTCCTCAACTTCCACACTGGACTATATCAGGTTCTACCCATACTTTGCTGTCCGATGACTGTTTTTTTTTTTGTTCTTCATGTCACACCTCACCTTGATTTATGTTATGATTATATAGTAATACAAACTAGTACTGGGTCGTTACAATCCAATTGACATATATGCTACTGTCTTACTCAGGAATCCCCTACAGCAATTTTCCTTTTTCCATATATTATGTTTTGATTCTTGCTTAATGTACTGCAGGTTGCCTTCATTATAGTTTCTAAATACGGTTACTCTTTATTCTATCAATAGTTGTAATTACCCTTGATTTATAGGGACGGAGATGTAATTATTTTTTATGCATATTTTTGTTATCTTCCTCTCAGTTCTTACAGGAGTGATGATGGTGTCAGTTATCCCCTCACACCACTGTGTCACCACAGCTATTTTGGAGCTATTTTGTTTTTTTTCAGTCCCTTATGTTCCCTTCTATTTTTTGTCCTACTCCCTTGTTTGTTTTGCGTTCCCCTAGTTTTACCTTATTTGTTTTTGGAATGCACACATTTGGTTTATTTTATCTGATAAGAACTAGAGGTGAAGTACTATGCCTGCCTCACTGGTTAAGTGGTTAAAGTGTTGTCATTGAATGTCAAAGGCCTCAACTCACCTAACAAGAGACGCTTAGTACTGAGATATTTTAGTAAGCTGAAAACCCATGTAGTCGCTCGACATGAAACCCACTTCCTGCAGTCCTCCCCTCCTCAATGTTTAACCCCTCTTACCCCCATTGCTTCCAATCCAATGGCCCCTGCAAGAAGGCGGGTGTAGCACCTGCTATTTTCCAGGTCCTGCGACCAGGGCCGGTGCAAGGCACCGGAGCGCCCCAGGCAAGTCGGGTGGGGGTGCCGGGGGGTGTGGGCGGGGGGTACCTGTTGCGCCGTCTGGGGAGCGGGCAGGGGGGTCCATGCTGGTGTCTGACAGGAGCCTGCAGTGGTGTCCTTGCCGCACGGGTACCTGCGGCACTGTGTATAAAGCTGGCGGCGGCGGGGGGTCCCTGCAGTGAATAAGAAATAACTAGGAAGCGCTTCTGTTTTGAAAACAATGGCCGCACGCTGATTGGCTGAATCTCAGCGTGCGGCCAGTGTTTTCAAACCCGGCAGCACTTCCCGCGGTACCGCATAGCCTGGCGGATAGTGCTAGTTATTTCTTATTCACTGCAGGGACCCCCCACCGCCGCCAGTTTTATACACAGCGCCGCAGGTACCCGTGCGGCAAGGACACCACTGCAGGCTCCTGTCAGAAGCCGGCATGGACCCCCCTGCCCGCTCCCCAGACGGCGCAGCAGGTACCCCCTTTGCACGGGGATGAGGGGCGAACTGCCGCCCTCCAGTGGCCGGCGCCCTAGGCAAATGCCTAGACCTGCCTAGTGGTGGCGCCGGTCCTGCCTGCGACTTTGTCCTAGAATAGTGGTTCCCAACCTTTTTTCTCTCCCGTACCCCTTGATTAGGCTTTTCATTAATAAGTACCCCCTCCTCTCAATTTGAAATATGGACAGTACTTAGCGGTATGCGGATCTTTATGCATGTCCTTATATTAAGGAGGAGCGGAGGAGTAGTATACAGCAAGGAATCATGCCCTTCTGTGTCTAGACACTGGTTGTGTATTATCTCCAGGATTCCCACTAACACCGGTAGGATTAATGCCGCTGCTTCCTCCACCTTTGTCAGTGCTGGGCAGATGACGGCTGATGTCTGAGGGCAGCGCGGGAAGCTCCCGGTGCATTGCTGGTCAGACATATGACACAACATGGTTTGTCTCCATGGCAACGGGTCATCTTCAGCCATCAAAAGACCTTTTCATCGTCCGCCATTACCAATATTATTTTCAAGTACCCCCAACTGGTCTGCAGAGTACCCCCAGGGGTACTAGTACCCCAGGTTGGGAACCACTGTCCTAGAACAACAGATCTTTGACCGGGAGGGCAGATACCTAATTCTAACTGGGAAATTAGATGGTAAACAAGTAACGCTTGCAGTTCTCTATGCCCCTAACTCTAAGCAAATCCCATTTATAAGGAAATTCTGTAACACCTTCAATGCATGCCGGAAGGGATTAGTTATGGTTCTCGGAGACTTTAATTTAGTATTGTACCCTTCCTTAGATAAATTGGTGAAACTCAATAGACGTAGTAATAGCTTTACACCTACTCGGTCCTTCGCATTTCGGAAGATTATACATGAATATGATCTTTATGATGTCTGGACAGCTAAAAATCCAAATGTCAGAGATTATACATTTTATTCCCCACTCCATGGTATTTACTCCTGCATTGATTTAGTCTTTTCCGATAAATAAATGGGCCTTGCAACAAATCACCAAGGCCTCCATCCTGCCAGTCACTTGGTCTGACCACGCTACGTTATGTTTACACTGGAATCTTCCGTCCAGACCCCCCCCCAGCACATTGGCGAGTATATCTTATTAGATTTGGAGGCACGGCAGACTATCTCTGAGACTCTTTCTTTATACCTAGAAACTAACTCGCCAGATACATCACCATTCACCTCAGCGGCGTAACTATAATTTGGGAGCCCCCCCGCCGATAATAAATCACGCCCCCCCCCCCCTCCACCCCCCCGGCCGCCCATGTGCCCCCCCATCCCCCGCATATTATCTGTATTCGCTGCGCTGGTCCCGGCTCCCCTCCTGGCTTCATTCTGATGCTAAACACGGACCATCACAAAATGGCCGCCCCCATACAGCAGACCGTTTCATAGAACTGTTTGCTATATGGGGGTGGACATTTTATGATAGCCCGTCGAAATAGCAGAATGAAGCCAGGGGAGCCGGGACCACCGCAGCGAACATAGGTAAAGCTGGGGATGGGGCATTATAATAGCACCGCAGCCCCCCGGCGCCCGCACTTACCCAGCGCCTCCCCGCGACCGTGGGGGCTGCGGTGCTGTAGCTACGCCATTGATTCACCTTTTGGTGTGCATTAAAAGCAGTCACCCGGGACTCTGTGATACAGGCAGATGCCCACATAAAAACCAGTTGCTCATCAAGCGGATGTGGAAACCTGTATGACAGATTTAGAAACTATAGTACCATTTGCTCCACTGGGGAGCCTATTGCATATCTGCACACCTTATATTTTATTCAATAGTTTAGAAGAACCCCAATTTACATAAATCAATGGTGGGGGTGCTATTCCTCACAGTCAAATATACAATATTTCTAGGATGAAGAGAAAAGGGCTGTTTGGTGGGGAACGCACTAATAGTCAAAGATAATAAAATATAACTTTTATTAGTTTTATCATTAATATTCCCAGTAATACTATGTGGGAATCACAATTACAGTGAAAAATAGAGGTAAAATCACAAACATACAAACATATACACTTAAAGCCTTATTCTAGTTCCCTCTTTCTGACAAAATCCTTCTTAGATGGACAAAACCATGTACACTGCAGGTGGGGCAGATGTTACTTTTGCAGAGAGAATTAGATTTGGGTGGGGTTTTACTTCAAAGTGATATCTATATTGCAGTGTAAAAATAAAGCAGCCAGTATTTACCCTGCACAGAAACGAAATAACTCACCGAAATCTAATTCTCTCTGCACATTTTACATCTGCCCCCTGCAGCGCACATGGGCCCTTATTCTGGTTGGTGCGGTCGAGCCGCATATGCGGCTCCGACCGCACCAGACGAATCCCCGCCCACCCTACGGATCGCCACGGCCGTCCGTACACGGACGGCTGGCGATCCGCATAAAAATGGTGGAGGCTACGCCTCCACCATGGTGGGAGCTGCCCCCTGCATTCGATGGTCGTCGACCATCGAAGGCAGGTCCGCACGCCGCGGCAGCTCCCGCAAGCTGAGACCACACGGACAATCGTCCGTGTGGTAGCTTGTATGGGGGCTGAAAGCTGACATCCGGCGACGTCAGCTTTCCGCCCCCATGAGTTGCGTCATGCCCTCATTAGCATGCGTACGCCCCGCGTTTGCATGGGAACGCCCATGAAACGCGGGGCGTATACATAGGGAAATGAGGGCATGAAGCCCCTCACTCCCCTATACGCCCCCTTTGCGGCGTAGTAAATTTATGTGCGGCGAATTCGCCTGCACATGCGCAGATTGACCTCTGCGCATGTGCAGACGGAAAACATCGGCGGTACGGCCGCACGCGGGCCGTACCGCTCGAATCTGAATAAGGGCCATGGTTTTGTCCATCTAAGAAGGATTTTGTCAGAAAGAGGGAACTAGAATAAGGCCCTTAGTGTGCTCAAAATAAAGAAAATGAGTGTATTAAAATTACACGAAAACCCAGCTGAAAAATGCTTGTTGAGTTACAGCCAGTGATATTATGATCTGATGAGATAATCCCCTTGCTGGTAAATTGTGTATCTGTGATAGATTATATATAGAGTACTTATAACACAGTATAGTGTATATTGGTTATATAGTGATACAGGAGTCTAATATACTGTAAAGTTCCAGATATTATCCCTCTGTCTTATTGGTATATGTGATGGATCTTTAGTATCATCTGCTGGTTTGCTAAATTAATTGCATTCAGTTTTGATCACTTGTACAGCAGTCCTTTAGTACCATCTGCTGGTTTATTAAATGAGTTGCACTCAGTTTATATCATCTATACAGCAGTCTTTTAGTACCATCTGCTGATTCATTGAGTGTATTGCATTCAGTTTTTATCATTTATGTAGCAGTCAATGGAATATCTGCTGATTATTGAGTATATTACATTAAATGGTACTTGTGTACTAGCACGGCGCCCACGATATTTGGTGGCACAACATATAATCGCATCGCATCACATGGCATACACCCGATGCACTGCGATGCGATTTAAAATTGTATAAGCCCCCTATACGATGTATAAATGTATAAGCACCCTAATGGGGGCTTACAATGTTAAATGCACCCCCACGCCACCCCCACTATGAACGTGAACCCAAAGCGCGGTGAGCGCAGCAACCCGCGAGGGGCGGCGGTACGCGTCCTACGACCTTTTCATACCCCCACTATCTACGTCGGCGTGGAGTTGATTCTATATAGTGTGGCGAGCGCAGCGAGCCACCGAGCCCGAAGCATGGTGAGCGGACGCGTATTACTTTATATGTATTCCGCGTCCCCTTGTGGGGCACGCTCCGCGCGCCACGCTTCAGGCTCGGTGGCTCACTGCGCTCGCCACACTATATAAAATCAACTCCACGCCGACGTGGATAGTGGGGGTATGAAAAGGTCGTAGGACGCGTACCGCCGCCCCTCGCGGGCACGCTTCGCTCGCCGCGCTTCAGGTTCACGTTCATAGTGGGGGTGCATTTAACATTGTAAGCCCCCATTAGGGTGCTTATACAATTTTAAATTACATACCATTGTATATGCGATAGAATGGCATACAATGCCATACAATTCGATGGTATACAATTTAAAATTGTATAACATCGCATCGCATGCCTTATGGTCTGCGATGCGATGGGCGCCGTGCTAGTACACAAGTACCCATTAAATTTGTGTCACTTATGCAGCAATCAGAGGGATCACTTGTACAGTAGTCAAAGGGGTATCTGTGTAGCACTATTATATTTTATACTAGCTGACCCGCCCGGCGTTGCCCGGGACAACCTTGGGGGTTTTTTTTTTTTTTTTTCAATTTCCAAAATTGCTGTAAAATGCTGTCTTATGCTGCATTTATGGCTCAAGATTGTAATTTATTAAAACCTCCACCATAATGTTAGAATGTGTTTGCAGTGATACTCAATGCCAGCAATGAAATCAGGGGTGTTCTTGTTGTTTGAAACGCACCTCTCCTGACTTGATAGCTGGTGGGTGTTGATGAATTCCACATCCACTCCTGAGATTTAGCACCTATGATGCATTTATTTTTGTGTGTTTGTGTGCGTTGTACTGTTTTTGTGTGTGTTGTACTGTATTTGGGTGTGTGTACTGTTGTGTGGTGTGGTGTGTTGTGTTGTATCTGTCCAATGTGTGTGAGGTGCACTACGTATAAATATGTGTGTGCAATGGTCGAAGTGGAAATTTTGAAGTGGGGGTATGGTAACGTATGGGAAATTAAAGGCTGAAGTTATGTGCACACCATAGGTGCCGATTTATGTTTTTGCTGGTGGGTGCTCAAGCCAAAAATATAGAGGAGTGGCTTCATGGGGAAGGGGTGTGGCCCAAAAATAATACCAATTTATATTACTGAGCGCAGTTGTCTCCAATATTCAAATAATGGCAACAGAGTTCCACATACATAAATTCCCCCACAGTGCAGGTACATAAATGCCCCCACAGTGCAGGTACTCAGCGGACAGAATACACTCTTCCTGGCATACTGTTTCCCAGGCAATGTGGGTGCTGCAGCCGCAAATTAGCAGGTTAATATGGCAGCCCAGCAGTGGGACTCAGACCCGTGGGTGCTCATCAATTTCCGTGCTGGGCTTGCCCCCAGGGTGATGATCGGCGGTCCTGGCAGGGGTGATCGCGGTCCCAGCGCTTGGAGATGATGTCATCTTTAAGCGCCACCTCCGTCTACACTGCAGGTAGGCACCACAGTGTAAACGGAGCAAATCCCGGATCCAACTTGGCTTGGATCAGTGTTCCAAATGCCATGTTGGATCTGTTTTTTTTTGGTGTAAAAGGGGTATAAGTGTGTGTGTGTGTGTGTGTGTGTGTGTGTTCTGTGTGTTTGTGTGTGTTGTACTGTTTTTGGGTGTTTTGTAGTGTATATGGGTGTGTGCTGTACTGCTTGTGGTGTGTTATGTATATGTGTGTGTGTTGTGTGTATCTGCCCAATGTGTAAGTGTGTGTGTGGTGTGCTACGTATACAGTATATATGTGTGTGTGTAGTGTGTTGTGTGTGAGTATATGGTGTACTGTGTGGGTGTATGTACAATGTGTACGTGTGTGTGTTATGTGTATTTCCCAATTATTCCCAATTGTTAAAAGCCTTCACCATAATGCATTCATACTAAATGACAGCAATGAACTCAGGTGTGGTTTTGTTCCTTTGTCTTCGATTTCCCAGATCGTCGATCTTTTTTCCCGATCAATAATTAAGGCAAATTGAACCTTGGTGTTTTTTACATTTCTAAGTGAAATTTCCCAAAAACGTCTTTGAAGTGCACACCACCAGGTCCAGAGGTACCTTGTTGACAAATTTGGCGGCTCTAAATGCCACGGTGTGCCCGCAATGCAACAGACACACACACACACGCACACACACACACACACACACACACACTCTTTAACTTATTATATAGATTAGTGGATGCAGCAGAGCCATCACCTTATAGCGGGGTGTAAGGCTATCTGTATACACAGTGCAGACGAGCCAGCACCTAATGACGGGGTGTCAGGCCATCAGTATACACAGTGCAGAAGAGCCAGCACCTAATAACGGGGTGTCAGGCCATCTGTAAACACTGTGCAGGAGAGCCAGCACCTAATGACAGGGTGTCAGGCCGTCTGTATACACTGTGTAGGAGAGCCAGCACCTAATAGTGGGGTGTCAGGCTGCATGTATACACAGTGCAGGAGAGCCAGCACCGGTACTTGTGTAGTTTCACGGCGCCAGCATGGTGCCGTGCATCTGAGTCCCCTTGCGGGGCTCGCTTTGCTCGCCCACGCTGCGGTCTCGGTGGCTCGCCACGCTATCTAATATCAACTCCATGCCAACATGGATAGTGGGGGTATGAACTATCCATGTTGGCATGGAGTTAAGTTAGTTTATTTTAGATAGTTTGCTGAGCGTAAAAACCGGAAGTACCCCAGCACCCAATACCGGGGTTTCAGGCCGTCTGTATACACTGTGCAGGAGAGCCAGCACCTAATGACGGGGTGTCAGGCCGTCTGTATACACAGTGCAGAAGAGCAACCACCTAATAACGGGGTGTCAGTCCATCTGTAAACACTGTGCAGGAGAGCCAGCACCTAATGACGGGGTGTCAAGCCGTCTGTATACGCAGTGCAGAAGAGCAAGCACCCAAATAGAGGGGTGTCAGGCCATCTGTAAACACTGTGCAGGAGAGCCAGCACCTAATGACGGGGTGTCAGGCCATCTGTATACACTGTGTAGTAGAGCCAGCACCTAATAGTGGGGTGTCAGGCTGTCTGTATACACAGTGCAGGAGAGACAGCACCTAATAGCAGGGTGTCAGGCCGTCTGTATACACAGTGCAGGAGAGCCAGCACCTAATAGCAGGGTGTAAGACCATCTGTAAACACTGTGCAGGAGAGCCAGCACCTAATGACGGGGTGTCAGGCCGTCTGTATACACAGTGCAGGAGAGCCAGCACCTAATGACGGGGTGTCAGGCTGCCTGTATACACAGTGCAGGAGAGCCAGCACCCAATACCGGGGTGTCAGGCCATCTGTATACACTGTGCAGGAGAGCCAGCACCTAATGACGGGGTGTCAGGCTGTCTGTATACACAGTGCAGGAGAGCCAGCACCTAATGACGGGGTGTCAGGCTGCCTGTATACACAGTGCAGGAGAGCCAGCACCCAATACCGGGGTGTCAGGCCGTCTGTATACACTGTGCAGGAGAGCCAGCACCTAATGACGGGGTGTCAGGCCGTCTGTATACACAGTGCAGGAGAGCCAGCACCTAATGACGGGGTGTCAGGCTGCCTGTATACACAGTGCAGAAACAGCCACCACCTAATAACGGGGTGTCAGTCCATCTGTAAACACTGTGCAGGAGAGCCAGCACCTAATAGCAGGGTGTCAGGCCGTCTGTATACACTGTGCAGGAGAGACAGCACCCAGTAGAGGGGTGTAAGACCATCTCTATACACTGTTCAGGAGAGCCAGCACCTAATGACGGGGTGTCAGGCCGTCTGTATACACAGTGCAGGAGAGCCAGCACCCAAATAGAGGGGTGTCAGGCCATCTGTAAACACTGTGCAGGAGAGCCAGCACCTAATAGCAGGGTGTCAGGCCATCTGTAAACACTGTGCAGGAGAGCCAGCACCTAATAGCAGGGTGTCAGGCCATCTGTATACACTGTGCAGGAGAGCCAGCACCTAATAGTGGGGTGTCAGGCTGTCTGTATACACAGTGCAGGAGAGCCAGCACCCAATACCGGGGTGTCAGGTCGGTTATAACAATACTGTAACAAAAGACAGTCTTTAGCAAACATACAGATATGATAAATATGCATGTATGCCAGGAAGATACTATTGCGCGTCATTACCTGTTGTGGGTCAGCTGCTGCTGCCGTCCCATCTTCAGTATATGCTGTAGTAAAGATGACCTAACAGCAGCTCAGAGATGTAGTTGGCTTGTCTGGTGACATCGCAAGTCATTTGTGGAAAAGGTCCATCTGATAAAAGAAGAATGAGGCTTGATAATATATTCATGACATATATGCATATTTATTATTACTGGGTGCAGAAGAGCCAGCACCTAATGGAGGGGTGTCAGGCCGTCTGTATACACTGTGCAGGAGAGCCAGCACCTAACAGCGGGGTGTCAGGCCATCTGTATACACAGTGCAGGAGAGCCAGCACCTAATAGCGGGGTGTCAGGCCATCTGTATACACAGTGCAGGAGAGCCAGCACCTAATGACGGGGTGTCAGGCCGTCTGTATACACAGTGCAGAAGAGCCAGCACCTAATAACGGGGTGTCAGTCCATCTGTAAACACTGTGCAGGAGAGCCAGCACCTAATGACGGGGTGTCAAGCCGTCTGTTTACACAGTGCAGAAGAGCAAGCACCCAAATAGAGGGGTGTCAGGCCATCTGTAAACACTGTGCAGAAGAGCCAGCACCTAATGACGGGGTGTCAGGCCGTCTGTATACACTGTGTAGGAGAGCCAGCACCTAATAGTGGGGTGTCAGGCTGTCTGTATACACAGTGCAGGAGAGCCAGCACCTAATGACGGGGTGTCAGGCTGCCTGTATACACAGTGCAGGAGAGCCAGCACCCAATACCGGGGTGTCAGGCCGTCTGTATACACTGTGCAGGAGAGCCAGCACCTAATGACGGGGTGTCAGGCCATCTGTATACACAGTGCAGGAGAGCCAGCACCTAATGACCGGGTGTCAGGCTGCCTGTATACACAGTGCAGAAACAGCCACCTCCTAATAACGGGGTGTCAGTCCATCTGTAAACACTGTGCAGGAGAGCCAGCACCTAATAGCAGGGTGTCAGGCCGTCTGTATACACTGTGCAGGAGAGACAGCACCCAGTAGAGGGGTGTAAGACCATCTCTATACACTGTTCAGGAGAGCCAGCACCTAATGACGGGGTGTCAGGCCGTCTGTATACACTGTGCAGGAGAGCCAGCACCTAATGACGGGGTGTCAGGCCATCTGTATACACAGTGCAGGAGAGCCAGCACCTAATGACGGGGTGTCAGGCTGCCTGTATACACAGTGCAGAAACAGCCACCTCCTAATAACGGGGTGTCAGTCCATCTGTAAACACTGTGCAGGAGAGCCAGCACCTAATAGCAGGGTGTCAGGCCGTCTGTATACACTGTGCAGGAGAGACAGCACCCAGTAGAGGGGTGTAAGACCATCTCTATACACTGTTCAGGAGAGCCAGCACCTAATGACGGGGTGTCAGGCCGTCTGTATACACAGTGCAGGAGACCCAGCACCCAAATAGAGGGGTGTCAGGCCATCTGTAAACACTGTGCAGGAGAGCCAGCACCTAATAGCAGGGTGTCAGGCCATCTGTATACACTGTGCAGGAGAGCCAGCACCTAATAGTGGGGTGTCAGGCCGTCTGTATACACTGTGCAGGAGAGACAGCACCCAGTAGAGGGGTGTAAGACCATCTCTATACACTGTTCAGGAGAGCCAGCACCTAATGACGGGGTGTCAGGCCGTCTGTATACACAGTGCAGGAGACCCAGCACCCAAATAGAGGGGTGTCAGGCCATCTGTAAACACTGTGCAGGAGAGCCAGCACCTAATGACGGGGTGTCAGGCCGTCTGTATACACAGTGCAGGAGAGCCAGCACCTAATACCGGGGTGTCAGGCCATCTGTAAACACTGTGCAGGAGAGCCAGCACCTAATAGCAGGGCGTCAGGCCATCTGTATACACTGTGCAGGAGAGCCAGCACCTAATAGCAGGGCGTCAGGCCATCTGTATACACAGTGCAGGAGAGCCAGCACCCAATACCGGGGTGTCAGGTCGGTTATAACAATACTGTAACAAAAGACAGTCTTTAGCAAACATACAGATATGATAAATATGCATGTATGCCAGGAAGATACTATTGCGCGTCATTACCTGTTGTGGGTCAGCTGCAGCTGCCATCCCATCTTCAGTATATGCTGTAGTAAAGATGACCTAACAGCAGCTCAGAGATGTAGTTGGCTTGTCTGGTGACATCGCAAGTCATTTGTGGAAAAGGTCCATCTGATAAAAGAAGAATGAGGCTTGATAATATATTCATGACATATATGCATATTTATTATTACTGGGTGCAGAAGAGCCAGCACCTAATGGAGGGGTGTCAGGCCGTCTGTATACACTGTGCAGGAGAGCCAGCACCTAACAGCGGGGTGTCAGGCCATCTGTATACACAGTGCAGGAGAGCCAGCACCTAATAGCGGGGTGTCAGGCCATCTGTATACACAGTGCAGGAGAGCCAGCACCTAATAGCGGGGTGTCAGGCCATCTGTAAACACTGTGCAGGAGAGCCAGCACCTAATGACGGGGTGTCAGGCCGTCTGTATACACAGTGCAGAAGAGCCAGCACCTAATAACGGGGTGTCAGTCCATCTGTAAACACTGTGCAGGAGAGCCAGCACCTAATGACGGGGTGTCAAGCCGTCTGTTTACACAAGGCAGAAGAGCAAGCACCCAAATAGAGGGGTGTCAGGCCATCTGTAAACACTGTGCAGAAGAGCCAGCACCTAATGACGGGGTGTCAGGCCGTCTGTATACACTGTGTAGGAGAGCCAGCACCTAATAGTGGGGTGTCAGGCTGTCTGTATACACAGTGCAGGAGAGACAGCACCTAATAGCAGGGTGTCAGGCCGTCTGTATACACTGTGCAGGAGAGACAGCACCCAGTAGAGGGGTGTAAGACCATCTCTATACACTGTGCAGGAGAGCCAGCACCTAATGACGGGGTGTCAGGCCGTCTGTATACACAGTGCAGGAGAGCCAGCACCCAATACCGGGGTGTCAGGCCATCTGTAAACACTGTGCAGGAGAGCCAGCACCTAATAGCAGGGCGTCAGGCCATCTGTATACACTGTGCAGGAGAGCCAGCACCTAATAGTGGGGTGTCAGGCCGTCTGTATACACTGTGCAGGAGAGACAGCACCCAGTAGAGGGGTGTAAGACCATCTCTATACACTGTGCAGGAGAGCCAGCACCTAATGACAGGGTGTCAGGCCGTCTGTATACACTGTGTAGGAGAGCCAGCACCTAATAGTGGGGTGTCAGGCTGTCTGTATACACAGTGCAGGAGAGACAGCACCTAATAGCAGGGTGTCAGGCCGTCTGTATACACTGTGCAGGAGAGCCAGCACCTAATAGTGGGGTGTCAGGCCGTCTGTATACACTGTGCAGGAGAGACAGCACCCAGTAGAGGGGTGTAAGACCATCTCTATACACTGTGCAGGAGAGCCAGCACCTAATGACAGGGTGTCAGGCCGTCTGTATACACAGTGCAGGAGAGCCAGCACCCAATACCGGGGTGTCAGGTCGGTTATTACAATACTGTAACAAAAGACAGTTTTAGCAAACATACAGATATGATAAATATGCATGTATGCCAGGAAGATACTATCGCGCGTCATTACCTGTTGTGGGTCAGCTGCTGCTGCCGTCCCATCTTCAGTACATGTTGTAGTAAAGATGACCTAACAGCAGCTCAGAGATGTAGTTGGCTTGTCTGGTGACATCGCAAGTCATTTGTGGAAAAGGTCCATCTAATAAAAGAAGAATGAGGCTTGATAATATATTCATGACATATATGCATATTTATTATTACTGGGTGCAGAAGAGCCAGCACCTAATGGAGGGGTGTCAGGCCGTCTGTATACACTGTGCAGAAGAGCCAGCACCTAACAGCGGGGTGTCAGGCCATCTGTATACACAGTGCAGGAGAGCCAGCACCTAATAGCGGGGTGTCAGGCCATCTGTATACACAGTGCAGGAGAGCCAGCACCTAATAGCG
The DNA here is from genome assembly GCF_055691185.1 of Crinia signifera. Classification (NCBI taxonomy): domain Eukaryota; kingdom Metazoa; phylum Chordata; class Amphibia; order Anura; family Myobatrachidae; genus Crinia; species Crinia signifera. The sequence goes on along the minus strand of NC_139220.1, from coordinate 46,575,867 downwards.
GGGTGTCAGGCCATCTGTATACAAAGTGCAGAAGAGCCAGCACCTAATAACGGGGTGTCAGGCCATCTGTAAACACTGTGCAGGAGAGCCAGCACCTAATGACGGGGTGTCAGGCCGTCTGTATACACAGTGCAGGAGAGCCAGCACCTAATGACGGGTGTCAGGCCGTCTGTATACACAGTGCAGGAGAGCCAGCACCTAATGACGGGGTGTCAGGCTGCCTGTATACACAGTGCAGGAGAGCCAGCACCCAATACCGGGGTGTCAGGCCGTCTGTATACACTGTGCAGGAGAGCCAGCACCTAATGACGGGGTGTCAGGCCGTCTGTATACACAGTGCAGAAGAGCCAGCACCTAATAACGGGGTGTCAGTCCATCTGAAAACACTGTGCAGGAGAGCCAGCACCTAATGACGGGGTGTCAGGCCGTCTGTATACACAGTGCAGGAGAGCCAGCACCCAATACCGGGGTGTCAGGCCATCTGTAAACACTGTGCAGGAGAGCCAGCACCTAATAGCAGGGCGTCAGGCCATCTGTATACACTGTGCAGGAGAGCCAGCACCTAATAGTGGGGTGTCAGGCTGTCTGTATACACAGTGCAGGAGAGCCAGCACCCAATACCGGGGTGTCAGGTCAGTTATTACAATACTGTAACAAAAGACAGTCTTTAGCAAACATACAGATATGATAAATATGCATGTATGCCAGGAAGATACTATTGCGCGTCATTACCTGTTGTGGGTCAGCTGCAGCTGCCATCCCATCTTCAGTACATGTTGTAGTAAATATGACCTAACAGCAGCTCAGAGATGTAGTTGGCTTGTCTGGTGACATCGCAAGTCATTTGTGGAAAAGGTCCATCTGATAAAAGAATAATGAGGCTTGACAATATATTCATGACATATATGCATATTTATTATTACTGGGTGCAGAAGAGCCAGCACCTAATGGAGGGGTGTCAGGCCGTCTGTATACACTGTGCAGGAGAGCCAGCACCTAACAGCGGGGTGTCAGGCCGTCTGTATACACAGTGCAGGAGAGCCAGCACCTAATAGCGGGGTGTCAGGCCATCTGTATACACAGTGCAGGAGAGCCAGCACCTAATAGCGGGGTGTCAGGCCATCTGTATACAAAGTGCAGAAGAGCCAGCACCTAATAAGGGGGTGTCAGGCCATCTGTAAACACTGTGCAGGAGAGCCAGCACCTAATGACAGGGTGTCAGGCCGTCTGTATACACAGTGCAGGAGAGCCAGCACCTAATGACGGGGTGTCAGGCCGTCTGTATACACAGTGCAGGAGAGCCAGCACCTAATAGCGGGGTGTCAGGCCATCTGTATACACTGTGCAGAAGAGCCAGTACCTAATAGCGGGGTGTCAGGCCATCTGTATACACAGTGCAGGAGAGCCAGCACCTAATAGCGGGGTGTCAGGCCATCTGTATACACAGTGCAGGAGAGCCAGCACTTAATAGCGGGGTGTCAGGCCCTCTGTATACACAGTGCAGAAGAGCCAGTTCCCAATACCGGGGTGTAAGGCCCTCTGTGTACACAGTGCAGGAGAGCCAGCACCTAATAGAGGGGTGTAAGGCCGTCTTTGTACACAGTGCAGGAGTGCCAGCACCTAATGACGGGGTGTCAGGCCGTCTGTATACACAGTGCAGGAGAGCCAGCACCTAATGACGGGGTGTCAGGCCGTCTGTATACACAGTGCAGGAGAGCCAGCACCTAATGACGGGGTGTCAGGCTGCCTGTATACACAGTGCAGGAGAGCCAGCACCCAATACCGGGGTGTCAGGCCGTCTGTATACACTGTTCAGGAGAGCCAGCACCTAATGACGGGGTGTCAGGCCGTCTGTATACACAGTGCAGAAGAGCCAGCACCTAATAACGGGGTGTCAGTCCATCTGAAAACACTGTGCAGGAGAGCCAGCACCCAATACCGGGGTGTCAGGCCGTCTGTATACACAGTGCAGAAGAGCAAGCACCCAAATAGAGGGGTGTCAGGCCATCTGTAAACACTGTGCAGAAGAGCCAGCACCTAATGACGGGGTGTCAGGCCGTCTGTATACACTGTGTAGGAGAGCCAGCACCTAATAGTGGGGTGTCAGGCTGTCTGTATACATAGTGCAGGAGAGACAGCACCTAATAGCAGGGTGTCAGGCCGTCTGTATACACTGTGCAGGAGAGACAGCACCCAGTAGAGGGGTGTAAGACCATCTCTATACACTGTGCAGGAGAGCCAGCACCTAATACCGGGGTGTCAGGCCATCTGTAAACACTGTGCAGGAGAGCCAGCACCTAATAGCAGGGCGTCAGGCCATCTGTATACACTGTGCAGGAGAGCCAGCACCTAATAGCAGGGCGTCAGGCCATCTGTATACACTGTGCAGGAGAGCCAGCACCTAATAGTGGGGTGTCAGGTCGGTTATTACAATACTGTAACAAAAGACAGTCTTTAGCAAACATACAGATATGATAAATATGCATGTATGCCAGGAAGATACTATCGCGCGTCATTACCTGTTGTGGGTCAGCTGCAGCTGCCATCCCATCTTCAGTACATGTTGTAGTAAAGATGACCTCACAGCAGCTCAGAGATGTAGTTGGCTTGTCTGGTGACATCGCAAGTCATTTGTGGAAAAGGTCCATCTGATAAAAGAAGAATGAGGCTTGACAATATATTCATGACATATATGCATATTTATTATTACTGGGAGCAGAAGAGCCAGCACCTAATGGAGGGGTGTCAGGCCATCTGTATACACTGTGCAGGAGAGCCAGCACCTAATAGCGGGGTGTCAGGCCATCTGTATACACAGTGCAGGAGAGCCAGCACCTAATAGCGGGGTGTAAGGCCCTCTATATACACAGTGCAGAAGAGCCAGTACCCAATACCGGGGTGTAAGGCCCTCTGTGTACACAGTGCAGGAGAGCCAGCACCTAATAGCGGGGTGTAAGGCCGTCTGTGTACACAGTGCAGGAGTGCCAGCACCTAATAGCGGGGTGTAAGGCAGTCTGTATACACAGTGCAGGAGAGCCAGCACCTAATAGCGGGGTATAAGGCAGTCTGTGTACACAGTGCAGGAGTGCCAGCACCTAATAGCGGGGTGTAAGGCAGTCTGTGTACACAGTGCAGGAGAGCCAGCACCTAATAGCGGGGTATAAGGCAGTCTGTGTACACAGTGCAGGAGTGCCAGCACCTAATAGCGGGGTGTAAGGCAGTCTGTGTACACAGTGCAGGAGAGCCAGCACCTAATAGCGGGGTGTAAGGCAGTCTGTGTACACAGTGCAGGAGTGCCAGCACCTAATAGTGGGGTGTAAGGCAGTCTGTGTACACAGTGCAGGAGTGCCAGCACCTAATAGTGGGGTGTAAGGCTGTCTGCATACACTCAGAACGCTCAGCAGTGTCGCTTCGTGTGCATAACACATGGTTGCCTACCCTCCCCATTCTCCCGGTCTCACGGAAATACCCAGGATCCTCCCGGGTATTCAGCCTGCAAGCTGAAAAGTCGGACTGCGCATGCGCAAGTCATGATGCGCTGGGTCCTACTAGCGCAATGTCCTGCCCGATTATGTAAATGAAAGCCACAGCGGGGCTCTGTGAGTAGCGCTGGATACAGCAGCTACTCATTACACAGTGGCCTGAAGTATGGAGAGCAGGAGCAGCGGCAGCGCGAGAAGTGGCGCAAGCAGCGGTGAGCGGATTTTGCTAAAATGACATGGGTTTTTTTTTTTGTTGTTGAGATCCGCCTCTGGCTCCGCCCCCTTTTTCATCATAGCGCTCGGCCCCGCCCCTACCTCCTGCTGCTGGCAGCCCAAAAGTCGGCAACGCTGGCATAACATTTTGGATCTGATTCTGTGTTTGGGTCAAAAACTGAAACCAAAACCATGTTGCATTGCAGGTGGGACAAATTAAAAATGTGCAGAGAGGTTTATATTTAGGATGGGAGAGTTCTAGCTGAACTGCAAATTGCTGTAAATATAAAGGTGGTGATGGAGGCGGGGGGTGGGGGGGATTGGGTAAAAACAGGAAGAGTCTGGCTCCCTGCAACAAACTCTGCTTTCTGGTGCTTGTAGTGCTCATCCACATCCGCCCAGAGTTATTGAGTTTCTGTGACAGCTGTCCCCTGGCAGATGGGTAGGGAGAGATTGCAGCCTCCACATTTGGCCCCATATAGGAGGGATAATATCCAAATGGTCCAAAGCCGTTGATATCCCTCAGACAGGAACAAGCACTACAAGCCCCAGAATGCTGCAGGAAGCCGGTAAAGACAGTTCCATGTCAAAATAATATATTTGCTCCAACTTTTATTTGTTTTTGTTATTTGTCTAAAGCTGCTTCCAAAATGACACCATTATGTCCAGGATTTAAGGAGATTTATTCTAAAGCAGGGGTTCTCAAACTCAGTCCTCAGGACTCCACACAGTGCACATTTTCCACTGTTCTAAAGTTTAGGTGTCTTAATTAGTACCTCAGTCAGTTTCATTAAACCATCTGTCCTTAAGCATTCCATTCACAGACATATCACTAGTATACACTGACCGATGGTCCGGCAATATATCGGCCAGTGTGTACGCAGCTTTATAGAGTGGGAGAGTCTAAGGCCAGTATTCAACCCTCCCGATTCACCGTTTCTTTTCGACGAATCAGGCTGTTTTCACTCCTTGTGGTTAATCTTTTTCACTGAAAATCTGATTCACCCTATTCAATGTTCACTGTTTGCCAAAAGTAAACAGTGAATGCCGGCCAGTTCTCCGTTTCATTCTCGCTGCAATTCGCTGGTGTATTTCAATGGGGTTTTCACTGGGATTTGCCGAGAGTGTATTCAATGCTAGGATGGTGAATTGCTTTCTCCCTGATTTTTGCCATGATTCACCGTTTTGGATTCAACATCTTTTTAAGGTACTTGTGTATTTTGGCGGCGCCCCCGATGTCCGTCGTACGACGAACAGATCGCATCGCATCGCATGCCATGCACCCGATGGCATGCGATGCGATGCGACGCGATTTTGACCCCCTATACGACCAAAAATCGTATAAGCACCCTAAAGGGTGCTTTTGAGCACCCAAATGGGTGCTTACAATGTTAAATGCACCCCCACGCCACCCCCCACTATAAACGTGAACCCGAAGCGTGGCGAGCGCAGCGAGCCCGCGAGGGGCGGCGGTACGCGTCCTACGACCTTTTCATACCCCCACTATCCACGTCGGCGTGGAGTTGAGAATAGAATAGTGTGGCGAGCGCAGCGAGCCACCGAGCCCGAAGCGTGGCGAGCGCAGCGAGCCCCGCGAGGGGACGCGGATACCTTCACAGTTATACGCGTCCCCTCGCGGGCTTCACAGGTGTCCGTGGCGATGCGGACACCTGTGAAGCCCGCGAGGGGACGCGTTTACCTGTGAAGGTATCCGCGTCCCCTCGCGGGGCTCGCTGCGCTCGCCACGCTTCGGGCTCGGTGGCTCGCTGCGCTCGCCACACTATTCTATTCTCAACTCCACGCCGACGTGGATAGTGGGGGTATGAAAAGGTCGTAGGACGCGTACCGCCGCCCCTCGCGGGCTCGCTGCGCTCGCCACGCTTCGGGTTCACGTTTATAGTGGGGGGTGGCGTGGGGGTGCATTTAACATTGTAAGCACCCATTTGGGTGCTTAACATTGTATAAGCACCCATTAGGGTGCTTATACAATGTTTAATCGCATCGCATCGCATCGTATGGCATCGTATGCCATGTACAATGGCATACAATTTCAAAATTGTATGCCATCGTGCACTATCGTACGATATCGCGTCGCATCGCATACCATCGTATGTGTTATGGTATGCGATGCGATGGGCGCCGCCAAAATACACAAGTACCCTTTTTAAGGTGAACTGGAAAGTGATCTTTTAAAAGAAAGGTTTTTTTTTTTTGGTGTAAAAAAATCAGAATTTTTTTTTCTGTGTTATTTTACACTTTTGCCAGCAGGGGGCCCGGAGCCGCTCATTAAATATTTATATATTCACGTCACACTGGTCCCGACTTATTACGAGCGGGACCAGTGAAGCAGCTCCATACCCCTGCCCCCTGCCAACTCTCCCGGGGGGGGGGGGGGGGGGGCAGCTTCTGCTGCCTGTGTCCCCGGGAGCCCTCCTTCTTCCCCACAAATTCTGGATTCTGGGGCAGGTAGGGAGGCTTACATCTCCCTGCCTGCAGCCGTCCCCCGGCTCCCTGCGGCAAATTCGCCGTTAGGGGCAGCGAGAGCCTGCGGCATTGAATAGGGTGACAGGGAGGGCTGGCAGCAAATGCTGCAACCCTCCGGAACCCTGCGAATGTGCAGCGAATCCTAAACAGGATATATGTATATAATTAAATTACTTCGGTTTATTATGGCCAGAATTGCCCCAGAACCTCAGATCTGGATCGAGATAAACATGTTTATTATTTTGCTTGAAGTGCCTTTGACATTATTGTAGGGATGGCCATCGATTGTTGCCATAGATGGCAACAGTGCAACTGGCCATCGACAGTGTTAAATTATCAATGGATGACCATCAATATTTTTACCTCTCGAGGGTCAACCATTTTTATTTACTGATTGGCCAACACGGGGGCGGGTCTTCACCGATGTCGGAGGGCTGAACTATGCTCTGTGTGTCCCAGCACTTTGAGAGAAAAAAACAACTGCAAAACATCGGCTTTGCTGTGCCATCGATGGAGGGAAACCATCTGGTTCTCCCCCATCCCTGGCAAAAGTATTCAACATCGGCCAAAAACCATCGATGATTTTAAATCATCGATGATCGATGGCAATCCCTCATCAGTAATTTCTATACATGTCAGGGTTATAGCAGGGGATTATGTTATGGACAGGGCATGAGACACCAGTGCTTACATTAGTTTATAGGACAGGAGCATCAACGGGACAAGTTAACAGATGAGTAAAATAAACTTTTTTTTTTTTTTTACAAAGAAAAATAAATCCTCACAAGTATGTAGTCCAGGCGGGCATGATGGTATTGCTTGCAGGGCCATTATTACTTGTCAAAACCAATACGCATCCGTGTATGGACTGGAGATTTATGAATGAGGTTCCCCTGCCCCATCCGATTCCACACGGACGGACCCGGAGCAATTCAAATACCGGAAGCCTGTATTACGTCACAACGACCAGCAGAGGACGATAGAGAACAAATCCCGGAAGCCTGCATTTCGACACAGCGGCCAGCAGAGGGCGATAGAGAGCTGTTTTCTGCATATAATAACGTAGACGGAAGCCGCCCGTGCTGCTTTCCGCCCTCAGTATAGCACCGGGGAGCAGGGTGCGGGACAGAGCCCGGGTGGTGTGGGTATACACTGACACCATTACCTGCCCGGTGTGAGACAGGATTGCGCGCCGCAGCGGCCAATCAGGCTGTGTATAGAGATCTCAAAAGGCAGTACATGTGGCGCTGTGATGGCCGAGTGGTTAAGGCGTTGGACTTGAAATCCAATGGGGTCTCCCCGCGCAGGTTCGAACCCTGCTCGCAGCGATTCTTTTTATGGGTATTATTATTTTTGTGTGTAATGTTCTGTTAAAATCAATTTCTTTACCCCTTGATTAGTATTCCTTGTATGTTACTCTCTCTTTGATTTAGGACTGGTCTCAGTTCCAAATATAAAAACTAAGATGAATAGCCATCATGCATTAAGAAGTTTTATTGCTGAAGATATACAGTATAATTGATGTGTTGAGTTCAGAATATCAGAGTACACTCCCACCAGGGAGACCTGATGCTGTGACTGTAAGGATGGACATCGCATTGCAATATATCTTAACCATCAATGATTTTGGTTTTGATGGTAGTTTTTATTTTTCCATTCGATGACGGCATTCTGATGTTTGCTGCCATCAACTGATATACATTTTATGGTAACTCGATGATCCAGCACCCTGGCCAGGGGCATGCTGAGGTGATTCTGCGCATGCGTGGCCATGCTGAAGATATTTGTGCATGCTCAAAAAGGGGGGGGGGGGGTGTGCATGCACAAATCATATTACATTTTTTTCTGTCAAATTCTCTTGATGCGATGGTCAGTTGCCATTGCATCAAAAGACTTGATGGCAGAGGTCACTGTTTGGGGGAATCCTTGCTGTCCTGTGACAGTGAGGATTCCCCCGGAACTTAGAAAAGAGCGAGTGGCCAGCGAAGGGGGTTAAACAGCGAGGATCGCTTGTTTTCCGCCGGCCACATTAAATACGTGCCTTAGCGTTCCCTGGGTACCACTTTTTGTGAACCATTGAAATAGATGGTTATATAGTACTTCAATATACATTTTAGATATCATGTCCCTTTGGCATTTTTATATATATATATATATATATATATTTTTTTTTTTTTCTTTTTTTTTTTTCTGACTATACTATCTGTGGGACAGTGCTATCATTGGGGTAGTAGAGCTCACCAGGGCTGGTTTGTGTAGTTCATACCACATTAAACTTGTTTGCCTTTGTCTCCTCCCCTTCTACACCAATTTTTCGTGCGTGTGTGAAAAACACCAACCAGCTATGGTATGTGGTCACAATCCAATCATTCCATCAGCCAATGTATAAAGTATGGTGTTGGGGGATTTGTGTGTGGCTTTATTAAAGACAGGAAAGCGCATCCCATCAGATGAGAGACAAATGTATGCAGTCGGACTGGGGCATGAAGGGCCCACCTGGGGGATGCAGTGGTAGGTGCCCATATGTAGGAGTACGGGCAGAGGGGGATTGGCTTGGAGTCACAGCTGTTTGGCTTACCATTAGAGAGGGCATGGTCTGGGCCAGGGGTTCCGAAACTTTTTTTTATTCACGGCACCCTATAGCATCAAAATATTTGGTACTTATGTAGTATCTGGGCTGCCGATTTCTAAATCGGGTCGGATCGGGAGATCGCATCGCATCGCATGCGACCATGCGATTCGATGCGATGCGATGCGATGACCCGATTTTTCCATAGGAATCAATGTTAAAATGGACTGAGTCCATTTTAACATGGAATTCAATGGGAAAAATGGGTCCTTTTCATACCCCTACTATCCAAGTGGGCATGGAGTTGGATATAAACCTGTGGCGAGCGTAGCGAGCCACCGAGCCCGAAGCGTGGCGAGCGAACGAATACCGTCCCCTCGCGGGGCTCGCTTCGCTCGCCACGCTTCGGGCTCGGTGGCTCGCTACGCTCGCCACAGGTTTATATCCAACTCCATGCCCACTTGGATAGTAGGGGTATGAAAAGGACCCATTTTTCCCATTGAATTCCATGTTAAAATGGACTCAGTCCATTTTAACATTGATTCCTATGGAAAAATCGGGTCATCGCATCCGATATCGCATGCGATGCGATGCGATATCGCATCGCATCGCATCTGATTGTATGCCTTAACTTAAGGCATACAATCAAAAAATCGGCAGCCCAGATACTACATAAGTACCAAATATTTTTAAGGCACCCCTACGCCAAATGCTTCTTAACGAGAAATTCAGAAAAATAAATATTAAATGAAGTGCATTGTGTTTATAGGTCACAGTTATCTGGTGAGGGACAGGATTTGCTTCTGTTTGTCCACATATATTATGACTGGCAGCCACAAGCACTGGTTTTTCCTGGTACATTGACCATAAATAATATGAATTGATCTTGGTCCACCAACTCAAGGCACCCCTGCAAGGTTGACACAGGAAAAAACGTAGATACAAGAAAAAAGGGCGACATGAGTTTTTCACTTTTTTTGTGATGAGTCCTGAGCACTAGGTGTACCGCTTCCCTCACCATGTTTTGAGATAATAGATTAAAAACAATATGAGCAGAGACCAGCGTGGAGGTGCTGTACAGAGCACTCATGTCGCACCTCCGCTAGGCTACAGACTTCCTCTCTTTCCATCTGAAGCAGCATCAGGGTTTCCCTTCTTCATCTCCCTCTAGTCACTAGACCAGGGGTGGGGAACCTCAGGCCCGGGGGCCGCATGTGGCCCCCGTGGCCGGTCTTAATGGCCCTCCCACCCACCTGATGGCTTTGCCAGGAATCAAGTACAAGGGAATTCTCGTGAGAGGTCAGTAGTTCTCGTGACATTCCTTTTAATCAACAGCAGCCAGAGACTGTCAGTCCTATTCAGGGGCAGCCGCCGGAGCGTCGGACGGCTGCAGCAGGCCAATTTGTAAGAGAAATTTTTGCATATGGCCCCGATGGATTTTTTCCCCATACAAACGGCCCTTGGCACAAAAAAGGTTCCCCACCCCTGCACTAGACACTGACAGCAGCCATCTTGTATTCTTGGCTCACTGACAGGTCATGGTCCCTGACAGTTTCACCAGTTTATTAAAATTTATTTTCCTCCCGCCATACATAATCAAATAGGCATCTAACCTTCAGAAAAAGAAAAAAAAAAAAACACTACAAATCCATAATTTTAGACCACAGGTTCTCAAACTCGGCCCTCAGGACCCCAACACAGTGCACGTTTTGCAGGTCTCCTCACAGAATCACAAGTGAAATAATTGGCTCCACCTGTGGATCTTAAAATGTGTCAATGAGTAATCTGTGCACCTACTGGGTGACCTGGAAAACGTGAACTGTGTGGGGCCCTGAGGACCGAGTTTGAGAACTTCTGTTTTAGACATTTCATAAGCAAAAACAAAAGCAGTCCTATTTTAGCAAAGTGTGCAAGTAGAACTGTATAAGGGTGTGACATTAGGGAGGGAGAGAGAGAGAGAAAAATATCTATATTTAACCACTTGAGTGGTATGCCGGGAAATTTTCCAGGCTCAGCTGCGCTTCCGCAGCGGGCTGTCCTGGAAAATGTCCAGGCCTACCACTATCAAGGTGTGCACCAGTGGTGCCCGCAGCTGTGAGATCACAGTCAGGGGCACCCCCCAGTGGCCGCTCTCTTCTCCACTATCCTCGCATCGCTGCCCATTTCCTCTCCGCTGGTCGTATGCTGCACCCGTTGCAATTATTTCTAGTAGGCAGGCTCTTGGATATTCGGCGTGGCTTAGGGGGGGTACTCTGTATTTCAGGCTCCCGAGACACCCTGAACATCCCCGAGCCTGCACCTGTTATGAACGGTGTCTGGGGCAGCGTTAGGGCTCGGGATCTCTGGCGTATAATCATACGCCTGAGCAGAGATGAGGGGGAGCGACAGGGGGGGGGGGGCACAGCTCTGTGGTGGGTTTTGCTGGGGCAGGACAAAGCTGCCCTGGTTGGTTTCTCCTGCCCCAGCAAACCCACCACCCACCACTCAAGGGGTTAAATATAGTTTGTTTTTTATCAAACCCAAACATTAATAGTGGAGAGCTATCAAGGAGATTAAAAAATTGGATGGGACTAAAAGCGAGGGACTTTTTCCACATTAAATCTCCCCAATGGATTGATGACAGTTGTTGTGTGACGATCCACTAATTGAATTGGGGATATAGGGAAGCAGGGTCATAAATTGGTGTAGTGCACACTGCATTTTCAAAATCTGTGCAGTTGCTCTTCCCAGCCTGGTGAGTCACTTTCAGCTGTGGTGATTCTAGCACAGTATGGTCTATATTTCAGCACTTGTATTCAGACCAGACCTGTACTAGAAGCACCCCAGGCAGGGAAGAGTAATTGCATGGGTTCTGAAAGATGCAGGGTGCTACAACGAACACTACATAAATTGAGGGCATGTGGAGAGACAAATCGTAAAATGATTTGTGGGACAATAGAATTACTTTGTATTAAAAAAGGGCAAATTACTATTATTTAAATAAGCGACCACAATATTTATTAATATATTGGGAAGGGGTGGTGTACTTAATGATATGGTAACTGATACAACATTAGTGTATAGGGCCTCCCCAGTAATTAGAATGATATAGGGGACATTATATAATGACACTGGGTCACCGTTTATCTTTATACAGTATAAGGCCAATGGGGAGGTGGGGGGATGTTTGGCTTTGTAATGTCAGTTTCTCATAAACCACCACAAGAAATGTAAAATGGACGCCCATTGCCAGCAATTTGTGAGAATTGGCCTCTATATTGCTGACTACTACATATAGCGGTTTGTAGGTGAGAACACAAAAGCCCAAGTGGATAAAAGTACAAGATTACAAAAGAGCTACGTTTTTGTTTTCTCCTAAAGGCAGCTCTGGAAATAATTAAAAAATCAAAAGGACTGAATGGAGAAGATCACATTATGGGTGGAAGGTAATGCCGCCGAACTCGGATGTTTTTATTTTTTTTAAAGGGGCAAGCCCTTACAAGGCATGGTTTTGCCTTGTAAGCACTTTCCCCTTTAAAAAAAAAATAAAAATCTGGTTCAGCCGGCATCCCGCAAGGTTGCCGAAATCAGGCAGCATCACATTTTAACCCTATACCTTCAATAGGTCTCTTATCAGCTGCCCAACTATTAACTCATCCAGCACGTCCGCCATGGAGTCTGACAAAAGACAATTATTTATTTAGTTTAGAACGTTTGAAGCTACAGACAACTTCTTTATTCTTTGCAAGGTTTTATACATCTCCACCAAACCCCAATGATCGTCCGTTGTATAGAACCTAGCATGCTCTGTTTGCCAGTTGGGTGTTTGAAAATACTCCCTTCTTCCCTCCCAATCCTGTATAAATTAACATGTAATCCATAACAAAGTGTAATCTCTACTCAAGGGGAAAAATGAAGATTTTACACAGACTTATCAGGCAACAGAACATTCACTTGGCCCAAGTGTGAGGGGACTGGGGAGTATTGGCCAGGATTTAGGATGCTAATTGAATATTTCTACACCATGGGTGTGATCATAAATGCCTGAGCAAGTCCATTTAATTCAGCACAGCGGTTCCATAAATACAATGGCTTCCATTGCACCCATCAATAGGTCCACAATGGCGCAATGGTGCCAGGCCCATAAGGCATAGTATGTGACAGAACATACTTAATCATTTGCCTGGGTTCAAGACTCCAGGGATAGTTCATCACAGGAAAGTGTTCAGAACATTGTCTATGTCATTTCATCAATGAGAACACACATTGCGGCATCCTTATCTGCCGTGGGCTCCTGTACGGAGGCAGCTTCCTCCGGAGGAACATCCTGCTGGTCTAAACTGGTATCCTGCATCTCCATAGGTTCAGTTTTAATGGTTATGCCATCAGGCAAAGGTAGATCATCTGGCAATGAAGCCAGGCAGTTCTGTATCATCTCCACCACTCTTTCCAGGTGTTTCTGAAACCTTTCTGCGGTCTCTAGACGCTGCCGTTTCTGCACTTCCATCATCACTCGCAGGGTCTCGCGGGCTTGGTGGGGCCGGTACTCATTAATAAGGTGGTGCATGTGAACGAACAGCAGCTTGAGGTCCTCCAGTTTCTCCTCCCGACGTATATTGCCAGGACTTCGTATCAAGATGTCCAGCAGGTCCAAGAAGTTGATGAGAATGGACATGTTAAGTTTCCTCAACTCCTTTTTATGGTCAAACTGCTGCGGATGGAGCCGCTCGATGCCCTGGCTCTCCAGTGGGCGGATGATCAGCTCGTCACACTGAAACTGGTTTCCAAACATCATGTAGCTGTCCTTGATGGGGGTTGGTGGTTTAAGGACCAGACCCTTACGTACATTTTCATCGGTGTATTCTTTGATGTACTGCACTGGAGGTAGAGGGAGAGCACTTACTTGCTGGGGCTCACCCATGGTGAACAGTGACGGAGAACCTGAAAGACAAGGGATTGATCAAAACACAAACCTGGAGCAAATGAGTGGCAACATTCCAATACATATGATCAGAAACAGACAGCTATGTTCTAACTACAGGCAGCACAGTCACTCATTTTGCTGCATGAAGAACCCCACACAATGAAGGAAGGGACTAAGGGGCCCATTTATCTGAAAATATTTGCAACTATTTGTCCATTCTCCCCACAAAACCAAAAGTATACTGATAAGTTCACTGGCTTCTGACAAAATGAACCCTAGTGTGTGTTTGTCCATGTGATAACATAGATTGTAAGCTCACTAGGGCAAATACAACAAGAATTACTGAATGACTGCATGTGCGTACATACATTTCATTCTAGCAGCCGCCATCTTTGAAAACCCATGCAGTTCCTCTTCCCTGCCTGGGGTGTCGCTGTCTGCTGTGGTGTTTCTAACACAGGTCTGGTTTGCATATCAGTGCTGATATACAGACCACACTGTGCTAGAAGCACTACAGCAGACAGCGACACCCCAGGCAGGGAAGAGGAACTGCATGGGTTTTCAAAGATGGTGGGTACTAAAATGAACATATCTCAGAGTCTGAAGGTCCATACACACTGGGCGACTATGCCCAGCGTGTATGGACAGCGATGATAGCACATTTATTCATCGCTGGGGGGAAAGCCGCTCAGTATATACACACTGAGCGGCTTTCCTCCTGCTCGGCGCTGACGCAGGGGGGAGGACAGCTTTGCATAGCGCAGTGCTGTGCAAAGCCATCCTCAAAGCCGCTCATCTGCTGGTATGGCCAGCATCTATATATGTATAGTGTCAGTGCCATCTGTTGGCCGTGAGTGAAGCTACATCTCTTTCTCTCTCACTCATGCACAGAGGTACAAGGTTGCAGACTAGCTTTCGAAGCTTTTGCTTCAAGCAAGCTTACTAGTTGAATATATGTTGTGTAAATTGTCATTTTAATATATGCATAAACTAACTCCGTAAAGTTAATTTTCCAGCCAGCGCTGTCATATTTGTGTTTTCTATCTGTATTTAAGAGGCTTGTATTCCCTAATTTTTTCAGCAGCAGTTTGGAATAAATAAGCGATCAGCTCCCATTTCTTGTGTGGGAAATATGTTCAGATCTAGCGGTACATATTTAACTACTGTATAGTCACCACCAGCTGTAGCTTATGTGACACATGGCACATTCTGGATACCATGTATGTTGGCTCTAAAAAGGTGGCCATACACTTGTGCAAATTTTTCTCCTCAGATGCTACAGAACCTCTTTGGAAACGCATCAATAACACCAGCTTGGTATGCTAGTACTCATTCACAATGCAGGCAGCAGTCCCACTATATAATGCAGGGCATACTGCTGGGACATGTAGTTCCACAGCAGCCATGGCGCTGCGACTGCAGGTTACCCGAGCTATAGCGTTCCAGCAGCAATGTTCCAGGCGCACCCAATGATCTGCGCTAAGAGAAATCACCACCACCAATACACAGCAAGGATCCCCCGAGCCAGTACCTGCTGCCCCCGGAACAACGCTCAGACGCACTTCTCCGGGCACTCCTCCGCTCGCTCCCCGCACACACACCACCGCAGTACCAATGGCATTGGCAGCACTTCCCGGATGTGACGGATTTCTCTTACAGAGCGGCCTGATTGGCAGACGCAAGGAAAACGTCAGCGAGCAACGTGCGTTCTATACCGCCAGGGGGCGCCAGGTGCTACTGTGTTTCATTCGTCATCATTACTGTCTGTATGTGTGAGTATTCACCTGCTGGTGTATAGGCAGTCTCTCTCTATACACCCACACAGCAGCACATAAACTTATACATCTCAGCATCAACTACGTTCATACGCCAATCCCTATGTTAAATGTGTGTAGTGGTGTAGCTAGGTGCCACGGCGCCCGGAGCAAGGGCATGTTTCGCGCCCCCCCAATTTGTAGTAGGTGAGGCTCCTGCTCCGTGAAAAGTGGGCACGGCCCAACATTATACCACACACTGTAATGCCCATTGCACATTTTAGCAAACTTTGTAATACCAATTACACATAAAGCCACAGCCATAATGCCAATTACACATAAGGCCACACATGATGCCAAATGCATACTATAGAACACACCGTAATGCCCATCGCATACTATTTAACTAACCGTAATGCCCATTACACATTTAACACACAAGTGCCACTTACCTACATGCTTGATGCCAGGGGCTTCATGCTCGATGCCAGGGGCTTCATGCTTAATACCAAGGGGGACTGAAATTGCTCGTTGCCAAGGGGGACTGAAATTTGCTCGCAGGGAGGTGTGAGTAATTGATAGTGCAGAGCAGGGAGGGAGGGTGGGAGTGATAGTGCAGAGCAGGGAGGGTGGGAGTGATAGTGCACAGCAGGGAGGGTGGGAGTGATAGTGCACAGCACGGTGGGTGGTTGGACGAGATAGTGCACAGCAGGTTGGTTGGTTGGACGAATTAGTGCACAGCAGGTTGGTTGGTTGGACGAGATAGTGCACAGCCGGTTGGTTGGACAAGATAGTGCACAGCAGGGTGGGTGGGTGAGGATAGTGCACAGCAGGGTGGGTGGGTGAGGATAGTGCACAGCAGGGTGGGTGGGTGAGGATAGTGCACAGCAGGGTGGGCGGGTGAGGATAGTGCACAGCAGGGTGGGCGGGTGAGAATAGTGCACAGCAGGGTGGGTGGGTGAGGATAGTGCATGGGTGGGTAGGTGAGGATAGTGAACAGCAGGGTGGGTGGGTGGATGAGGATAGTGCACAGCAGGGTGGGTGGATGAGGATAGTGCACAGCAGGGTAGGTGGGTGAGGATAGTGCACAGCAGGGTGGGTGGGTGAGGATAGTGCACAGGTGGGTGTTAGAAGATAGTGCACAGCAGGGTGGGTGGGAGAGGATAGTGCAGAGATTAGTGCACCCCACCCACAGCCGGCAAAGCAGCAGCAGTGCTTTCCGCGCACCCCCTCCCCCCTGTCGCCGGGCCTGCCCGCAGTGCACGGTGCTGCTATTTAAAAGTCACAACTCCCGCTGGACCGCGCTAGCCAATAGGCGCTCGCGGTCCAGCAGCCAATCAACTGGTGGCTGCTGGACCGCGAGCGCCTATTGGCTAGCGTGGTCCAGCGGGAGATGTGACTTTTACAAATACCACGTCTCCTGGACGCAGCGGGGATCCGGCGGGCGGGGCAGCCGCACTGAGTTTGGCACCTAAGCGGGCGAGATGGTGGTGCCGGCACGGCTCCGGCGCCATGATATCTTCCAGCGCCTGGAGGTGGTGCTCCACCGGCTCCGCCCTCGCTACGCCTCTGAGTGTGTGTGTGAGTATATATATATATATATATATATAATGCAAATATATAGGTGCGCTGACACTATTAAAGTCCGTTTCCTTCAAGGAACAATAAAGTTCTTTTGAAAATCCACACCAATCCAAATGTAGTGGGTGCAGCTCCCCTCCAAATGACCCGATTCCCACGGGACCTTCAATGTACACACCACCTAAAACAGATAGAGGGGGCGCTTCATGGTGTATTAACGTTTATTAAAAACGTGGAAATCACTTTATTTAAAATTTCTCCCACGGAGAAGATAGTACCCGTACCGAATATTTTATCCGGTGTGGGCTAAAATACCACAAGATTTGTCACATAATCCACTGGCTCAACAGCATGCCCAGAAAGTGCAGTGTACAACTCACAATACCGGGAGGGAAACACCAGCAGGCACGATCGTTCCACAACACACCGGCGCCTCAGCGTCTTAGCAGCGGGCTAGAGACCAGCAGGTACAAATACCACGTCTCCTGGACGCAGCGGGGATCCGGCGGGCGGGGGAGCCGCACTGAGTTTGGCACCTAAGCGGGCGAGATGGTGGTGCCGGCACGGCTCCGGCGCCATGATATCTTCCAGCGCCTGGAGGTGGTGTTCCACCGGCTCCGCCCTCGCTACGCCTCTGAGTGTGTGAGTATATATATATATATATATATATATATGTATATATATATATATATATATATATATATATATATATATACTGTATATATATAATAGCAGAAGGGGATTGGCACTCTGGACCAATTTCTCTATGCCAAGGTGCCTTCCAAGCAGGTAATATACTTCGATATCTACTACGTCCCTTTAACAGGTTCTTTGTAGAAAATAGAGGCGGCACTCCACGGTCTTTAAATCACGGTGAAATTTGTATTAAATCCTGAACACAGATAAGCTGCGCCCCCTTAACCTGTGAACGCAGTTATTGTGTGGGTGAGGGTTGAGTGGTATGGATGGGGAGGAGGTGCTTGGGGGTGGTGTGGGTGGGGGAGTGGTGGGTTCGGGGTGTGATAGAGTTGCTGTTGCGGGGTTGGGCCGTGTGCGTGGTGTAGTTTGGTTAGGTACAGGGCCGCATGTGGGTAGGGGTGCTGTAGGTGGGTTGGGGATGGACAGGGGGGGGGGGGCGCCGCTGTTGGAGGGGCGGGTGCGGGGTTGGCGTAGGTGAGGGATGGGATTTGTGCATGATGCGGATAGGGGAGAGGGTGGCGTGTCGTGGAGGAGGTGCGGGTGTGGGTGTACTGCAGGTGGGGAAGGTGTGGTTGTGGTGTTTTGCAAGTGGATGCTGTGGTGCTGCGGGTGGTTGAGGAGTGGGTGCGGTAGTGGCGTGGGTGGGTGTGGTGGTGGCGTGGGAGGGTGGGGTGCGAGAGTGACGTGGGTGGGGGAGGGTGTTTCGGTGTGGTGCAGGTGGGGTAGTCACAGGTGTGGGGATACTGCAGGTGTTGGAGTTACACATGCGGGGTCTTTCCGGATGGGTGGTGTGGGTTGGTGAGGTGCAGGGGTGGACTGGTTGAGTGATGGGCAGTTGCAGGGGTGGTGTGGGTGCGGGTGGATGGGTGCGTGGGTACTGCGGAGGGTGGATTTGCATGCAAAATTATGCTTGGGATGCTGCAGTGGGATGTGAGGAGGGTCTGAGGACACTGGCAGGAGATTGCAGCAGGTGTGTGTGTGGGGGGGGGGGGGTTGGGCAGGGCCGGCTCTTCCATTAGGCAGCTGCCTAGGGCACCAGGATCTGGGGGGCGCCATCAAGTCTGCCTATCAAAAAATTCAAGGATATCTATGAGGATCCTTGTTGTACTTAATGCAGGTGGTGTCTGTGGAACTTCTAAGACCTCACCTCCATACTTTACCTTGAGGCATACTTCCCTACTTAGCTGCCCCCTCTTCCTTGTACTCTGTTGTGGGTGGTAAAGGGGAGGGTTCTGGGGGCCTCCATGGAAAGCAGAGGACTTGCCCACCTCCCCATGGGGCTGGGAGTACCAAGCGGTTTTTGGAACCCTCCCAGCCATTCCAGAATGTTAGGCAAGTACGCCTGAAGAGGTTGGAAAGTGGTTATTGGTGGCAGCATGGGGGGGGGGGGGGGGGGGGGCAGTAGGTTGAAGTTTTGCCTAGGGTGCTGAAAAGCCTTACACCGGCCCCGGGTTTGGGTGCAGCTGGGATCCTGTTGGGGGATTAGGGACATACAGCTCAAACAACTGAGCCTGTAGCAGTATCAGGAACACCGGTGCAGGGAACAGAGACAGTGGAGGCAATAGTGGACAGTGACAAACATCTGCAGCAGTTCCTCCACCTATTGGCCTTTGTGGAGTACAATGAGCTTGCAATGAGTGTCTTTCTGGCTTCAACATCTATGGATTCCAAGCCAGGTGACTGCTGTACAGGAGATGAGGGGGAGGTGGGCAGGTTTTAATACTGTGTGGCATTAAGTGTATAAGGGCATTACTAATCTATGGTATAATGTGTGGGGCGCATTGCTTTGTGGCATTAATTGTATAAGGGTTGCTATTACTGTGTGGTGGATTGTGATAAATGAGTAATACAGTGTGGTGTAATGTGAATTAGGAGCTGTGGTGCACCATCTGCTATCCTAGCTAGGCATTTAGGGCAACATGATGGAACATTCTCCACATCCACTGGCCCAGTGTTTCTCTGATTGGTATCCAGTATAAGAGCTGCAGAGGACAGAAGGAGGAACAGAAATGGGGTCAGAGACGCAGCATGTGCACAGGAAGAGCGAAAACCCCGTGGTAACTATTGCATCATGAATCACCTGGCAATCAAGGTAGACTAGCGTCACCACTAGCCACCAGGTGTACCCCCCTGCTACATAAAGAGAAGCTTCAGAATATCTGACAACATGTAGGTGGAGCTTCTGACGGATACAGGTGATGGGGCTTTGGACGGATCCACTAGGCAGAGGGCAGAGACAGGGTGGGCAAGCAGTACTTCGGTCAGTTCTACGGAAGGTGCTTTGGCTGACTCCAAGACTGACATAGAGACACTTTTCAGACTTCCTGAAAAGGATATGTGGAGACGTTGTCTACAAAAAATGATCATGTTCTGATTTCTGTTCCTCCTTCTGTCGGCTGGGGCAGGGGTATTCAGGTTATGTTATGTTGGGTGGCTGGGAGTAAGCTGCGCTGGTGGTAGCAACATGAAAAACAACATTTCCGGTACTGCTTTCCTAGCACGGCACCCACGATCTAGATTGTATGTGTGGGGCTGATATCTCAAGCATCTCATGCATCTTATGTGTTTGTGCGGCATAAGATGCATGAGATGATGCAATCGACGCGATCGACGAGATTTTTACGTTGGAATCAATGTAAAAAGCCCCCAAAACCCCAATTTTAATTGCTAACCCCCCCTCATGGGTGAAATGGCCCCCCCATTGTTAATGCCGCCCCACTATTGACGCCAACCCGAAGTGTGGCGAGCACAGCGAGCCCGCGAGGGGCGGCGGTACGCGTCCTCCGACCTTTTCATACCCCCACTATCCACGTCGGCGTGGAGTTTTTTTATATAGTGTGGCGAGCGCATCGAGCCACCGAGCCCGAAGCGTGGCGAGGGGACGTGGAATACATGTAAAGTAGTCCGCGTCCCCTCGCCACGCTTCGGGCTCGGTGGCTCGCTGCGCTCGCCACACTATATAAAATCAGCTCCACGCCGACGTGGATAGTGGGGGTATGAAAAGGTCGGAGGACGCGTACCGCCGCCCCTCGCGGGCTTGCTGCGCTCGCCACGCTTCGGGTTGGCGTTGATAGTGCTGGTGGCGTTAACAATGGTTATTGGGAGCTCACGATTTTTTATCTCATGCATCTCATGGATCTCATGCATCTTATGGATGCATAAGATCCATGAGATTAAAAAATCGGGTCCATCGCGCCGTGCTAGGAAAGCAGTACCACATTTCCTGTTAACATTGGCTGCACTGCACTGGTGCTTGTGAGCCTATTTCGAATGGAGGGATCTAGAGCTGCAGCTCCATCTTCCCCATTGTTAATCCGGGCCTGACTATTGGCTTGTAAAAAGATCTCCATGCTCACAGGCATCACAATATTTACTCGGGTTTGGGCCTGTTGAAAGGACCCGGAGGCGCCCAAGTCCCACTGCCTCCTTCCCTCCTCCCCCTTGCCCAGCCATTTGATTCAGGAAGATATAAGTTTGCTGCCTGAGGAGAGAGGCAGCTGCAAAAGCAGTCAGTCATTTCTAGCTATCACCTTAAATATACTAGATAAATTATATCAAGAATATGATCATTTTTTGTAGACAACGTCTCCACATATCCTTTTCAGGAAGTCTGAAAAATCTCTCCTTGAATTACTTGACTACACAGAGACATAGGGGCCCATTTAACATCGATCGTATTTACAATGCAATCCTGGGCGGAATATTACCGCCCAGGATCGCATTGTAAAATGCGATCCTAATGGTGGGATGTATCATCCCTAACACGCAGGGACAGGGCTCCGAAAATGAGCCCTGTCCCTGCGATGTGCTGATCCGGCTGCCGGGGGCTCTGCTCATGGGTCGTTAGCTCTGATCCCCCGCTGACCACATAGGTTATAATGGGCTATCGCTATCTCAGAATGGAGGTAGCCCGGGGATGCGATGCGCTGCTGCCCGATGTTGATACATCGGGCAGCCGATCCCCCATAGAAACCTATGCGGTGGTATAGGAGGGGTCGCAGCAGGTATCAGATTCCTGCTGTGGTCTTTCCTAAATATATTGGGGGTTATACTTAATATTTGCAGCTAACCCCCCAAAATGGGTGTTTTCAAGGACTTAGCCGCAAATATTGAATAATAAATGGGCCCCATAGACGCTTACTGTTTGAAGATGTGCTGGGAACCTTATAGACCAACCCAATTTGTCATGAAATAACCACTAGGCCAATGTGTGATTATATGGACTGCATGTGTAACTGTTCCGATACCTCCAATCCAATCAGCCCAGATCACAGATGTCTTGTTTTGTCACTTCACAGTATGGATATGCAGCTTACTGTGAGGGTTATGTAACCTGTGGAGGGGGGGAGTATATTTCTCTGTAGCGACAAATTTACAGAAGCTCAGTAGAAAAGAGGATGTGGTTATAGATGAGGTCGCATAATGCACCTACTCAGCTTATAGATCTGTAGATAGCATCTCATGAACTCCACCTACACTCTACATGTCTCCAGCAGATCCTTTCCTCATAACTTATTCTCTCACAGTGCTAGGTGTGGGACTGTACAGTTATCAGTGTTACTGACACGGGAATTATGGCTTCACAATTTTGATTGGACCCATTGGGTTGCATCTATGTGAGCACCTCAGGGACTCCCTGTGACCCTGGGGACAGAGCTGGATATTCCAGATGAATAGTTCAGTCATACTGCAACAGCCGCTCATCAAGAGATCCCAGCAGAAAAGGAGGACGTCTCCGGCCAACTTCAAGTCCAGGGTCTTCATACTTACCCCCACCTCACTCAACTACTACGAGCACCGTAATGGGGTAAGCTGGTGGAGGGGCAGGGGTCAGAGTGGGAAGTATGATACTGTTATCGGAGTATGGGTAAAACCTTGACCCAGACCGCCGGACCGGACATCATATTCTGCAGTGCGGAGCTTGTAGTGTCCGGTCCGTGGGTGTCCCGTCCTGGGGTGTCCTGTCTGGGGGACTTCACATGACAGCTGTCACCAGGGAGAGGAGGAGGGGAAGAGTAAAGCCTGTCTGTACGTTCCGGGCATGTAGCAAAATCCGGAACGGTCCCCTACCCCATGTCCCTGGTGAAAGGTATCACAGGCATCCCCCCCGGACCAGACACTACAAGCCCTGGACTGCAAATTTTGATGTCCGGTCTGGGGTCTTGTCCGGATCTGGTTTTTACATAGTCCCCTGTTATTGGCATCCTTAAAAACTTGTAAAAACATTTTTTTATACGTTTAATTCAGAAGGCCATTGATGTGATGTGATCTAATTCAATTCTACTATTAAAAACGAAAGCATCTGCTGTTATAACTCATGATTTAATATATTAGCAAAAGTTTCTGTACTTGTATAGACTAATTTGATATCAGCTTTATAGTATACACTCAAAGTCTTTGAGCCAACAGTAATATATGTTGCATCTTCAATAGAATACTGGACTGAAAAGTGAAAGTGGGAAATTGTTTTAACCGTTTGAGTGTCAACATCTCTGTCAGAGATGTTCAAAATATCCGCAAAAAAAAAAATACCAGCGTTGCTCACATTTGTTATATAAATTCAAATAAAAAAATAGAAAAATAGATTATATTTCCAATATAAGGTAAACATTACAGGTGATTATGATGGATAAAAATGTTTGCTTGGCAATTTTCACACCTACTTTGACAAATTCACTTGGCTCTCAAAGGATTTGAATAATATTTGCTAAAAAATTAATGTGCTGTATTTTTAGATAAAATGTGTAGCTAATGCAAAGCATGCTAGGATTTTTATGAAAGTATTTTGGTCACTACCAACATTGTCTACAGTATATATACAGTAATTGATGTTTTAAGTTACCGTGTGCAAATAATGTTAGGGTTTAAGGCCTGATTCAGAGTTGATCGCTGTTGTATGAATTTGCAATGCTGTTGATTATTGAATGGCTGCGCATGCATTCGAATCGTACCACAAGGCCAAACAGCAACAGAAATAGCATATGGATTGTAAAGGCAATGCGGCCGGATCTTGACTGACAGGAAGGTGACATTTGGGGGAGGTAACCGGCTGTTTTCTGGAAGTGTCAGGAAAAAAGGCAGGCATTCCCAGGTGCTGTGATGTCATCTCTGGTCTCGAGACCCCACCCTCACCCTCATTTCTGTCTTGCTGGACACTGTCCCAACCTTTGGATTGACCACCACCCTACTGCCGTCCACAAAACAGTAGGAATCATTTCTTACCTTCAGTGGCTGCGGACTTCACCCCATCTGTCCAGGCCACCCACTAGAGAGGATTCAATTCCTACAGCAACCAGGAGTTATACATCTCCCCAGCCCATTGGGGCACACTACCGGTTACCCCGACATCTGGGAGCACCTCATGTCCCAATCCATTGGACAGACCATTACCCCACTGCCATCCACCCAAAAGTGGGAAGCACCGCTTGGAAACACCTCCAGTGGCCGTGGAATTCAAACCATCTCCTTCCAGGCTACGCACTAGAGAGGATCCATTCTACATCTGCTGGGTGCTCCACCTCCCCCCCAGCCCATTGGGGCTCATTATTGCCTCCCCGACATTTGGGAGAAGTACTCAAATTAACCGGACATTGCTCACCCCAACTCGTTAACGGCAGGAGGACTACATATCATCAGTATCCCATACCATTGTTCATGGTAACTATACCAAACAACAAACTGTGTGTTTATTATTGCTCTTTCCAAAGATATAAGAACAGGCCCAGCAAGCAGAATGTTTTAACAATTCCTTAATTTTTTGTGCATTATCATGTATTCTATTTCAATTAATAATAAAAAAAAAAATACTGTATACTGTATATACAGTTTGTTTAATAATATATTAAAACCGTTTGTAAAGATCATCCAATCTTCCAAAATGTATCATTTTTTAAATCAATTAATTCTAGCGCTGCCATAGACCTTGTGTTCTAACCCTTTCCTCCGGCCTCGATCGGCCTGTCTCTGCTGCAGGGTTGTGGGAAAAAAACAAAAACATTTAATGCTGTGTGAATTGTGTATGGATTTGCAAAGAATAGTGAATAGCGATCCATTCGCAATTCTCTTGCAGGTTTTCACTCTGTTGGGGCGGCTGCTATCTACTCGCAGTCACCTGCAAATATGCAGAAGAGCGATCATGTCCGAATCAGGCTCTTAGTGCAGAGTTTCCCAAAGTCCACCATTGCAGTCTAGGTTTGAAGGATTTCCATGTCTGAACACAGCTAATACCTAAACCAAGTTGATTTAAACATCTGTACTTGAGCATGGATATCCTTAAAAACTGGCGGGGTTTGTTGTAGTCTGGATTAGTGTACCAAAAAGATGCTGAAATGGTCCCACCAGCACTGTATGTGATAGATGAAATCTGCTTCACCTTTTGGCCATATCTGTACCCTCTCTCGCATGTTATCACAGAAAAGCCACACCACCCTGATTTGGAATCTCCATACTCAGTAGGATGTTGTAAGTATGGAAATTCCAGTCATAGAAGGTGACACTGTGATGTCACTGGGGCAGGGGGTGGGGCTTAATTTGCCAGATTACATATTGATCCAAAAATGTCCATCAGATTTTTACAAAAATCTTATATGAAAATGGACACAATGAGGAGCCTCCCCCTCCAGCAAGCCCAGGTAATTAGTACCCACTCCCCCTACTCCCTCACGGCGGAACTGCCTGCATCATCTCAGAACTGTTTTGTGCAGGATAAACACACATTTGAGGTAAATTGTAGACTCTTCCTGCACCTAAACCACTTCCCTCATATAACTTTCAGTATAGCGTTTTCGCACCACTAAGTTTAATATCTTTCACTTATCTTCTACTAATCATAAACAAAAGATGGTGCACAAAAATGGCGGTGTTTGAGCACCACACAATTGTGCACTTTATAGAATATCTTCCCCGGCGCAGCACTACTTGGAATGGCCCAGAAGTCGTTACACCATTGTCCAAACTCTCCTTTGGTGGCCCTGGATATAGAATAAGAGGATGTTATAGCGGAAAGAATTGTATTTACCAAATATATAGATAGTTGTGTTTGCAGACATAATGCAATGTTATTGTTAATAGCTGTTACATACTCTCCTAACCTGTGGGAATGAAGCTGGATGCTAGCAGGGTTGTATGTAGGGTATGACATAAACCGTTAGAATTGCTGGTAAGTGAACTTCGGAGTTTTACTGGACAGCTGGCAGAGCTCCATCCGGGGGCAGATAGGCCATAGACCTTACAGGAAGGATTCCAGGTCAGTCACTTATTTTTATGATCTGGCCCTGCCCTGAGTAGTAGCCCCGTTCCTCTCATGTCTCCCACATACACAACTTTTGTCAGTTGGAGGTTTTGGGGGTCTGTGTTCCGTCTCAGTGTACGGAGTGAGGTATTATATGAAAGGTTTGTGGTTGGTCACAGCAGCTTATCAGTCTGTGGGTCATTAGGCTACAAAGCACATTGAAACCAATGGTTTAGTGAAGTATTGATCCCGCCTATTTTGTTGTTGGCTCCGCCTACATTTGGTGCTGCTCTCGTGAGGCCACTTTTAGTCATTTTTCCATGGCCATGCATGGAATTTATTGTATGATGAGGACGCAATAAGTTACTGCACCACTGACCAAACTGCCTTATATCAGCCCTGAGTATCAGCACCTTTCAAAGTACACAGGTGCTGAGGTATACCTGGTGTTTGGCTATCTAGTGTCCTGTGCACCGGTATATGTGTATGACTATCTAGAGTCCTGTATATACTGGGTGTCTATCTACAGTATATAGTGTCTTCCTGTGTGCAAGTAGCTGGTGTCTGACTATCTACCTTTGTATACCTGGTGACTGGCTACATGGTGTCTGGCTATCTAGTGTCCCAATGTCCTGTGCACACCAGTCACTCATCTTCTGCCTGTTTTAGCTCATACTTGACTACTTTTGTATTTTCCTCTCCGGGAGGCTGACATCACCAAGCCCCACCCCCATGTCACTCAAACGCATCAATTTGCAGATCCGTGGATTGGGGGCAGGGCTAAAATGTTGCAAAATGATGGTATTCGTGTAATTTTAGCTTTTAGCCCCACCCTCCCGCCGCAAAATCTAATTTTCAGCGGGGAGGAGGTTGTGGGGGATGTGGGAGACTTGCCCACCTTCCCTGGGCAAGGGGGTGGGGTGGGAGGGGGACACGATTTTTTGGGATCCACACAGCCATTCCAGAAGGGTTGGCAAGTATGCTCTAGCTTGTAAGGGTAATGTTGCAGGACAAAATATATATAGGGTTGACAGAAGCAAAAAGAGTCCTGTCTGGTCCTGCCTAGCTTGTACTTTTTATGACAGCTATCAGTGACAGCTAATAGGATACAAAGGGGCATATTTATCACAATCCGCATCTCAGATGCAAATGGGAGGTTATAAAATCGACCAAGTTCACAATGCGATTTTTTAATATATAGCAAAGATGTAGCAAGTATTGCATGCAAATATTCTCGTTGCATTTTGCCTGTGCATGCAACGCGATTG
Organism: Crinia signifera; assembly: GCF_055691185.1. Taxonomy (NCBI): domain Eukaryota; kingdom Metazoa; phylum Chordata; class Amphibia; order Anura; family Myobatrachidae; genus Crinia; species Crinia signifera. The sequence continues at coordinate 46,548,684 of NC_139220.1, read as the reverse complement.
GTGGCTAAACCACCTTCACTATTTCCTTAAGCAATCACCTACCTGGCCAGGACTTCACAGCATCTCAGTTCACTTTAAAGACCAGATTACTGGGATTACACAGTGATCAGATGACCAGAACTCACCAATCATTGGTCCCCGTCCCCCCATCCCCCTGTTACCTGAAAGCAGGATCTGAAGCAGCTCTTCTCAACCCAGCACATGCAGCTGTGTGCTTTGGTGCATTGTGACCAGCGACTTCCACTGCCTCTTCTCCCGGCAGTGTGACATTTTCATCTGCGACCATCTCTAGTCGCAGATGAAAACGGGACACTGAGCAATATATTGCCAGCGATCATATTGCCCCGTGTGTACGCACCTTAAGTGTATTATTTTAAGGGTGCATGGCCACACCACCCGGGATTAGGCCACGCTGCCAAAGAAATATCTGGGCCCAGCCATGCTCTATACTGCTCTGGCAATAACTACCTACAACGACTATATACTCATTAATATTCTCTTTATCCGTAGAAAGTGCGGAATCTTCGTGGATTTGTTGATGTGCCCCGAATAAAATGCGTAGAAATTGTGATGACTGATGTCAGCATCCCCTGCAGAAATAAGTATGCTTTCCAGGTAAATAGTTTAATTTGAATAGAATGCTTTAATTGCTAATGATTTTGATTTGATGACAAGACTCTACAGAGATGTTTTTGTCCTTCTTATCACCTTGGACAAATCACACTGATGTGTCCCTTATATGTCTCTGTACATTTTGAAATGTGGAATTTAGCAACAAATGGTTAAAGGGGGTGGCAACAGAAGCTTATTAAAATCATACAATCTAATGCTGTGTACACACGGTCCGATTTCCTTTCCGATGTTGACGATATAGTCAACATCGGATCGGCATCGGATCTGAATCGGATGCAGATTGCAAGGGTTTTAACCCTTGCGATCCCGATCAGATCCCGATGCGCGTTCACGTATCGGAAGCCAGAAAGTCTTGGCTGCCTTGTCTATATAGTGCAGATCTGCACTATATAGTCAAGATAGGATGCAAATCGGATGTGCCTAAAGGTGCCCATACACGTTACAATTATTGTATACAATATTGTATACAATATCGCATCTCATCCGATCTCGGTTTTGCGATGACATCAGATGAGATGAGATCTAGTACAAAAAGTACGTGCTGCACATACTTTTTGTACTAGATCTCATTTCATCTGATGTCATCGCAAAACTGAGATCGGATGAGATGCGATATTGTATACAATATTGTATACAATAATTGTAACGTGTATGGGCACCTTTAAGATCCTATCCACGATCCTATCTGATCAGATCGTGGATAGGATCTTAAGGCACATCTAATGGTGTATACACACGTTAGATGTGCCTTAAGGGTTTAAACCCTTGCGATCTGCATCCGATGCCGATCCGAGGTTGACTATATCGTCAACATCGGAAAGGAAATCGGACCGTGTGTACACAGCATAACGTGTGTACACACCATAAATCTCCCTAGTGCACCAGTTAGCAGTTAGATTCTAGACCCTACAGAAGTGAAAAACCTCATTAGAATCAGCATAGATGGGACCACAGCCTTGACTATATGGAGGAAGATGTCTAGATTATGTTCTCCTGCTGGCCTATTCAGGAAATCATATGGTAAATTATGAAAAACATAAACATTCACAGAAAAAGCTGAAATTGTTCCATTAGGAACTTGGACTTAAAAATGTGAATATATGGAAAAGAGGGTGAATAGAAATGACCTACCTAACTATGGATTAAGAGCATTCCGAATCAGTAGGGCAAACTGAGCAGGACCCTTCTTTAAAGACATGTTTATTTCACTAGTTCCATTTTCTAAAGCCCCGTACACACGGGGGAGATATATTGCTCAGCAATATATTGCTCAGCAATATATTGCTCTGTGTCTCCTGTTCATCAGCGACCAGAGATGGTCGCTGATGAAAAAGAAACTGCCGGGGGAGCCCGTCAGTGGAAATCAGCTGGTCGCAGGAGCATGTTCCTCCGACTAGCGATCACTACAGGGGTAAAAACAGGAGCGCGCACCTGGCGATATATCACTCCCATCGTGGGCAATATGGTCGGTCAGCGACCATATTTCCCGCGATATTACACAAAATCGCCCCCGTGTGTATGCACCTTAAGACCCTGAATTGGTCATGGACAGATGAGTGTGTACATATGATGTGATTTTGGGACTTTTTTCCTTACAATTTTACAGAGTCAAAATCATAAGGACAGTTAGCCAAAATCACACTGTGCAACGGGCCTTTCGATACCGATGTGATACCAATGCGCTGCGTCAGTATTGCAAGTACAAATATACTGTGCAGCACAGTCTATTCTCATAGATCATAAGTGCTGCCCCCCACCCTGACAGCTAATGCCGGCACCTCGCTGGGTCCCAATGGCCACCCAATATTGATATCGATATCAGCACCGCCAATTGCACTGTGTGTACACAGCATAAGCCTTGCAGACTTACATGATCCAGACAATCCACCTAACATCATGGTCCTTTTACATCACTAAAACCGAATAGTCAGATACAAGAAAATTTGCACTGGCAAAATTTGTGCAACACCAGCTCTATGTAATCCAAGATCTATCTCCTACTATCAGTAATTGTTGGGGAGTCCCTTCAGCCTTCTAAGGATAGTAAAACCTTCTCAATTTCATCTCCCTTTTGGACTATAGCAAAAAGAAAAAGGGGATAGCACTAAAAATTATAAAAAGTTTGGATCAGTTGTACATACGTACTGTCTATAAAATATTCATTTTAGCAAAATTAACACAAAAACATATATAAAATGGTATTAAATCAATAGTGGGGACACACACAGCAGTTACTCAAATCCTGTCCTGGATGTATGGGAAACAGTTTGGTGCAATTTCAAGATGGTTTTCTCACCACTGGATTCCACAACCTTGCACAGTTGGAAGTTTGCCGCTGGAGCAGATAGATTGAAGGATGGTATGAGTCCTCAGTAGTATGCGGATGGGAGGATCCAGTCCTGGTGTACAATGTTCCAAATGGCAATGGGTTAGGGAGAAGTTTCCCAGTATTTCAAAGTACCAGGCCCCTTATTCTGATCGGTGCGGCCGGATCCGAATATGCGGCCAGGAGTGTGCGTGCGAAACCCCGCCTTCCATACGGATCGCCAACTCCGTCCGTACGCGGTAAGAAGCTGGCCGAACGGACTGCACGTGTATTTTTCATGGAATACGCCTCCTCCATCTCAGGGAACCTCCCCCATCATTCGATGGTCGCAGACCATCGAATGCAGGACCGAGTGGTCCACCAGCTCCCGCAACCTCAGACCACACGGACATTTTTCCGTGCAAAAGCAGGGATCTGGGCGGGCAGCTGACATCCGGCGATGTCATATGTCTGCCCCCTACACGTGCGTCACGACTGCATTACCATACGTACGCCCAGTGTTTGCATGGGAACGCCCATGAAACGCGGGGCGTATGCATATGGTAATGAGCCCAAATAGCCCTTCACGCCCCTCTCCACCCCCTGTTCGGAGTGTTCACATTTCATGCGGGATTTGGCCGTACGCCCCGCTCGCACATGCGCAGAGACGCCTCTGCACATGCGCAGACACAAAACATTGGCGGCACGAACGCACGCGGATATTACCGCACCAACCAGAATAAGGGCCCAGATGTGTAGAGGGGCCAAACTGTGCAGATAGTATCCCAGAGATGAAAAATGTAAAGGATGGACAGATGACACAAATGCTGTATATTTTGAAAAAAAAGTTGTGCAAATGTCACTTATTGCTAGTCACATGCAATGTATGATAATGAATGTATTTGGTCACACTTTCTATGTCTGTATTTATTATTGCCTAACAGTGTGTAAATAAATGACTCTCCCGTTCCCCCGTAGGTCCTTCACGATAACTATTTTCTGTACATCTTCGCCCCAGACAGAGAGAGTCGCCAGCAGTGGGTGCTAGCTCTAAAAGAAGGTGAGTGATAAACTAGTATAATTTACATGTCAACAATCAGTATGCTAACATTAATATTGTCAACAGCAGGTCAACATTGATAATGTTGACGTAGTTAAACTGTTTATATTATTAATGTTGACATAAGGGTTAGTGTGAAGGTTAGAGAGAGGACTATGTAAAACTGATCTTGTCCATATTTCAACACTGTTGACATTATGAATATATTGACATGTTCAATGTCAGAATTACTAGCACGTCGACACTGTGAACATGCCGACATATACTATACCCTCTAGTTTTGCAGTATAAACGTGTAGACATGTACCGAGTAGTAACACAAAATGTAATTATACTGTAATGAGATAATTCAATTATCCACAAGATGGGTGTCATAAACCTGACTTGGTTCAGTCAGTTTCTGAGGTTTCTATGCCTGTTTGCTCCTAGCTGCTGCTGTTGCAGCTGCCCTGCATTCCCAGTGATTAAGGGGTGAATTTATGAAGCTTGGAGAAGTGTTATCTATCCCCATAAAGAACGTTATGAGCAAGGTGATAATGGTTCAGCCAATCAGCTACAATATGTAAATTGACAGGTAAGAGCTGATTGGCTGAACCATTATCACCTTGCTCATAACGTTCTTTATGGGGATAGATAACACTTCTCCAAGCTTCATAAATTCACCCCTAAGTCTCCAGTGAACTTCCCTGAGTTCTGCAGCCTGATCCCTGACCCACACACACCTGTGCAGTAATCAGGTGTGTCTGTCTTTCCCCAGTGTTGATTAGTGCTGCGGCTGGCAGCCAATCACAGAAAGGCAAGGGGGATATAACTCAGGCCCTGGGCCTTCATTCCTTGCCTTGAACAATTGCTTACCTGTTCCTCGTGTCAGAGAAGTTCCAAGGCTCCGAGATCTCCAGGCTCCCCTGTGTCTCTTTTTTCCAGTGTGCATCTGCAATACTTACCTGGTTCTCACCATCTCCAGAAGACTCCTGTGATTCCATCCCTGCAGTTGAGTAGCCAGTGTTCATTACAAACATCGTTTGGCTTTTCAGCATTCAGTGACTTTTCCACCTGGTCCTGTAAACTGCCGTCAGGCTCTGTCGACTCCAGGGTTGACTACTCCCTGCTGCGCATATAGTGACTACACCATCTACGTCCTATACTTCCAGCAAGTACCCTGGGGCTCTCCCTCACCTGTCAACACCACGGTTGACACTACAAGTCGACACCTCCTGCAGTTCTCAGATTGCACAGCTACCTGTATCTCTTCAGTGCGATATCCCTAGCGGGCCTGTGTCCAGAGGACCAGGGCAGGGGGCCGCGACCTGCCTGTCAGACGCAGCGAAGTCCAAAGTTCCTTGCGGGACTCCCTGGTGAATACCGCTGGCAGGTTAGACTCCGCGCCCCTGTTCCTGGTCTCCGTCAACACTCTGGTTCACTGTGCTCTGCACCCCAGTGCATGTCCATACTTAAAGCACCAGCGTTCTGCTATCCAGCGCCCTCCACTGGCCCACCACGGTCACAACCGGGAACACAGAAAGCCCCAGTGCTGACAGTTTGTTCAAGGCCGATGGACTCGGTTCAAGACCCCAGTGTGGGACCAGCGGTCATCCAAAATGTTACCGCTCGGATAGAGACTCAAGAAGCCACTCAGCAGCGAGTGATAAAATATCTTCAAGAGGTATCCAGTCGATTGGATACAATGCAGCAGTCATTGTCAACTCATGTGTCGACTGTCCAAAATTTTTTACCACCCACTTCTCATTCCAGTCTCCAATTGCCGGTACCAAGCAAATACGACGGTGATTCCAAAACCTGCAGGGGATTCATTAATCAGTGTCAAATTCAATTTGAACTGTTACCTCACAACTTCCCCACAGCTAGAATAAAGATTGCATATATCGTCTCATTGCTTTCCGGAACTGCCCTCGAATGGGTATCACCGCTGTGGGAGAAGTCTGATCCGATCCTCTCCTTGCAGACTATGACATGTTTATCCAGACTTTTCGCCGTATTTTTGATAGACCAGGTCGCTCAGCCTCTGCTTCCACAGATATCCTTCAGGTCAAACAAGGATCTCGGCCCATGGGGCAATATGTGGTCCACTTTCAGACTTTGGCATCCGAGTTACTGTGGAACAATGAAGCCTTGACAGCTGCGTTCTGGTTAGGAGTATCAGATCGCATCAAGGATGAGCTGGCAACCCGGGATCTTCCAGATCGGTTGGAAGACCTTATCTCCCAATGTGTCAAGATTGATTTACGCCTCCGTGAGAGAGGTCTTGAAAAACAAAAGAAGTTAATTCCTAGAGAGATTCCTGAATCACGTTCTGTGTCTCCTGACCGTGAAGAACCCATGCAAATTGGTAGATCACGCCTGACTCCTGTCGAACGTGCCCGCAGGCAGCGCAATAGATTGTGTATATATTGTGCTGCTTCCAATCATTTCATTGATGCCTGTCCTGAGCGTTCAGGAGAACGCCAAGGCCTGACCTGCAATGGAGAAGTCAGGTTGGGTCAACTTGTGAAATCTCCTCACGATAATGACTTTGTCCTTTCAGTGTCCCTCGAGACTCCAGCCGGACCCATACCCAGTTCTGCCCTAGCAGATTCCGGGTCAGGTGGAAACTTCATCTCTTATGACCTTGTCTCCAAGTTGAAAATTCCTCTGGAACCCATATCTCCGCCTATCTCTGTTACCGTGATGGATGGCAGCAAGATTCCTGGCAGTGAGGTTCATTTCCGTACTGAACCTGTCCTTTTAAAAGTTGGTACTTTGCATCAAGAGTTAATAAAATTCTTTGTGATTCCCAAAGCATCCTATGACATTGTGCTGGGGCTTCCATGGCTCCGACTCCATAACCCCAGTATCAACTGGTCCACTTTACAGTTGGAACATTGGAGTCCATATTGTCGTCAGCATTGTACTGTTCCGGCGCTGCCAACCGGTTCCACGAATGTCGCACCATTTCCTGGTTGGCCTGACACCTACAGAGACCTTATGGATAAGCATGCTGCCGATACCCTGCCACCACCTCAGGAGTGGGATTGCTCCATCAATTTGCGCCCAGGAAAAATTCCTCCTCAAGGCCGTACCTACCCGGTATCAGTCCCTAAGAATCAGGCCATGCAATCTGGTAATAGAAAGAATCTTCAAAAGAGATTCGTCCGACCTTCTAATCCTCCTGCTGGTATAGGTGTTTGCCCTGCAAAGAAAAAAGGTGGTCTCCGATCTTGTATTGATTCCAGAGACGTAGAATTCCATCGCTCTCCAGTAAAAGAGGTTCCACGTCAGCTCAGACAAAACAAGCCCTATGATAGGATTATGTGCCGTTCTGGTACTCTGAGTGTAAAAACTGATGTCCTATCTTGCTCCATGAAGGAAGACTACCCCATTCCTGATTCCATCGCAATTGCTCCTACGCAAGTATCTCCTACACCTCCTTCTGGTAAGACATTTGTGCCCCCTGAGCTCCGCCCAAGACAGTTGTCAGGGGTTCATAAATCTTTGTTCCCCAGGCGTCCTGGTGCCCAAAACACCCTCGAGACTCTGCAACGCTCCGATGGATGGCCACAGATCAGAGAAGATATCAAAGAATGTGTGACATCCTGTCCAGAGGGTACACAGCATAAAATTCCTTTCCAAGGAGGTCCTATCCTCCACGACCATGTTTTTCTCCAGGATGATACTCCGATAAATTCAGTTTCCATCGATGATGGATGGTCCACCTGTTCCGAAGATGAAAACTATGTTTTGCCTCAGGAAAAAATTAAATTGAATTCTACAAGTTGCTATCCAAAAGCCTCTGGCTATCTTACTAGATGCAACTTAAGCGATAGTGGAGTCCTAGCCTCAAGGGCCCGATCCTCCCGTCCCTACCAAGTTCGTTGGGGTGTTCGGAGTCCACCCCTAAAGGAGGGGGTACTGTCATAAACCTGACTTGGTTCAGTCAGTTTCTGAGGTTTCTATGCCTGTTTGCTCCTAGCTGCTGCTGTTGCAGCTGCCCTGCATTCCCAGTGATTAAGTCTCCAGTGAACTTCCCTGAGTTCTGCAGCCTGATCCCTGACCCACACACACCTGTGCAGTAATCAGGTGTGTCTGTCTTTCCCCAGTGTTGATTAGTGCTGCGGCTGGCAGCCAATCACAGAAAGGCAAGGGGGATATAACTCAGGCCCTGGGCCTTCATTCCTTGCCTTGAACAATTGCTTACCTGTTCCTCGTGTCAGAGAAGTTCCAAGGCTCCGAGATCTCCAGGCTCCCCTGTGTCTCTTTTCTCCAGTGTGCATCTGCAATACTTACCTGGTTCTCACCATCTCCAGAAGACTCCTGTGATTCCATCCCTGCAGTTGAGTAGCCAGTGTTCATTACAAACATCGTTTGGCTTTTCAGCATTCAGTGACTTTTCCACCTGGTCCTGTAAACTGCCGTCAGGCTCTGTCGACTCCGGGGTTGACTACTCCCTGCTGCGCATATAGTGACTACACCATCTACGTCCTATACTTCCAGCAAGTACCCTGGGGCTCTCCCTCACCTGTCAACACCACGGTTGACACTACAAGTCGACACCTCCTGCAGTTCTCAGATTGCACAGCTACCTGTATCTCTTCAGTGCGATATCCCTAGCGGGCCTGTGTCCAGAGGACCAGGGCAGGGGGCCGCGACCTGCCTGTCAGACGCAGCGAAGTCCAAAGTTCCTTGCGGGACTCCCTGGTGAATACCGCTGGCAGGTTAGACTCCGCGCCCCTGTTCCTGGTCTCCGTCAACACTCTGGTTCACTGTGCTCTGCACCCCAGTGCATGTCCATACTTAAAGCACCAGCGTTCTGCTATCCAGCGCCCTCCACTGGCCCACCACGGTCACAACCGGGAACACAGAAAGCCCCAGTGCTGACAATGGGTCTGTTGGCAGAGCATATAGCGGTGCTTGTGGTGTTGTTAGACGACACACGTTTTTGGAAGATTAAGCAGGAATGTGCATTTATTGTATTAATGAGCACAGAGTTAACAGGCATCAAAGGCTTAACTTGCAGATATGCAGAATAGCATTCTGGTACAGATGTAGCAGGTAATTACAGGCAGGTATACACAGGTGTATAGTACAGGTACTTATCGTATCCTTGTAGTATGCAGTAGATACAGGAGGGTATTGAGGTCTCTTTAATGCAAGCCTGAAGTCTACACAGCGTGAATTCGCAGCCCACTGATCAGGTCTCAATAAGGCCCTATATTTGGAGATCAGATAAAGGTGGGAGGTGCGGGTCATGGTGCAAGTATTCACCTCATACGGGCACCGCAAGAACACAATCCATACGTAACTTATGCTTTGATGAACAGTGATGATTACAGGAATACACTTGTGATCATCACATCAATGTGTACAACCTGCTATACTCAATCTGAATATTACTATGCATTATCTTCCAATAATTCATTGACACATATATGTCATAATAAAGTATTAGATCACTATGGTGATGGATTATTCTAATGCACAGTAAACTCATACTGATTTGTATGCTTCATGTAAAGACACAGAAGTTATCAATAAATTATCAATACGATAAATAACAGGCACACAGCGATTTTAGGAATCTATATACACACATTTTAATTTCTGATTATTGTATTTCTTCATTTTAATATTTAGCAGATTTTTTTTAGATAAATGTTTTTGATATTGTGTGATACTGATATTGATGTTGAGTTTCATGTACGGACAACAGAATCTAATGGGCATTTTCAATCGTTGTACAGTGACCAAGGAAAATGACTGTCTCGTACCCAAGTATCACCCCAACTTCTGGGTAGAGGGACGGTGGAGATGTTGCTGCCAGACAGAGAAGATGGCAGCTGGATGTACTCTATATGATCCGACTTTTGGCTGTAAGTAATACCATTGTATTGGATGCAGTCAATTAACCGACAACCGATGGTCACAATACAGACAAACATTGGCAGACAGTCATAATACCGGCACGTTCAAAATGCGGACATTCATTATGCATTATGCCGGCATGGTCAAAATGCTGACATGGTTAAAATGGAAAAAAAAAAAATTAAAATGTCAACGCGTCAAAAAGTCGACATGAGTTTTTTCATGATTTTTTCATTAAAACTGATACCTTTTAAATAGATATTTTTTAAAAGTGTGCCAAGCACAGCAAGGCATCATGCCCGAAGCATTGAGGAAGCAGCGAGCCATGCAAGGGGCTGTGGTACACATATGGAGTCCATGTTGACCTATGTTGACAGAGCATTGAGGAAGCAGCGAGCCATGCAAGGGGCTGTGGTACACATATGGAGTCCATGTTGACCTATGTTGACAGAGACACACAAAAAAAACACATTTTGACTTTTTGACATGTCAAAATTTTAAATGTCGGATCTATGTTGGCATTTTCACCATGTAGGCATAACGACATTTTGAACATTTCGATATTTTGACTGTCTGCCAATGCTTGCCGTATTTTGACCGTCTGTATTTTGAATGTCGGGACATCATACTGAACCCCTATGTATAGTTATACTGTGGCAACTATTGTCCATATAATTATGGTCATTGCCAAATTGTGTATTAATGTTGTAATACCCAAAGGAGTGGCTGTAGTGTTGTACAATTTATACTTGGGATTCATTTGTGTGAAGCGGTGGCGTAAGTTTGTCCCAGTTGCCCAGAGGCAAGATAATATATTGGTGCCCCCCAAATAGATCAATCAGTAAGGTGTCTGTCTCCAGTAGGACAAGTCTTGGGTTCTAATACAGAGTGTGACACCTGCAAAAAATGATGTTAGGAGGGAAGTCAGTTATAGAAGTGATATAAACGGCTTTCAATGAACTGATTCAAACTCACAGGAGAGGAAAGGTGCCCCCTTGAGAGCAGGAGCCCGACGGCAGATGACTCCATTGCCTCCTAAAGTTACGCCCCTAGTGTGAAAAGATACAACATACTATTTACAGAACAATAAAAACTTTTACCGGCCACCAACCCCCAGTGTAAAAGCAGGGCATAGAGTGGGCCTAAGTGAGGCCTGATCGCAGGTGGGGCTGATGTAACATGTGAAGGTGCCCACGCACGGTGCAATGTGCTCTGTGCGTTTTGTACTAGATTGCATCTAGTTCAGCGGCGTAGCTTTGTTTGGGGGCGCCCCCCCACCATTAATGAAGGGGGGCGCTCCCCGCCCGTCCGTCCGTCTGTCCGTCCGGCCCCCCGTGCCCCCTCCCCCCATTGCCCCATGCTTACCTGTCCCGGCTCCTCTCCTGGCTTCAATAAATCCTATGCAGACGGACCACGATAAAATGGCCGCCCCCATACAGCAGACCGTTTCAAAGAACAGTCTGCTTTATGGGGCGGCCGTTTTATCGTGGTCCGTCTCCACAGCATTGATTGAAGCCAGGAGGGGAGCCGGGACGCACGGACAGGTAAGCATGCGGGGGATGGGGGGCGGGGGGATTACTATAGCACCGCAGCCCCCCCGGCGCCCCCATATGCACAGCGCCCCCGCGCGACCACGGGGGCTGCGGTGCTATAGTTACGCCACTGATCTAGTTCAAAAGCCATGTGAAATGCTACAACAGCGTGCGTTTTGAACTAAATGTGATGCAATCTAGTTAAAAAAGGACGTGCTACACATACTTTTTTTATTTTTTTACTTTGCAATGTGGTTTGCATTGGAGCATGCATCCTATACCGAGGCCAAAACATACCGTGTGTGTGTTTAGATTTGGGTCGGGTGTGTTGAAACTGAAATCTACATTGCAAAAAAGAAAGCAGCCAGTATTTACCCTGCACAAAAAAACAAAATAACTCACCCAAATATAACTGTCTCCGCACATGTTATATTAATGTAGTCTGGTCACCGGAAAAATGGCTGCATTTTCCGGATATTCGCTCATGCGCAGTAGGGTCACCGTCTGAGTGGTCTAGTGATCAGACCCTACTGCCCCCGGTAGAGAAGAGGGGGCTCAGCCAGAGGAGGGTGCACACAAGTCTTCTCCTCTCTTATAACACCCCTGTACTCAAAATAACCTTGTTAGCGGATTTAGGGACTAATTCAGAATGGACCGCAAGGCAAGTTTTGTATCTAATGGACAAAACCATGTGCACTGCAGGTGGGGCAGATGTAACATGTGCAGAAAGAGTTATGCCCCATACACATGTGGCGAGTTCACTGTCCTTGCTGAGCAATCTAGGATCCCATAATGCAATTTGATCCTTGGCTGTAAGATCCCGCCCATATCACATTGAATATGCGATCCATCTTCTCTGTCTGTTACTTTCTGATCCAGTTAAACTTCTCACTCCCTCCTTCCATTTCTCTCTCCTGTGTCACTTCACCTTTCACTATTTATAAACTATATCTGACTCCCTGCAGCACCTAGAGCATATGTTAGAAGGGGAACTGCCTGGGCTGTACAAAGGCCATCAATACCTTCATATTCAGCCAGCAGCACAACACTATACTGTACCAGGGTTGCCTACTCTCCCGGGAAAAAGGCCGGGAGGCTCCTGGAATCAGGTCCCCCTCCCAGCACCCCCCCCAGCCCCCACCCCGGAAAAGTGGCCGACCCTCCCCGTCCGGCGGTATCCGAGATACCTGTGCATACCGTCTTACTTCGAGCACTTCTGGGATGCTAAATGATCCCATGCAAGGAAAGGGTTTGCGATAAAGCCAGTGGCGCACATGGGGGGGGGGGGGGGGGGGCACAGTGTGTGTTAGTGTGTGTATGTATATACGTGTGTGTGTATGTGTGTGTGTGTGTATGTATATATATATATATATATATATATATATATATATATATATATATATATATATATATATATATATATATAATCTCCAACAACAGATATCCTTATAGCGCTGATCTTCTGTAGGGAATAGTGTCCAGCCAATACTTATAATCAGGCTTGTGCTGCACTCCTATTTAGGGCCCTTCCAGTTAGCCCAAACTGTAAAGCATGTAAAAAAAAAAAAAAGAAGAAGAAAAGGAGGCGCACCATAGTGTAGTATTTAAGTTTTTTTAAAACGATGATTCTTTACTGATAAAACAATAACACTTACAAAGGTACAGGTGTTATAACAAAATAACACAATTGCGCATAAGAACAGGTATATCACCAAGTGATGTTTTCCACTGATGAAGTCCCGTAGGACGAAACGTGTTTGGGCGGAGCTGTGAGGACGTAAGCTGTGACGGGGTGACGCGGTGAGGTCCAGGAGCCAGGCTGCAGTACAGTGCGTTTGCCATTTGGAAAACATCACTTGGGGATATACCTGTTCTTATGCGCAATTGTGTTATTTTGTTATAACACCTGTACCTTTGTGAGTGTTATTGTTTTATCAGTAAAGAATCATCGTTTTAAAACTTAAATACTACACTATGGTGCGCCTCCTTTTCTTCTTTTTGTATATATACAGTATATATATCTCTATCTATCCATACATACAGAAACCCCCTACATGAAAGTCCTGCGTTTGACACTGAAAGCAAATATCCTCACAAAAAAAAAAACCAAGTACAATCTGCCCATGCTCCACTGTCAACACTACCACCGCTGACGTATACCCTCTGGTGATCACCAGTCATGTGATCACTGACTTTCAGCTCAGGGATACCGCCATCTGATGTCTGCTGTAAAAGGAGATGCCAGTTTACTGTACACATCAGATGACTGGAGTTATAATGCAGAAAACCAGTTATCAGGTGAGTGGGAGAGTGAAGGTAAATTTTAAAAAGAAAAAAATATTATTTGCTTTATTATTTGTTTTAATGGTGACCAGCCTTATTAGAAATATGGGTACTTATGTAGTATATGGACGCCCGATTTTTTGATTGTATGCCTTAACTTAAGGCATACAATCAGATGCGATGCGATCGACCCGATTTTCCATAGGATTCATTGTAAAAATGGTCTTGTTCATTTCCCTACTATCCAAGTGGGCATGGAGTCGGATATAAACCTGTGGCGAGCGAAGCGAGCCACCGAGCCCGAAGCGTGGCGAGCGCAGCGCGCCCCGCGAGGGGACGCAGATTATTTTGGTGACATGGAATACATTTTAAATAATCTGCGTCCCCTCGCGGGGCGCGCTGCGCTCGCCACGCTTCGGGCTCGGTGGCTCGCTTCGCTCGCCACAGGTTTATACCCAACTCCATGCCCACTTGGATAGTAGGGAAATGATCAAGACCATTTTTACAATGAATCCTATGGAAAATCGGGTCGATCGCATCGCATCGCATCTGATTGTATGCCTTAAGTTGAGGCATACAATCAAAAAATCGGCAGCCCAGATAATACATAAGTACCGAAATATGATCTTATTAGTAAAACTGAAAGGGTTTGGAATAGATTTTCACAAAAATTGCTAAAATAGCCTGTTAGTACAGTTCAGTGCAAAAAAAAATAATGATGGCCTTTTCCTGTGTCGACCATAGCCATGGCAACATTTTGCCGGCGTTAACCGCTATGTATGCAGACCATATGGTGTCGTCCTATTGACCATTAAACTAGACAGTGTTGACCTACCATGTGGATGTCTTGTTGTTGCTGAGTCCAGTGGCGGCTCCAAGGATGGGGCTGCAACCGAGTTCAAAATTCATAAAGGGCAGAAACACCAACTGCCAGTGAGTCAGTTTGGAGTGGCAGTTGATGTGGTTCCCCTATTTGAATTTTTAACTGTGCTGCAGCCAGCGGCGTAATTACAAAATTTGGGGGCCCTCCCCAAAAAAGTTCAGCTTTCCCGGTGCTCCTCCTGGCTCCTCCTGGCTTCTGCTAATGAAAAATGACCCTCACAAAATGGCTGCCCCTAATAGCAGACCGTTTTTGTGGATACACAATATGAGGGAACAGAAGATGTGCAGCATGCATGTGCAGCTAAAAAACTGCAGTTACTGCATGACATACCCGTGTACCTGCCCAGAATGGGTGGAAAAATTGGGTGGTGCTCTCTGGTTTTGAATGAGAAAGTATCCCAGAGCTGGCTTCCAGCCACCCACTTACTGAATGAACTGGAGGATCCATCAGGCAATGATGCGATTCACACGGAATCATATCATCGTAGTAACACCTTTGGGAACATATTCTGCATTGCATACCTCTATAGCCATACTGCAGTTTGTAGGAGGGGATGTACAATCCTTTGAAAGTTACCAGAACATATACAGTCATAGCAAGGGCAAGAATTTACTATAGATAACCCATGGTGTTTTTTTCCATACTAAAAGGCTGTTTTTATTGAAAGACGGAAAAATATAAACAATTGATTTTTGCCTTGTTTGTGCGATCTATCCCAATATACAGTATATAAGATGTCTTTTCTCTTACAGGGAAACCCCTGCCACCCACTCCAGATGACAATCGGGTGAGTTTACTTGCATAGATATTTTTTTCCAATAATTCTCTAGCAAAACATAAAAAAGTATAAGGGGGCTGAGATCTAACCAAATGCAGCATTATTATTTATAGATAATACTCATGGACTCTCTCTGGTGGTGAGAAACAGGTACTGATCTTTCTTAAAACTTGCAGCAACTCTTGATAAAGGCCCATACACACCGGGCAATTTGGAGCTGCAAGAAGCTCACTTTTACCGTTTGAGCTTCTTTCAGCTCAAAAGCTGCACAGTGTGTATAGACCCGCATCATCGCCGCCCGCCGACGCCCATCTGCTGGTTTTACCAGCAAATGAGTGGTGGGGTGGACGGCTTTTTTATAGCGTCCTGCTATGGAAAGCCATCCACCCCCGGGAAAATTGCTTTTATGGGTGAAAATCGCTCAGTGTATATGTACTAAGCGATTTTCAGCATCAACACTGTGCATGCATGCAGGGCCGGCGCCACCCCCGGCCACTGGGGGCGGTAGTTGGGAGCAGGGCAGGAGGGAGTGCTGGAGGTCTGGCTTAGCGGACAGGAGGGAGGGCTTGCTGCGCTGTGTGCAGTTCAGTCCCGGACCCCGGTGCATGTTAACTGACATTTTCCTTCACCCGCACCGCGTACAGCCGCTCAGCCGGGCAGCGTCTGAGGGTGAGCCAAGTGCTCAGCGCTGCCCGGCTGAGCGGCTGTACACAGTGCGGGTGGAGGAAGTCAGGAAGATGTCAGTCACACTGCGCCGGGACTGAACTGAGAGGCCTCCCTCCTGCCTGCTAAGCTCACCAGCCCTCCCGCCCGCTGAGCTAGACCCGAGCGCCTCACCTCCTGAAGGGTGAGTAATATATACACCGGATTTCCCCCCCCCCCCCTCCTGGAGCAGCACGGCGGCTTATTCCTCCCCACCTCCACCCGTGGAGCGGGTGAGCGCCTGGGGCGCTCCGGCGCCTTGCACCGGCACTGCATGCATGCTGGACAAAAGCGCCCAGTGTGTATACACCTTAGCTCATTTTGATTCAGAGATGCATTTGCAGCTGTGAATTTGTATGCAGCTGCATACTTCTTTGCAAATGCCACTCTTGTCACCGTCAGTACAGGACATTTTGAGACACAAATGGGCAAAGTCAAGGTCAAGACAGGCAGATTAGGTATATAGGCAGGGTCAAGGTTTGGACAGGATCTATAACGGCTTGCCCTAGCCTGGGGCACTAGCTTTCAGTACAGAACCTGGCAAACACTTTGGTTTCTTACAATAGAATGACTGGACATTCACCTCTGTATTTTATGTGTGTAGAACGTTGGACATGTAACATTTCCAAATGAAAGCAAGTAAACCTTTTTTGTTTTAGCTATAAAGTCCTGAATCTCTGCTAATTCTGTTTCCTTCCTTGCCATCCAGATAAGTCAGTTAGAACCAGGCTGGGCCTTGGCATTGTATGACTATACGACTGAAAATGCTGAAGAGCTGGTACTCCGCAGAGGGGACGAGTATCTGCCACTGGACACCTCGGAACCACACTGGTGGAAAGTGCAGGATAAGAATGGGTGTGTGGATAATGGTTTACATAGCTTTGCAGGATTGTTCACTTTTACATAGAGACCTCTGTATTGTCATAATCATTTTGCTAAATAATCTATTTTGACACATAAAAAGAATGGATCTGAACTGATAAAAATCTGGGATCATTCATAGTTCAACTGTTATATTTCCAAATTTGGGGAGGTGTGCCCTTTAAATTACTACAGGTACGGGACAGCTGCGCTGAAAAGTACCTGTCCTGCGAGTCCTGACACTGACTTACATACTTACTGACGTTTATTTTTTCCTCTCTGGGAGAAGCCCAGAGAGGAGACCAGATACTGCTGCCAGGAGGGACGGGACAAGGCTGATGTAAGCATGCCTGCCCCGATGCAACTTAAACTCTGCAATTTGTGGGTCCGTGGATTTGGGTAGGGGCTAAAATTACACAGAATAATGCGTCATTCTTGCTTTATTGCGGACCCGCAATATCCCGGCCATTCCAGGAGTGTAGGCAAGTACCTCCTATTACTAGCAGTGATAGTTGGATCAGCAGCAGTGGCGTGATTAGACATTTTTACAGCTTTTCTGGGGGCGTGCTTTGCTGTCATTAGGCCCCGCCCCATTCCTCTAAATGGTGTGATTCGCAGCTCTTCGGGGAGGGGGTGGTACCTATATCGGTACTGTGCACGCGCTGGTCGCGGTGCCTGTCATTTGTATTGTACAAGCGCCGGGACCAAGATTCCTTCTATGAGCTATTGCTGAAGCAGCTCATAGAAGCTGGCCGCAGATGTTTGTACTGTGCATGCCCCGGTCCCAGCGCCTGTCATCAAAGCACAGGCGCTGGGGAACTGGAAGAAGAAGAGGAGGCGGCAGCGGTGACAGGGGTGCCTGAATCGCGGTACCCCCACTGCGGCCAGAGGCAGCCCCCCTCCCCCAAGAAGGTACAAGCGGCCACTGACGGCACGGCTTTTGACCGTGCGGTGTTTCACCGCACAACATCAGCCGGAGCGTGTGAAACAGCCCTTAGGGGCCCTTTATATAATAATATATAATGTATACATTAGTATCGCATCCCCAGGCTACCGCCATTCTGAGATGGCGGTAGCCCATTGTAGCCTATGGGCTACACACCGCACTGCTGCCACGGCAGTGTGGTCAGCGAGGTTGGCTGGGGGTCAGGGATCATGTTAAATGGACCCCTTAAAATTGTCATCTTTAGGTGGTTTGATACATTTCCAAAGTAACTTTTCATTTGTTGATTTCCATTGTTTCAGGCATGTTGGCTATGCCCCGAGCAGCTATCTAGCGAGGCAGAGCGAATACAGCCTCCTTACATACGAGTAAGTGTATGATGCTGGGTAAATAAATTATATTACTGCATATAAAAATGCATCCTATCTGTGTTCCATATAATCTGTAGTGCTGCCCATACACTTATGCGACATCACAATGCAATGTCGCATCACATCCGATCGCATCTTATGGTGAAAAAAAGTGCCCTCTTTCAGCACCCGATGTCACAAGCCATCTTGTGATGGCACATTGGGTGCTTCAAGAAGGCAGGCAGAGGGCGGTGGAGTAAGGTAGCACTGTGAAGCGCCCCCTCTGGCCCCCTCTCCCCACCCCAGCATCACAAAAATGTTACCTCCGCCCCCCCACCCGCAGATTGCATCACATGTGGTTAAAAACCACATGCAATTGTTCTGAAATTCGATAGATATTATGTGCAGCACGATATTCGTCAGGCGTCCCGTGCATCTCGTCGCATAGTCCCTAAAATGTGCATACAATCATTCGATTTATTGAACAGATGTGGTCGAAATCGAATGATTGCATGCAATATCTCATAAGTGTATGGGCAGCATGACACATATGCAGGACATCTGTAAGGAAGGACAGGTTTATAGTTTGGTCTCTTAAACTAGGTTCACACTAATCGGATGATTGGCCTGTTTTATAACATAGTAGTATGTTCTTAGCTTTAGACCATTTGATGAATAACCCCAAAAACACCACCACACAACCACAACCATCACCATCACCATCATAGCTTTTCATTGTTCCAAACCATGTTCCCATAAAGCAGTTTGTATGGAGAGAATTTTCCTTTATTTGATGAAGGTACAATGTGACTGAAACGCCCACTTACAGCATTTGTACTGATTAGTTCCTTCTTAGACACTGCCATTGGTCGCACTATAAACTTTTCACCAGCCCTAGGTCATACTGTAGGTGCAGTTTCTCTGACCAATGTTTTTGTCTGGGAATGCAGCCACTTTCATTTAGAGGCCCCCAACATTCCCATTATACACCAACTGGAACTTTATTTCTGTATGCAAACCCAATGGTTCAGAACCAAATAAACCTACCAGTAGGTCTTTGGGATGCAGGAAGAAACTGGAACACCTGGGGGTAATACACCTAAACATGATAAGAATATCCAAACATTTATAGGTCCCAAGTTGGAACTGAGCCCATGACTCAGCATTGCTAACTACTGGCTCCCATTTCCCTACAGAATCCTCTTCAAACACCTCACACTCACATACAGGGCCATCTCTAATTCCATTGCTCCATATATCTCTAACCTCATCTCCATTCATACACCCTCCCGCCCTCTACGGTCGGCTGACGACTGTCATTTCTCCTCCACCCTGATCACTGCTTCCTATGCTAGAGTACAGGACTTTGCCCGTGCTGCACCCCTTCAGTGGAACGCAGTCCCTCGCTCCATTAGACTCTCCCGGACCTTGTAAAGCTTCAAACGGACACTGAAAACTCACCTCTTCATCAAAGCGTACCCTTCCACTGCATAAACCAGCTGGTTCTCCGACCCCTTGCCTGTTTACATCCTGCTATCTAACCACCACCCCCTCGCTTGCACCTCTTGTAATCTGTCTGTCTCCCCTTCCTACTAGATTGTAAGCTCCTCCGAGCAGGGCCCTCTTCCCTCCTGTTGTCAAAGCCCACTTCTCTTCACATTTCACACACAGCTCTCCTTTACTCCAACACTCAGTGACCATCTTCGTCTGCATACTCACCTCCTTCATTGGCCTCAAGCCTCTTATAGTATGGTGATTGAGTCCTCACTACTTACATTTAAGCTGTAATGTGTATTGATCTGTGGCGCTCTTTATTTGTACTCTATGTTTGTTATTTTTTCAATGTTATGCCAAGTTTTGTCTCCCTGTATTGTTCCTTTGTACGGCGCTGCGAAACACTTGTGGCGCCTTATAAATAAAATAATAATAATAATAATAATAATACTGCCCCACTGAGTTGCCGCCTAGTTGTTTTTTTGTTTTGTTTTTGTTTTTATCAGCCATGCTTGCAAAATTAGGGCTTGCAACTACAGTTATACAGAGCAGAAAAGTAATGGTGACAACAATCATGATCGTTATTTTATTTGTAGTGCACTGCGTCAGACTATTTTTTAGCTTTGCTATTTTGCATTTTTTTAGATGGTACAACAGGAACATTGGCAGAAACCAAGCTGAAAAGCTTCTAATTGATAAGGTAATTCATGTTTTCTTTTCATACCTAGGCTACAATGCATTCGATGGCAACACACAGACATTGTTTGGGCATCTGTCACCAAAATGTTGTCATTTCTCCATTGGTGTCCAGCTAAGAAAATGGCTGCGTGCACTGATTTGTACAGTGTCATTGAAATGTTACTTTATTGTTCTACTATTACGATAATAGTAATAGTAATACACATTTGCTTGCATTTTCCATGACCGGAACAGGAAGTCTTATTGTTCTTCATTTTTATTTGTTCTGATGAGTTAGCGTAGAATGATTAAAGTTCAAACATAGTCCCTAATCCGACATTTTGTATAGTAACTAAATTATAATGAGAAGTGGAAGAGTTTTTCATTGGCCGATAAAAATGACATCATGGCCCTTATTCTGGTTCACTCTCAAAGGCAAATTCCATTTCAAATGGACAAAACCATGTGCACTGCAGGTGAGGTAGATGTAACATGTGCAGCCAGAGAGAGTTCGATTTGGGTGAGTTCTTTTGTTTCTGTGCAGAGTAAATACTGACTGCTTTATTTTTTATACACTGCAATATAGATATCACTTTGAAGTAAAACCCTACCCAAATCGAATTCTCTCTGCACATGTTACATCTGCTCCACATGCAGTGCACATGGTTTTGCCCAATTTAAGAAGGAATTGCCTTTGAGAGTGAACCAGAATAAGGGCCCATGTGTTCGGACAAACTGGAAAACAGAGGTCATTCTGTAGTCAGGCAAAATTGCTGGATACTAGGTTTCTACATTGTGAAGTTGGATCATGTTCACATTCATTCGCAGAATGGGAATTGGGTCTGTTTTCGGAAACAAAGATGAGATCTAAGAATAGGATTTTTTTGGGCTGTTGCAGTGCTCATTTCTTAAGATCCTCAACAATGATGAAGGCCAGAGAAGTCATTCTCAGCCTCCGGTACTACCATGAAATGTATATACAATAATGATGCACTTCAGAATGGAGCACTTTGCAAGCCAATCCCACGGCAGATTAACACTTCCAAGACTCTGGGTTCCAGGACTATGCAGCGGCTACTGGGTCTAATTCAGTATTGATCGCTTATCAGAAAATTGAGCACTTGTCGAACAACTCCGCATGTGTACCATACGCATCACGCATGTACATGAGGGTGGCTAGTGAAAGGAAATGCGTACAGATTGTATGGCAAAGTACTTGGATCTTGACAGACAGGAAGCCGGCAGTTGGTTGTAGAAATTGGATTTTTTCCGGGTGTGTTTCGAAAAAAAAAAGCAGGTGTGCCCAAGTGTTTTAAAGGAGGGTGACATCAGCGCTGGTGGTTCGGGAATTGTGTCTTTTTACACGGGGTGGGTTTTCTTTCTGTTGGGCGGCGGTTATCTACTCGCAATCATGTGCAATGGGGGGGGGGGGGAATAACTGCGCAGGCAAGTGAGTAGTGTATGGGTCCGATACAAAGAATTAGATAGATGAAAACAATATTCAATATACACATATTTATTGCAATGTGAATCTAAGTTAATTAAATCTCGCATTTGTATCAGACAAGCAGATTAAGTAAGTTGTAAAGAACTGACAATGGACCACCAGTATACTCACAAGGAGTTATAGCACGTTCCTGTGGTGTATTCCAATATAGTAGAGTCCATCAAATTCTAATAGTTGCGAGTAAGCAAGAAATCCTGCCCTGCTGCTAATGATTAGAAATAGGTTTATTTGGGATGCAGTGTAAATCCCGGCGGTCGGGATCCCGGCGTTCAGAATCCCGACCGCCGAAATCCCGATCGCCGAAATCCCGACACTTTCTCCCTCCGTGGGTGTCCACGACACCCCTGGAGGGAGAATAAATTAGTGGCGAGCGCAGCGAGCCCGCAAGGGGGGGCGATCCACGTCCCCCCCTTGTCAGGATTTCGGCGATCGGGATTCCAGCACCGGGATTCTGAACGCCGGGATCCCGACCGCCGGGATTTAATACTGAATCCGTTTATTTATATCTTCAACATCTTCATTATATAGGATTTTCTTATTTTTATTGTGCATATTTCTGTTAATGTTAAAGGTCAGGTACATTTTTTTAATCTCCAGATTTACCCCTTACCTCCTCTGACTTCCTATTTTGGTTTGCTTATACAGGGAAAGGAAGGCGCATTCATGGTCCGGGATTCAAAGCAGCCTGGGATGTACACTGTATCCATCTTCACAAAATCGTTAGGGTAATTATCATGTTTCCTTGCCGCTATATTTTTGTGGCATTCAGTTATCTGGACGATAGAGTTACACGCAGAACCATTTTCTGTATTAATATTGGTGCTGGGAGCCACCTACAGTATCGCCTAGAGTACAAGATGGTGCAAGATGTGTAGTGGCTCCCAAATTCTGCTGATTTAATTTATTCATAACATAATTATTTCATCAAATATTTTCCTATTTCTGGAACAAGTTATAATAAATCAAAGTGTGCGCAGGTCCAGATTTACTGGGATCTCAAAATGGATTTACCCTGATTTAGCAGGATCGTAAAACGGGATCTTATTGGCTATTGGCTGTCACATGTTTTGGCTCTAAAACATGTGACAGCCGGATAGCCAATAAGATCCCGTTTTATGATCCTGGTAAATCCGAACCTGCACATCTCTACAAAAAAGTGTTGTATGGAATATCTGATTAATGCTAACATTTAAAGTGTTTTTTGCATTGGCAACTAGAGATGCCTACACATTCAGTTTCTATTGTGCCCAACTTACAGTTTTTGAATATTTCATTCAAATCCAAGCTTAGTGTCATCTCTGTCAGAGCCACTCCGGGAGGGTTGCCCACCTTTTCGCGGGGCCGGGAAGGGGATTTTCTCGGGACCCTCACGGCCATTCCGGTAGAGTAGGCAACCCTGATATAAATTAGTGGTACGCATTTATACATTCGGTCTCCACACATATAGAATTTTACAGCAGATGAGAACCACTTGGTCCATCTAGTCTGTTTCTTTTTTGTCCCTTAGGTATAATTTCAGCCCTTTATAGAAATATAGAATTTGATGGCAGATAAAAAAAAAAAACACTTACAGTACATATAGAACTCTGGGTGTCAACTGAACTCAGTACTCGTTGAACTTCTGCACTAGGGATGCATCTATCCTCCCTGCAATACAAGTAACATTGGGGCAGATGTATTAAGCCTTAACAAGAGATAAATGCAAGGGTGATAGAGATAAACGTCCAGCCAATTACATCCTACCTGCCATGTCACAGGCTGTGTTTGTCAAAAGTCAGTAAGGAGGTGATTGGCTGGATGTTTATCTCTCTTTATCACCCTTACATTTATCTCTTGTTAAGGCTTAATTCCCTGACACTCCCAGTAAACAGCCGGTTACCACTCCGAAACGCTGGCTTCCCGCTGAATACACAGCCCAGCGATCAGGTCTGAATAACCATAGTAGCTACTCATTGCAAATTGTTTGTGCTCCCAGCTAGTCATAAAGTGCATTTACCCAGATATTATAGAAGGCAATTCATGGCCACTGTGGAGAATTACGTTTCACCCTACACAGTAAGAGTATAAGGTTTTATTTTTCATGACTGAATTGTGCTGCGGCTTTCTCTGCAGTGACGGCATTCCCACAGTGAAACATTATCACATTCGGCAAACAAATGATTCATCGCGGAAATACTACCTGGCTGAGAAGTTTGTGTTCACCACCATTCCCCAGCTTATTAATTACCACCAGCATAACTGTGCAGGTAATTGTAGTTGATGTCATGTTATGTGTGTCCAGTATGACAATACACATGGTATATGCACAATAGTGATTAGCATTTCACTCTGCATCAGTTTCTTAGTGTTTCATATATAAATCTGAACAAAGCCATGCGATACATCATTATGCAGGAATGCAGTAGGTATAGTGACCATGATGCAGCAATGCAGTAGGTATAGTGACCATGATGCAGCAATGCAGTCTGCATAGTGACCATGATGCGGCAATGCAGTACATATACTGGCCATGATGCGGCAATGCAGTACATATAGGGCCTGATTCTGGTTCCCTTGCAAAAGCAAATTCTCTCTTTAATGGACAAAACCATGTGCACTGCAGGTGGGGCAGATGTACCATGTGTAGAGAGAGTTACATTTGGGTGGGGTTCATACTTCAAACTGATATCTACATTGCAGTGTAAAAATAAAGCAGCCAGTATTGTAGGTTAAGTACATAGGGCCTTATTCTGGTTCACTTTATTTTCTGCTTTCCTCTGTGAAGAACACAGGACGTTCTCTGGCAAATGCCAAACGTCCTGCACAGTGTTGGGCTGTAAGCACAACCCCCACCTGTGGACGTCGGGCCCTCATACCACCCTCATGGAATCTGTTTCTGACCGTTTGTGCTGACACATGCACATTTGTGGCCTGCTGGAGGTCATTTTGCAGGGCTCTGGCAGTGCTCCTCCTGTTCCTCCTTGCACAAAGGTGGATGTAGCGGTCCTGCTGCTGGGTTGTTGCCCTCCTACGGCCTCCTCCACGTCTCCTAATGTACTGGCCTGTCTCCTGGTAGCGCCTCCATTATCTGGACACTACGCTGACAGACACAGCAAACCTTGCCACAGCTCGCATTGATGTGCCATTCTGGATGAGCTGCAGTACCTGAGCCACTTGTATGGGTTGTAGACTCCGTCTCATGCTACCACTAGAGTGAAAGCATCACCAGCTTTCAAAAGTGACCAAAACATCAGCCAGAAAGCATAGGAGCTGAGTAGTGGTCTGTGGTCACCACCTGCGGAACTCCTTTATTGGGGGTGTCTTGCTAATTGCCTATAATTTTCCACCTGTCTATTCCATTTGCACAACAGCATGCAAAATTGATTGCCAATCAGTGTTGCTTCCTAAGTGGACAGTTTGATTTCACAGAAGTGTGATTGATTTGGAGTTACATTGTGTTGTTTAAGTGTTCCCTTTATTTTTTTGAGCAGTGTAGTACGTACAGTATACCTAACATGATGCAGTACATATACTGAACATGACGCAACAATGCAGTACGTATTCTGATCATAACGCAGCAATGTAGTACATACAATGGCCATGATGCAGCAATGCAGTACATATACTGAACATGATGCAACAATGCAGTAAGTATACTGACCGTAACGCAGCACTGCAGAACAAAGGGCCTGATTCAGAGTTTATTGCAAAAGCTACATTCTTCTACATGGCAGACTGCCATGGAACAACTACATGCAGAGCGGTGGGAGGATGGAGGAAAGGGGAGACGGAGAGGCAAAGATTGAGAGTGGTATCTTTGTGCATGAGAAGAATTGCTCGTGCTACAGCGCTCACCAGTTTGAAAAAGTTAAAACTGCACTGATTGGGCTTGTCGACGGAGCTCCGACTGGGGAGACTTAAAAGCACCCCTAAAACCTACTCTACCCGTCCCTGTGTCCCTATTCATTAGAGGTGGGCTCCCTCTCACCTCTGGAGAGCCTGCTGGGAAGCGCTGCGGAGTCGGGGGTCCCGTTTTCGGGTCCCTGCGGACTGCGGCCTAACACATCCAGAAGCCGGGACCTCGAGTTGCCGCCTGGACCGCCGCTGAGCTCCCGCTCAGAGAAGTGCGGCGATACAACCCTGGAGGCGGCATCGCTTATCTGGTGACCCTCCGTGTGGTCCCCTGGTGCCGCCGAACCCCTGCGAGAGCCTGTACCAGCCCCATATTGAAGGTAGGAGCTGCCTAGGCCTCCGTCTCCCCGGACGGCGGCCATCTTGGTATCCGGAGACGCCGGAGCTGCGCCTCCTACCACCCCCTATTTCACCCAGGGAGCCCACCCGGACCACCTGCGGAGTGGGCGCTACCCACCTCACCCACACAGGGCCCCTAGCCCCATTAAAGTGCCCCTGTCCCCAGCCAAATAGCGCAACAAAGAGCGGCGGCCATATTGGATGTGGCATCTGATCGTCTGCTATACCCCTGGGAGAGCTGTGGGAGAAGGCCACTGCAGTATATGCCTCAAAGTAGTACTGACAGGCTGGTCTGAGGACCTTTAAATTGTTTCACACTGCAGGCTCCTGTCCCACTGCAGTACTGTATATGCCTCAAAGTATTGCTGACAGGCTGGTCAGAGGTCCTTTAAATTGTTTCACACTGCAGGCTCCTGTCCCTTTTCTCTGCCTGTCAATCTGCTGCAGATCCATTAAACTATGACAATGGCTGCAGGGATATACCCACTATGCTAGCCCCCTAATCCGTACCACCCCACGGTGTCTACTTAAATACGGCAAGGCCTTCCTTATATAACAGCTTCCAGCGGAGGACTCACTTGGATACTATAGTTTTCACTGCACACAGGAGCGGTACTCTCCCCATCTGAGTCCCACTGTTATCAAGTTATGCCACCCAAGAAGAGTAAAATGCCAAAGACTGTCTCACAGGTGCCCTTCTTCAAACCGTCACCGCGTCGCGCGACGAATCAGGGACCTTCAATCGCTGAATCTTCTACAGTCAGCCCTCAGCCCCTGAGTACTGGTGCCTCCTCCTGTTCTTCCCTTACAAATCCTTTGGAGACCCCGGGGACTGAGGACACTGCCGCTCTGACAGTAGGAACCCTAAAGCAGCTTCTATACCAGTTTAAAGAAGACATGACGGCGGAATTCCGGACTTCATTCCAAGCGTGTCAAAGGTCAATTGACGATTTGGGCGACCGCACACACTCCCTAGAGACCAAAATGTGTGAGGTGGTCGGCTCTCACAACACTCTTATAGATGCCCATGCGGCCCTGGAGAATGAAGTGGCGGCTCTGCGAGACAAAGTCAGCGACTTGGAGGACAGATCTCGACGGAATAACCTGAAACTAAGAGGAGTCCCCGAGAATGTGTCCAACAGCAGTCTCCATGACTTCACTATGGACGTCTTCAGGAAACTCCTCCCTTCGGCTGCTAGCTCAGACCTCCTTCTTGACAGAATTCACAGACTACCCAAATCCAGGGGGGCCCCCGAGGATGCCCCTAGAGACGTCTTGATGCGCGTCCATTTCTTCCATATAAAAGAAGCCCTCTTAAAAGCTGCTAGACCCTCCTCTGACACCGCTGAAGCTCTGGGCTCCTTACAACTCTTCGGTGACCTTTCCAGAGACACGCTCACTAAGCGTCGCTCTTTCCACCCAATAACAAGTGTGCTCCGTAAAGCCAATATCTTGTACAGATGGGGATTCCCCACAAAGCTACTCATTTCCAGAGATGGCTCCACGGTTGCCGTATCTGAGGTTGATGAAGGAATGAAACTGCTTCAGAAGTGGAAATTGTTGGAGTCTCCATCCTCCCCCTCTCCTGAACACCGACTCCAGCAGGACTGGTCGGTGGTGGAGAAGTGAGAGATTTGCAGCGCCTTGCGTACTATTTGTTTTATGTTACGAGATTCAGTCTTCTTTCAAGTTTTAGCCTAATATCTAGGCTCTCATGTTGCACTTACAGATGGGTCACGGTCCATCTTTGCTGGGGATGGCGCTGGCGTCGCCAGCCGCCATCCCCCGCCAGCGCCATGGCGATCGTGAGAAGGGGGCGCGCGCGCACGAGAGGCGCGCGCGCCCCCTTCCGACGGCGCTTCCAAACGTTTCCCCGGGTCCCCGCCGGCTTGCCGGCGGTAACCCGGGGTCCCCGCCGCCTGCCCGCATCCCCCCTAACCCCCCCCTAACCCCGTCCGTCTCCCTGAGGCGGAGACGGACAGGGTTTCCGCCACGCTAGCGACGGAGACTGAGACGCGCGTGCGCGTGAGACGCACGCGCGTCTCAGTCTCCTCGCTGGCGAGGCTGCTGGCGGGTCGCCAGCGCGTACGTTCTGGCGACCCGCCAGCAAGGATGTACAATGACCCATCTGTAGCTTGCTCTCTAGGCCTGTCTATACTAGTGACTTATAGGAAGCAAGTGTTGATATGCGACATGCTGGTGCCCTATTTGGGAGTTTACCCACAGCACAGTGGTCTCTGGACATTTCTGTAGACGCTCCTGATCAGCAGTGGCATGTCTAGAGTACCACTGCCTATGCCCCTGGCTTGGCCTTCTAGGCCTTAACGTACTTGCCTGAATGCTTATCTTGACTGTTTCTACTTTGTCTCACATGTTACTAATATATGATCTCTGTTATGTTGGTGCACCGACACCGTGGGGTGGGCTGCCACTACCCCCCCTAGAATGCCTGGTGTGGCGCCTCGTTCTGGGCGCTTCACTTCGACTCTGTATAGAGCCGTTCTGTCATGTCTTTGTGTTCCCCGCCCATGTGTTTGGTGTCTTCCCTCTCGTTTCCCTACCCTCCACCCTACCCCGGGTTACTCATTATGCGCTGAGTCTTTATCTACCTTCCGGTCTGCTCCATGGTGAATCTAATTTCCCTAAATGCTAAGGGGCTGAACTCCCCCCAGAAACGGAGGCTTGCCTTAACTTCTTTCTTTAAAATGAAAGCAGATATTGTAGCATTACAGGAGACGCACTTTATTAAATCTGCGCCACCCAAATTCTTTGACAACAGATTCCCACAGTGCTATATGGCGAATGGGCCTCTTAAAAAGGCGGGTGTGGCTATATTAGTATCCGCTAAAATCCCCCTTACTGTCGAGTCCCAGATTGTAGATCCGGAAGGTAGATACTTAATTTTGACTGGCAAATTGGAAGATTCTACTGTAACGTTGGTCTCATGTTATGCCCCTAACTCAGGGCAACTTAAGTTTTGCAGGAAGCTTTGTGCCTTAGTTAAGCAACACGCCAGAGGTTCTGTTATTATAATGGGTGATTTTAATATGGTGATTGATGCTAAAATTGATAAATCTCACCCTGTGGGTGGTCGCTCCCAGTCTGCCTCCCCTTCCTTCCAATCTTTAGGGTTTCGTAATCTTTTAGGGGAATATGGATTATTTGATGCTTGGAGAGCCAGAAATCCATCGGTGCGAGACTACACTTTCTTCTCTAACCCCCATCGCACATACTCTAGAATAGACTTAATCTTAACTGACAAGTGGACTCTACAGTCTATTATCAAGGCCCGCATCTTACCAATGACGTGGTCCGATCACTCCCCCCTACTGATTAAATATGTGGCGAACTCCCGCAGAGTCTCCCCGAGCCCCTGGCGGCTGGGTCTCCATACTTTGAATAACCCAGAAGCTTGTAAATCTATTAAGACCGCTTTACTGGATTACTTGGCCGCCAATGACCCGGGGGACACTAGTACCTTTAACCATTGGTGCACATTAAAAGCAGTAATTAGAGGGTCAGCCATTCAAGTCGCTTCTAGAATTAAAAGAGCTCAAAATGCAGAAGCTAGGCAATGTGAGTCTGAAGTGATCAGGCTAGAGGAGGAGCATAAATCTAATCCGGGAAATACACAAATCCTTAACTTTCTCCTTAACGCTCGGGGAAAACTGAATGCTTGTTCCCTTAGATCAGTCTCGAGGAATCTTTTTAAATTAAACCAGAAGTTTTATGTGTTAGGCAACAAGGCGGGTCGCCTTCTGGCTAGGAAACTTAGGGGCCGCCAAGCTAAAGCTAGAATCCATGGTGTTTATAATGCAGCCGGAATAAAAATCTCTGACCCATTTGAAATAGCTAATACTTTTGCTGAATATTACTCTGGGCTTTACAACTTGAAACTTGACACCAAGACCCCCCAGCCCTCTGCCTTGGAGATTGAGAACTTTTTGGCTGATATCTCCCTTCCGAGCTTGGAGCCTGGCACAGCTGATGCTCTATGTTCCCCGTGGAGTTTAGCGGAGGTAGAAGCAGCTATTGATTCTCTGCCTAGAGATAAGGCTCCAGGCCCGGACGGGTACCCTTCTAATTTTTATAAACATTTTAAATCTATTCTAGCGCCCATTCTCCTTACAGTATTTAATAAGGCCTCAGAGACAGGTAGCTTTCCCAAAGAGATGCTAGAGGCACGGGTTATCACTATACCCAAACCGGGCAAGCCCCCCACAGCTGTCCAAAACTTTAGGCCAATAGCCCTTTTGAATACAGACCTTAAATTATATGCAAAACTCATAACAAATAGATTAGGCCCCCTCTTGCCATCACTTATAGCAGCTGACCAAGTCGGTTTTGTTCCAGGTAGGCAGGCTCCGGACAATACCCGGAGAGTATATAATATTGTAGAGAGCTGCGAATTTAGGAAGACCCCTCTGTTAATTCTTTCCCTGGATGCTGAGAAAGCATTCGACAGATTACATTGGGGTTTCCTTAAAAGTGTGCTTCTTAAATTCGGTCTCTCCGGCAGATTTTTGGACTCCATTTTTGCACTTTACTCTTTCCCATCTGCGAGGGTGTTTAATAATGGTTGTTTATCCGATTCGTTTAATATAACAAATGGCACTAGACAAGGTTGTCCCCTTTCGCCCCTCATATTTGCCTTAGCAATGGAGCCGTTAGCGGAGAAAATCCGGAGCTCCACCCTCATAGAGGGACCCAAATTGGGGGGGATGAACCATAAAATTAGTTTATTTGCAGATGATGTTTTATTGTGCTTAGTTAATCCAGAGGCCTCTTTAAGTGAGCTCCATAAAGTTCTGGCTACATACTCTAGGGTTTCATATTACAAGTTAAACACCGCCAAGACAGAAGCTCTTCCCATTAACATCCCTCTAGAGAGAGTTAGGAGATTGAAAGATCAATACCGATATGCCTGGCAACTATCCTCAATTAAATATTTAGGTATCCATATAGCTAGATCCGCCGATGTTTTTCTTTGCAACTACAAGCCTCTACTGGGGGCGATGGAAAAAGTGATAGGAGAATGGAGCCTCCATGAAATCTCGTGGCTGGGCCGCATCGCAGCAGCCAAGATGGTGCTGCTCCCGAAAATATTGTATTTGTTTAGGGCAATACCTAGAATTCCTCCTAAATCGTTCTTTTCTGACTTTAATAAACTATTTGCCAGGTATATTTGGAAGGGATCTAGGCCCCGCATAGCTAAGAAGGTACTTATCCTACCCAAACAGCTGGGTGGGGTAGCTTACCCAGACCTATGGGTGTACTTTTCAGCATGCCTGCTGAATCAAGCAAGAGACTGGTTTGCAACAGGCAAAGTAAAAACTTGGGTCTCTTTGGAACAGTCCTTCTTACCTAGAGTCCGCTTGTCAGAGCTATTCTGGTTGCCTAGGAGGGAGATTCCCTTATGGATAGGACCAGGCGCAGCAATAAGGGACACCCTAACAATCTGGTATGACTCAATAGTTAAAGACTCAGAGGCCTCCCTGCCCAACCCAGACCTGGCCATGGTAACTATTGCATCTCTAATTCCCAATATGAAATTGGATAACTGGGTAAACAATGGCATATCCACACTTAGAGACATTTGTCCGGCTGGTGGTCTTATGTCATTCACAGAAATCTCAGAGAAATTCAATATCCCAAGACATGATTTTTACAAGTACCTACTGTTAAGGCACTGGTTGACTTCATGTACTGGTAAGTCTGGAGTATCACTCTCCTTTCCTAAAAGACTGACGATGATTCTGACCTCACAGAATAACAAAGGAGGTATCTCGAGATGGTATGCTGAACTGATCAGTAGACTACAGCCGGATAAATTAATATCACAAACCAGATGGGAGTCTGACTTGGGTAGAACTCTTACTAGGGAAGACTGGGATTGTATCACTCTCTCCTGCTTTAGGATTTCTAAATGCTTAAGCCATTCGGAAATGTTTTATAAGCTGTATCATAGAGCCTATTTTACTCCTCGTCGACTGCATACCATTTGGCCGTCGGTCTCCAATCTTTGTTGGAGGAGATGCGGAAGTGTTGGGTCTCTTTTGCACATTTTCTGGGATTGCCCAAAATTACGGCCACTATGGGAGGAAGTGTTTGCCCTTTTGAAAGAGGCTATAGGTACCCCTTTCTCTATGGACCCTGTCTTGGCCCTGTTTCATTTCTCCCCCTCCATTCCAGAACACGATCGCTATTTGCTAGGCCAGATCCTAATAGCTACTAAAGCAGCGATTGGCCAGTACTGGAAATCCCCGGAGACCCCTGATATACATCACATCATAGGTAAAATCCATAAACACTATCTATTCGAAACGACTGATTGCATGTACTCCTCTTCCGCCAACTCTATACATCTCAAGTGGCTTAAGTGGTGTACCTACAGAGAGAAAAACAATCTTCCGCTCGGAATATCCTGTCAAACCGACTCTACCCAGATATTATCCACTGAGTAAGACAATATATGGGACATGGTTGAATACCCTAATACCCCGGGCTCACTCTTTTCCCTTAACCCCCCTCCCCCCCACACACTTGTTCGTCCCTCCGTGTGTCTGTCCTTTGTGCTCCTATGTCTTATGTTTTCCATGTTTCCCTATTCACTAATTTAGTAAATTTATCAGTACATTTTTTTGTTTGTGTTACATTGGCTTGCTTGTGCCTTCCGTTGTCTGTTTGACTTTGACATTTCATGGTGAGGCCTCATGTGAGGCACATTATGTTACTTTTGTACTGAATTAATAAAAACCATTATGAAAAAAAAAAAAAACTGCACTGATTGATCAGTGGGCAGGTGGGTGGTGGTTTCCAGGTACTCTGGAATCCCCACTCCCTCCTCTGACTGCGCATATGTGGGGTCTGCAGTTACACCACAGAAAATGTCCCCCTTTGGTCCAAGCATTTGCTTTATATAATTCATAATGGATCTTCCCAAGAACAGACTTTCGCCACTGCAATCCATTTTAAATGCTGCTGCTAGGCTGATCTTCCTAGCAAGACGCTCATCGTCTGCTGATCCGCTCTGCCAGTCCCTCCATTGGTTATCTGTGTTTTACCGTATTCAATATAAAACACTTCTACTCGCATATAAAGCTATTAACAATACTGCACCAGCATATATCTCTGCACTTATCACAAAATATCTCCCATCCCGACCACTACGCTCTACACAAGATCTGCGTCTCTTTTCTGCACGGATCACTAACTTCCATTCACTATTACAGGACTTTCATAGGGCTGCTCCCATCCTATGGAATGCCCTTCCACGCACAATAAGACTCTCTACTAGCCCCCAAACTTTCAAGCGTTCCCTGAAAACTCACCTCTTCAAGCAAGCCTATCATATTTAAGTTCCATACGCATAACCCTCTGGGGCACTTATGTATTAAATAGCTTCCATTCTGGACCTACAAGCTATGCTACTGTATTACTGGTGCATGTCCTTGTGTTTCCCTCCTATGTCCCTATAGATTGTAAGCTTGCAGCAGGGCCCTCCTACCTCCAAGTCTGTCTGTTGTTACCCAGTTTGTTTTATCACTGTCTACTATTGTAAAGCGCAACGGAATCTGCTGCACTATATAGGAAACAGTAAATAAATAAATAATGGATACACCACAGTAAAGATGTTAGATACAATCTGTTAGACAGTATATATAGCAAAAAATTGTAGTGGGTAGGTACTGTATATCTGCCCATTTGTGTAATATGATGGCTATTACTATCTATAGTGTTATTTTGCGGTCAGTATTGTTCATTCTGATTGTCTCTTACTCAGGTCTGGTGACGCGGCTTCGCTCTCCGGTGTGTTGCTGGAAGGAGATGACCCCTATAACAGCTGGACTGAGCTATGGTAAGGCCAGCACCAGTGCTGCTGAGAGTCATGTCATTGGTAATGTCACCGGAGTTCCCAACACAAATAACTAGAGTTACCTAGTGATTTCTTGCTTGCATTGCTTCAGACAGACTGATCAATTATCTGACATACAGAGCAATAGCTTCAGTTTGGATACATCAGAGGCGGATTTAAGGTGGCCATACACATGCAGATTTATCTGCAGATCTGTCACTCATCCATAACCATGTTTTTGTTCCAACCAGCCAGATCTGAAGATAAACCTTACTAGTGTATGGGCACCATTAGACTTCATGGGGCCCTAGGCAAGATACCGGTTATTTTATCCTATCAAAGTACATCAAAGAGTCTTTGGGAGTGTGGCCAGGTCTATGGGATGTCATGATGTCATACAGTATGTTAGTCGCTCCTCTGGAAACTTTTTGGATGGTCAGGACAACTTTAGGAGCCCCTTGGGACATGCTGGGCCCTAGGCAGGCACCTAGGTTGCTATTTGGAAAAGCTGCCTCTGATCCTCAGGGTAGTTACTAAAGCCAAGTGGGCTAAAGGACCTTTCACGGCCAGGCAATTTTTTTTTTGAGCGACACTTTATTCTCAGGTTCTTCAATATTTTATATGTTATAATAGGTTGGTTGTCCATAGCAACATCCCACCAACTCCCATCTTAGTAAATTTTCCAATGGACTCAAAGCCTGTACAGCTCCTATCCGGCCTTAACCTAAGTCCCCGGCTGCTTGGTCTGTACACAGATAATCTAATCATCTTTGGGTCATAACTCCCATCAGCCACACAGCAAGGTCCCACCATATCCTAGGCTTCAACTTAACTTGAAACAGCTGACTCCGCTACCACTCCACTGGTTGTAACTGTAGGTCAGGACTGGTAATTATAAACCAAACGATTATCGAACAACTGCGCTTGCACGCGTTTCGCAGTGTGCTTGAGCCTTCCACCCAAGGGCAGCGAGCGAAGGCCTTCACTCGCTGCTTGCAGGGTGATTTGACACCCTGCGGGCGTTTGTGGCGTGCCACTGTCATCAGCAGCCTCCTTCACCCATGGCCATCACAACGCAGAGGGAATCCTGGCTCACTCGGACAGGGGCTGGGCCAGTGCAGGGGGCGGTGGCTAACTGAGAGCACTTATAGGATTATTCCCAAATTTTTCCTTCAGCCTATGGTGGACCACTGGTACCATGGGATATTCTAGGTCCTCCAGACCGGGCACCAAGGAGTTAAACTTCTGAGAGTGCAGCTGGGCTGGCCTCCTTAATACCCTGCCCTGCCCCAGGCTAATCAGTTTTTTTCTTGGTGCCTCAGGAACAGGCACATTTGTAGGAGTAGGGCTGTTTCAGCCCTGGTTTTAAACTTGATTTTTTATTTTATTTCAACCTACAGCCATACCACACTGAATAGGCCCAATCTCATCCGAACTTGGCAGCTAAGCAGTGTTGGGCCTGGTTAGTACTTTTGTGGGAGACCTCATGGGAACACCAGGTGCTGTAGGTTGCCTGCTGCAGGCACTGTGCACAGTGCACTGCAACAGAAGGAAGCACGCTGTGCTGGGTCTCTGACCTCCATGGCCAGATGCCTCAGCATCTCCACAAGGCATCGGGGGAGCCGCTGCAGCGTCTGGAAGCTTCAGTCAGGTAAGCGGAGTCCCGGTGTGGGGCTCCGGCATACCTATAGCGGCGACCACCGCTGGCGGAGGAGGCAACGCCGGCGGTCCCGGCAGCGGGGTCCCGTTCTTTCGGTCTCCCCTCTAGGCCACCAGGGCTGACCTGTTGCAGGTCCTATATGGGCATATAGCCCTGGTTAGGCTCCGGGAGGGGGTTATTTTTTGAGCAGCCCATAGCTCCACCCCCAGCCCCAGTGCAGGTCCTTTGTTTCAAATTTCCTGCCTGGTTGACATCACTCCCGCCTCTCTCCTTCCTTCTGGTGCCTGTTTCAAACAGGTGTGCCAGAATGTTAGTCAGACACTGCCTATCCTGCATGCTGCACGGAGGGAGACTTGAAGGAGAGACTGCTGGCGCTGAGTGTTATGCCTCCCTGTCCTGCACTGTCCTGGTGTCAGGTTGCATATTCCTCCTTCCTCACCTCATGGTGCTGGTTGTTGAGAATAGATGCCTATATAGGGGTTAATTTTTACCCTATTTTTTCTCACTAATTGAGGTTATCTGTGTTTTTTATTTAGTATACTCTGTTACTTTACAGTTTATTACTACTGTGGTAGGCTCACAGAAGCAGATAACAGAGACACTTATCTTATGTTTGTGTCTCTTCCAATTAGTGTAGTGCCTGTCATTACCCACTGTCCTAATTAAGGCTGTGTGTGATTTTTGTCTCCACAACCCAGTAGACAGTTCCCTTCAGGGGCTTTCTGCCACAGGGCTCCCATTTTCTCCCTCTCTCCTCTCATTCTCCCAGACCTACAGCCATACCACACTGGATAGACCTAATTTCATCTGATCTTGGCAGCTGAGCAGTGTGGGGCCTGGTTAGTACTGAGTGGGAGACCACATGTGCACACCAGGTGCTGTGGGTTAGGCATTATAGCAGAGGATTGTGGAGCTGCCTGTCTCAGCCTATGCATACCCTCCAACTGTACCGTTTTACCCGGTACAGTACCGTTTTCTAACGGCCTGTACCGGATAAATTCCCCTGTACCGATTGTACCGGTTTTCTAGCCTTCAGCCCAGCCAGCGCTTGACAGGCACATTCTTCCTTCACTTCTCAGAGGCCACGGGGACTCTGGGTGTTGTAGTTTCCGACAACCGGCTATTCCGCAGGAAGCTTGAAAAGGAGCTGCCAAACAAGACTACAACTCCCAAGGTGCAACACGGCGCACAATGGGATAATGAATGCGGGTCCCATGCAGTCCCCAGGTGGCCACAGCCTGGAGCACGTAAGGAGGCAGCAGCTCTCTCATTCCTCACCAGCATCTCTCGTCTGGACGGGCGACCCCTGCTGGAGTGTGCGGGAGCAGAGCCCTGCAGGTGTAGCAGCATGCCCACACACAGCATGCCCCGGGCTCACCGTCTCCTGCTCTCTCTCCCATGCGCTTGCTGCAGCTCCAGCACAGCAGCAGCCGGGCCTCGCCACCTCTGCTGGCGGTGTGTCCTATGGCCGTCCTACGGGGGATGAGGAGATGCATGTGCTGGGACAGGAACTGGCAGAAGCAGAGGATGCGCTCACCGGTGCTCCCCTCACATCTGTCAGCGCTGGGGTCGCCTGAACTCTTTCACCTACGGCATCTCCCCAGCAGCTATCTGCAGGACGGCGGCCGCTGCCCAGAGCATCTCCTGCTCTGTCCCAGTGCAAGAGCTGTTCTCCGGTGCCATGGACAATCCGAGGTCACGGTAAGGAAGCTCCTCGTGTCACCTCAGGGGAGAAGCTGTACTAGAGCATGTCCTAGCGGTGCCCGGGGCAGGGAGAGCCCATTGCACAGAACGCTGGCCATGCTTTATTCATGGGGCACACTGCCATCAGTAACGTGCCATTGGTGACCACCTACAGTACTTTGTGGAAATAATGTAGGTAACATTGGATCATGATCATCATTAAAAAAAATGTGTTATGTGTATCGATGTTGTAGAATGAGTGTGTGTATTCTGGCCACGCCCCCTTTAGCAGTGGCCACACCCCTTTCCAGATTTGTACCGATTTCTACCCATGAGATGTTGGAGGGTATGCCTATGTCATGCACAGCTACCTCACCTCAGGGTGATTAGTGTGATAGAGAGAGAGTGATAGAGGAAGGTTACTACTACCCAATACCAACACTGTCCTAGTGTCGGGGTACATGTCCCCTACCTCACCTCATGGTGTTTGGTAGCTGGGAACAGAGTGTTAGTTTCACTTTCTGTTTTCCAGACACTATCTAGGATTACTGCTCTAGAATGTGTTTTATTGCTTAAGATCAGAGGATCCATGGGACACGCATCAGATCGATATCATCCGATTATCAATAGAAATCGGACGATTTTTCATCTTATATTAAAAAAAAAAAAAAAAAAAATTTTTTACTTCTGCCACTTTTGGTATATATATTGGCTGCCAGTTTATACTCCATGTCAATTTAAGGTGTTTCATTGTATTATACACATTCCATGTTAAGTACCTCTGTTTACCTAAACAGCAGCTACTTCTGTGGTGGGCTCACAGTGCAGTAGTTTTAACTATTTATTTCATATAGATAGTTATCCTTTTCAGTGTCTTGTTGCCCCACTGTTCACTTACTTGTAAGTGTGTGCGTGCATTTTCTCGGTGTGAATGTACATATCGGCCCTCTTGTTCTACAAGGGTCACTATGTCTTCTAAAGGCCCCATCCCCCAAAAGGATGCAGCATATTTATACCTGCACAGAGTGCCAGGTTTTTTACCTGTGCAGTACAGGATTACACAGGCATGTGTGACAGCTGCTCTGTGGCTCTACTGCCACTTGCTACTGTAAAAGGTTCAGCTGAGCCAAAGTGGAGCTGCTTCACAGTGGCCTCTACAGCGCCTCATGTTGCTGTAACACAACAATCAGATGCGTAGCCTGGTGGTTTAGTATCTGCTCTCATTACTGGCATTGATTGTGAGTTCCACGGATCGGAACCACCCTCTAGCACAGTCCTGACCTAACCATGGCTCTCCAGCCACTGTGTAACTACATGTCTCAGCATGTTGGGGCTTGTGGTTTTAAAGCAAGGGAAAAACAGCATGAATTCATGGCTTATCCTGGTGTGCAGGATTTAGTGCAGGTTTCTGCATCCATGCAACAATCTGAGCTAATCTGCTAAGCGTAAATCCTTAGCTTGCCAAATTTTGCAGTCTGACGACTCACAATCAGAGGATTTCTGCTTTGCATCAGAAATTTCTCCAAAGTCAGACACTGAAAAATGTCCCTGACCAGCGTGGCTGCGTTAGTATGGGCTTGTCCTTACCTAAGCCAGACCCGCAGCCTACAGTACAGCCTCCTTTATTCAAAGGAAGGACCTGTCCGTTTTCACGTCTCCACAGCTAGGAAAGCTCTTTAGGGAGGAGACCTGGGCACATCCTACTGTACCAAGAACTTTCTCTTGACTAGGTGTTTTTTCCTTTTAACCTTGTGAGGAAGGAAAAGGAAAGGTTTAAAAACTTACCACCAGTCAATGCCCATGTTGCACGTCTGGTAAAGTCCCTTAAGGAACCTACGGATAGATTTATGGAATTGTTCCAATTTTCTATCTATGCAAATTCAGGAGCAGTTATATGCCCTGCATTTGCTTCTGCATGAGTGTCATTGGCCTTACTTTTGACATACAGATGCAGCCCTCCTCATTTAACCTGTTAATAGGATTAAGTGAGTAATGGGATTACTATGCTAATCCCCTACTGTATTGTTCTATTTATTGTATTTCTGCTGAGAACAATAGGATAGCCAGGGCTGGCCATGGTGTGCCATGACCTAAGCAACAAAGTTGAGAGAGGCTCCAACTGTACCTTGTCTGAAGAGCAAAATGTTCAGATCTTATAGTCCTCGTGGATAGTACTCGTGTGGCCAATACCTAAATAGGACAGCTTCCAAAAACTGCCTTATTACCCTCAGCGGTCCCAAAGCCTAGGATGAGGTAATTTTGCTAGACTGGGCAGGCCCCAGAGCAGAAGTACAAACCATCTGCCTGACTGGGTTTGTTCTCACCATGGGGCTTAACAGCAAACCGCATCGGACACATCGATCAACAGAATCTACTCTTCTGTTTTCAAAGGGTACATTCCCAGGCAATTCTTTTTCAACAAGTCTGTCTGTAGACATTGACAGGGCTACTGCTCTCCTCAGGGCCGTTCGCTCCCTCTTCACGGCGGGGGTTGTAATCTCGGTCCCTTTATATCAACAGGGCACCAGGTTCTATTACACCCTGTTCCTGGTAATGGCCTCCTTGCATGTGCAGGATGCATACCTGCATATCGCCATTCATGAGGACCATCACAAATTCCTCAGGTGCACTGTTCAGAGAAATCTCTTCCAGTTCCGAGTTTTGCCTTTTTGGTCACTTCATCACAATTTGTGTGATCACTAGGGAGATGACAGTGATGACAGCCCATTTGCGACTGCAAGGGATTTGAATCCTGACATAACTGGGCGATATTCTCCAATGGTAAACTCTCAGGCCAGTCTCCAGGAACATGTCAATCTTACAGGGATACAGATGGTTCATCAACTGGCGTAAGTCCAGCATGATTCCCTCCCAGCACATGATTCTCCTGGGTACCCTTCTGGATACCTCGTCGCAACAGGTTTTCCTCCCCAGGACAAGAGAGAGAGTCTGTTCAGGACTTAGTGCGGACGTTCCTATATCTTAGGACAGTCTCAATTCACCTTGCATGCGCCTTCCCTCCATTCAGAGGTATTTCACCAGTTGGTGGTGCGGTGGGTTTGGCCTCAGATCGACCTGTTGGCCTCACGGCAAAACCACAAGGTTCTTTGTTACGAGCACCCACAAGAGACCCGGTGCATTTCTAATAGGCGCACTGGTGGTTCCGTGGTGTATCTCTTTCCTCCGATTGCCCTGTTTCAGAGAAGATTCAGGTGGAAAGGGTAATAGTCATTCTGGTTGCACCCAACTGGCCAAAGCGAGCGTGGTTCACAGATCTCAAGGATCTCTCCAGTACACCCCCGTGGCGTCTACCTCTACGGCCAGACTTACTCACGCAAGGCCCCTGTCTTCATCCAGACCTTCCCCGTCTAAATTTGATGGCATGGCGGTTGAGCGGCCGGTCTTAAAGGCTAGAGTATTTCAGACCAAGTTATTCATACTATGATTTCTGCTCGTAAACCGTCTACAGTTAGAGTTTACCACAGGGTGTGGCGGACTTATTTTGCCCGGTGTTTAACGCGTTATTTGCCTCCTAGGCAATATTCTTTGTCGAGGTTATTGACTTTTTTACAAGAGGGACTGGATACAGGATTGCGTCTGGCATCCTTAAAGGTCCAGGTATCCGCCTTTTCTGTTTTATTTCATAAGAGGATTGCTCAGTCTTCTGTGGTTAAGACTTTCCTGCAGGGTGTTTTACACTTGCAGCCTCCTTATGTTTCCCCAGTTCACCCTTGGGATATGATAATTGTTCTCAAGGCTTTACAGAATGCTCTGTATGAGCCTTTGGCGGAGGCCACTTTGCATTGGTTGACGTGGAAGACTGTTTTTCTCCTGGCCATCGCTTCGGCTCGGAGGGTTTCGGACCTAGGTGTTTTATCAGTTAAGACACCTTTTCTAGTTATCCACGAAGACCGGGCAGTACTCCGTACTCGTTTGGACTATCTTCCTAAAAGTGGTATCCAGTTTCCACTTGAACCAGGAGATTGTTGTCCCGGCTTTTTTTTGCCTTCTAATTCTTCTTCCGAGGATTCGGATTTAGTTACTTTAGATGTTGTGCGTGCATTACGCCTTTATGTTCGGAGAACCAAGGCTCTCCGAAAAACGTATTCTTTTTTTTATTCTTTATGATGGGCGTAAGAGAGGCTGGCCAGCCTCTGATCCATCTTGCAATGGACTGTTTATAACGGCCATTCGTCAAGCCTATCTTTCTCGTGTAAGCCAGTTCCGGTCTCCGTTAGAGCCCATTCTACTCAGCTCGGTAGTATTGTCCTGGGCGGCGGGCCGGGGTGCTTCTGCTGTGCAGATTTGCAGAGCAGCTACCTGGTTTTCTGTACATACGTTTATCTGTTTTTACAGGTTTGATTCCTTCGCCACTGCTGATGCAGCATTTGGCAGAGGAGTCCTCAGTGCAGTTAGGGAGCGTTCCCACCCTTGAGGGACTGCTTTAGGACGTCCCATGGTACCAGTGGTCCACCATAGGCTGAAGGAAAAAACAGGAATTTTGGTCTTACCTGTTAATTCTGTTTTTCTGAAGCCATGGTGGATCACTGGGCGCCCACCCTTCGCTCTTATCTACTGTGTTTGAGTGTCTCTCTGTCTTGTTTCTTCAAGACTCTGGTGTTGGGGTGTATGTGTGTGTGGGTCGGCTTCGCCTTTTCCTGTTCCTTGGGCTTTGGTAGTAAGTAAACTGATTAGCCTGGGGCAGGGCAGGGTATTAAGGAGGCCAGCCCAGCTGCACTCTCAGAAGTTTAACTCCTTGGTGCCCGGTCTGGAGGACCTAGAATATCCCATGGTACCAGTGATCCACCATGGCTTCAGAAAAACAGAATTAACAGGTAAGACCAAAATTCCTGTTTTCTCTACGTGCTTCCCCAAACTTATCTTCATCACTCTCACTCACTCTCTCTCTCTCTTTCTCTTTCTTTACATCCTTCCACTTCTTTTTAACCCCAAACCCTCTATATCAGCACCACTCCCAAGCATCCTAATGGGCATAGATTTCCTTGTTACTAAGTCTAAAGTGATATTGAGTTTGTGTGGCAACTGATTGAAAGGTTTTCCCTTGTGTGTAAACCATGGCCAGGTCCTTGTATAGATGAGATCAAAATAATTAAAATGCAATAATAGTGCTAACTCTAATGACCTGACTCCCGGCTTTGGGAGGGGGAGACACCACCACTTACCCGGCTTTGGTGACTCAGTGCCAGGCTGCCTGTGGCCACTTACGCCCACCGCCACACACGCTGAAGCTGCTCAGTCCTGGGTGAAAGTGACCAGCAACCATAGCAACACTTTAATACAGCCACGGCCATATTGACTGTGGGAAGCCAGGAGTTGGTGGCTGCGGTCGCAGGCACTAACCGCTGTGATAGCACGGTCCGCGGCCCAGCCGGGGGAAGAAATCAGTACCGACCAATCGAAAAATGGCCATGTTTCCCAGCGGGCCAATCCGCCCCTGGGTTTGGCTGTAGGGCTACACTGCCAGTGTTGCCGAGGCAGGAACGCCGGAACAGGAGATCCTG
Organism: Crinia signifera; assembly: GCF_055691185.1. Classification (NCBI taxonomy): domain Eukaryota; kingdom Metazoa; phylum Chordata; class Amphibia; order Anura; family Myobatrachidae; genus Crinia; species Crinia signifera. The sequence continues at coordinate 46,505,869 of NC_139220.1, read as the reverse complement.
TGTACAGCTGCAGAGGCTGTAATTGATACCACTGCCACCATTGCCAGCACTGCTAGCGTGGTTATTGGCAACATGAAAGTCACAGAGGTAGGGACGCCAGGAAGAAATCAGTACCGACCAATCGAAAAATGGCCATGTTTCCCAGCGGGCCAATCTGCCCCTGGGTTTGGCTGTAGGGCTACACTGCTACTTAGGTTCTTCATATAAGGTTTCACAACTACAATTACAGTTACCCCAAAACTATGCATTTGTTCTCTCTTCAGGAAAATGGGAAATTGACCCAACACATTTGACATTCATTCAAGAGATTGGCAGTGGCCAGTTTGGGGTGGTGAAGCTGGCATCTTGGCAAGGGACAAAAAAAGTTGCAGTAAAGATGATCCGGGAAGGAATGATGTCACAGGAAGACTTTGTGGAGGAAGCCCAGGTGTTAATGTAAGGATGATTTTGGTAATATTTAGGACAGCCTTCGCATGCTTGACCACAAGTAATTGCTACCTACCACCTGCTTTAAATTCCTATAGATAGAACCCTAATTAAGTTTTGGTATCTGAATATTAATTGTGACATTCTTTCATATCATTAGAGTCATATATTCAGTCCATTTAATGGTGGAGAGATGACATAGGAGGGCCTATCCAAACCAATGTGGTATTTCTGACTCCTGACGTCTTTTGAGGAAATGTTCTAAATTATAAATAGGGGAGCACAGTGGGCTTGACATGATGCAGCCTTTTGAGGGAGGAGAAGGAGTGGTGACAGTATTCCACAATATGTTGCATGACGTACACTTATCTGTATGTGCTGAGGCTAGTGGCTGTGTCTTCTGATGAAGCTTCCCTTGGCCCCAGCAGTGTGGTTACTTAGGTGGCCGATGGCCATTACTCCAATGCAGCAATGGATCACAAAAGTCAGCAGGAGGCGTCTTCTTACACAAGATAACTCCTGCAACAATTGCATATTTTTGCACAGAAGCTGCATCCAAAGACTCCTCTTCAGATGTCTCTGTAGATGCGATTGAAATGCAAGGCCTGATTAACGAATAGGCTAATTAGGCTGAGACCTGGAGCGCTGGGTACTGGGGAGGGGCGGGCCCAGAACAATAGATTGTATTGGGATGGGAGTGCTTCCTGGTGCTGCTGGAGTTGGGTCCGAGCAATCTCCCAAGGGAACTGTGGGAGCAGCAGTGCCTGCTGGGATAGCCAGTGTTGCTGAGGTAGGAACGCTGGAACAGGAGATCCTGTGTACAGCTGCCGAGGCTGTAATTGATACCACTGCCACCATTGCCAGCACTGCTAGCGTGGTAATTGGCAACATGAAGGTCACAGCGGTAGGGACACCAGGAAGAGGCAGCACAGTAATTGATGCCACTGACGCCGATAAGACCCGATCCTCTTAAAGATTTTACGCTGAATATGAGCTGAAAAAATTGGTGGTGGAGAAAGGGGGTGCCTGGACCCTTTAATCAGGCCCTGTTGAAATATGAAAGACCCCGCATTGTCTGTACTTGCACATGTGCAGTAGGAAAACAGCAACATCTAAAGCAGGGGTGGCCAAACCTGTCCTCAAGATCTACCAACAGTTCATGTTTTCCAGGCAACTTGTGGATCTATAGTAGGAATGATGCAGCAGGTTTGAAAACTGTTAGCAAGGATTACAGCGGTGCACCAGCTAGGTGATTTGTAAAACGTGGACAGTTGGCAGATCTGGAGGACCAGTTTGGCCACCCCAGATCTATAGTATGCTCCACTGACACCTGTACATTCAACTCTGCATCAGCCCTGAATAAGAAATGGAGAGTGTTGTTCTTCCCCCTGAGTTACTGGATGTATTCTTTTCTTTTTGTTCCATTGTATCATATTTGCTCTTGTTCTGTCTATTAGGAAGATGTCCCACCCCAAACTGGTACAACTACTGGGAGTTTATACCCAACAAATGCCCATCTTCCTTGTGTTTGAGTACATGGAGCATGGCAGCCTGATTGACTACCTACGCAGGAACCGCGGGATGTTGCCTCGGAGCATAGCTATGGGCATGTGTCAGGATGTCTGCGAGGGGATGCAATACCTGGAGGCCTCTAATTTCATTCACCGAGATCTGGTATGTAACACTTTTCAATGACACAAACCTCTACATTTACCCCGGATTATCACATACCTTGTAACTGGTCTACAACTGTATTGAGTTTTATAGTTCCACTAGAATGTCACATTCTCTGGTCCAACAGGCTGCTCGCAACTGTCTGGTCGGAGAGTCTTTGGTGATTAAAGTATCCGATTTTGGTATGACCAGGTAAGCAGATGTGTAAATTGTATCTAAAACCTTTGTTTTTAGACTGCTTAGTTTCAAATAAATAGGTTGTCATTTTTTTTCATAATAACACTTTAAAGTTGTTTAGTTGATTATTACTCCCATCTTAGAGGGGTTAATTTACTAAGATGGGAGTTCTATTTAAGATGAGATGTTGCCCATAGCAACCAATCAGAAACTACTGCTTATTTATTAAGCACCTTCTAGAAGATAATAGATATAATGTGATTAGTTGCCCATAGCAACATCCCATCTTAAATACAACTACCCTCTCGGTAAATAAACCCCAGATTGCACCAAGTGGTGTTTCTGGAAGTATAATCTCCACTTTGTACCTGGCTCAGATCCAGGGCCGGGTCTACCAGTAGGCAGCTGTAGGCAGATGCCTAGGGTGCCAGGATCTGGGGGGGGGAGGGGTGCCACTGCTGCTGATCGCAACGTGATTTATGGTGAGTGGGCATGTGGGGGTGGAACCCAATCGTTTCATGGGCGTGCTCGCAAAAACAGTGGACACGCCCAACAAAATGCTGGGAGTGTCCATGAAAATGAAGGCGTGTTTATGCCTGCTGGGGGAGGGCGGATGATTTTTCTTCTAGCTAGCCGTAATGGAGTACACATCCATTCGCATTCTCAGGGACAGGGTCGGAGAGACTTGTTCACACAGTGGCTGAATCCTAATGTTCCTGATTCTGGTTTGGAAGTAAAGTAAAAAAAGAGCGGTGACATCATCATGCCAGCTCCTGTCCAGCGATAGCAGCCGCATGCTGCATGTAACGTTACATCCAGCTCCTGTCACAGCAGCCACAGCACTCCCCGGGTCAGCCCGCATATCACTGACCCCTGGAGTCCCAAAAACTGGGCTTTGGTCTGTAAATCCAGGCCACTTTCCATGAATGCTAACTCTCTGCACATGTTCCATGTACCCCACTTGCAGTGCACATGGTTTTGGCCAGTTTGTGAACAAATTTGTCCTGCGATCAGGCCTGAATTAAGCCCTAGGTTTAAATAAAAGCCAAAGACGTTCCTATGGTGTAGACCCTTATCCATCCCTGCTTCTTTCCAGGTTTGTTCTTGACGACCAATATACAAGCTCGGCAGGAACTAAATTTCCCATTAAATGGTCCGCTCCAGAGGTCTTTCGTTATGGCCGCTACAGCAGCAAGTCCGATGTATGGGCTTTTGGTATGGACCACCAGCATTGGAAATATTTTTACTGACAATTATATTTAAATAAAAATAACTGACACCTACCGTTATTTCAGACACATTATTATGCTGCATCAAACTTGTTCACAACTTTTTTTCAATTTTAATGTGTGAAACAATTATTTTGTTGCTACTGTCAGTAAGTGTGATGTCACCAACTCTGGGCTACAGCATTATATATGTTATTAACAAACAGGCAGCGGGAATGAACATAGCACCATTTACTTCATCTATAAATTTATGTCTAGTATCTGATTGTGTGTCTCCGAAACACTGCCATCTGTTGGCAGCAAGTGAAACTACATCTCTTTCTCTCTCACACATACACAAACACAGAGACAATTACAAGGTAGCAGACTAGCTTTCGAAGCATTTGCTTTGAGCAGGCTTACTAGTTCAAATGTTTAAAATGTCAAACGATTTGAGTAATGACCTCTAAGTGACAGACTTTGGGGTAGATGTATAAAGCAGTGATAAGGGAGGAGAAGTGAGCCAGAGGCGAGGTGGCCCATGACAACCAATCAGCTGCTCTGTGTAATTTTCTATAATGCAAATTATAGATGTTACTTCAATGCTGATTGGTTGCCATGGGCCACTTCTCCTATGGCTCACTTCTCCTCCCTTATCACTGCTTCATACATCTACCCCTCAAACATGTTACCTTTCATTGTAATATTTCTGCAAGTGGATGTAGAAGAAACAGTGTTGTAATGTAATCTGTTACAGTCGTACATTGCACTTACATGCTATATCTCTGTGTACCTGGCAGGAGTGCTGGTGTGGGAGATATTTAGTGAGGGAAAGACGCCCTTTGAACACCTTAGTAATTCAGATGCTGTGGAAGAAATATCAGCTGGACTGAGGCTCTTAAAACCCAAGCTGGCATCAGAGAAGATCTATAAGCTCATGAACAGCTGCTGGCAGGAGGTAAGGATCATCTATAAAATGTATTTACAATTCACAGGGCAGTTTTATGTTAGGAAACTGGAGTGCAATCAGTGGCAAACGCAGGATTTTTAGGGGGGAGTTTCCGAATGTAATCCAAAATCTCCCACTCTGCAGCCCATTGGAGTAAGTACAGGAGTCTGGGGGAGTGGTAACAGCACTGAAAATTGGTCTTTTTTGTATACACTGGATAATGTATGGAATACAGTATGAATATTTTACAGTACATATGGTCTATAGTATAGGCTGATTTAAATAAAAAAAATTTGTCAGGAAATGTTTAACAATATCATAAATAAACAGAATAGAACCAGTACTGCACTTTCTAAGCTCACAATCTCCCACTTCATGGTGAGGCTCCTGTCTCTTCCTCCTGGCAGCTACTCTCTTGTCCAGTGCGGTGTGAGGGCTCAGATCCACACATACATAAATGTGGTAGAAGTGGTACACTAGGCATGTGCAGCAGCTCTGCTCTGTCCCTTACACTGCATGGTGTAGTGACAGCTTTATTGATCATATTATACAGTATACACCAGTGCTATTGTTGTCATAATTTAAGGCACTTGCCAAGAGGAGAGAGGTTTCCAGGTAACCAGAAGCGTTTGCCTATGGCAATACCAGGGCCAGTACTTAAGGTTAATATTGACTTAAGCACCTTGAGCACGTGTGTCCTAAGCTAATTGGAAACCCACTATAGGTAGATGGCAAAGTCTAAGGCCAGTATTCAATGTTAAAGTATGCTATGTGCAGCAAATCCTGTTTAGGATTCGCTGCACATTCGCCAGCCCTCCCTCTCACCCTATTCAGTGCCGCAGGGGCTCGCTGCCCCTGAGGGCGATTTACTCCTGGGGCGAATGCCGCAGGGAGACGGGGGGAGGCGACAGGCAGGGAGATGGAGGCCTCCCTGCCTGCGCCGGAATGTGGGGGGGGGGGCTCCCGGGGACACAGGCAGCCCCGGGAGAGCTGGTAGGAGACGCTGGTAGGGAGCCGCCGCACTGGTCCTGCTTGTGCATATGTAATAACCAGTGTGAAGTGAATATTTAATGAGGGGCTCCCTGCCCCCTGCTGGCAAATGTGTTAAAAATATATATATATATTCATGTGCTTCAAGCGGGATGCGGTCATTTGGTCGAATGCATTATGGTCGAATGTCATTACATCGAATCCATTAGGTCGAATTGCTAAAAGGTCGACATGATTCTAGGTCGACATGGGAAAAGGTCGAAATGATTCTAGGTCGAAAGGTCATTAGTTCGACAGGTCATTAGGTCGACAAGGTCATTAGTTCGACATTGTCTAGGTCGACATTCACAAAGTCGACATGGGGTTTTTCACTGTTTTTTGAGCCGACATGTGCTGACAGGCGGTATTTCATGCCCTACCATCCACTAGGGCGTGGTGGGAGAATAAAATAGTGTGCCGAGCGTAGCGAGGCACCGTGCCCGACGCATTGCGAGCGCAGCGAGCGATGCGAGGGGATGCAGTGCACTTTAAACTGTGTCCATGTCGACTGTGTTGACATTCAGGTAAAAAAACAGTGAAAAACCCCATGTCGACTTTGTGAATGTCGACCTAGACAATGTCGAACTTATGACCTTGTCGACCTAATGACCTGTCGAACTAATGACCTTTCGACCTAGAATCATTTCGACCTTTTCCCATGTCGACCTAGAATCATTTTAGCAATTCGACCTAATGGATTCGATGTAATGACATTCGACCATAATGCATTCGACCAAACGATCCCAACCCGCTTCAAGCACATGAATAAAAATAGCATGCCCCTTCTCAAAAAAAAAATTACAGATTTTTTTTAACACCCAAAAAAAACCCCTTTTATTTTAAAAGATCACATTCCAGTTCACCTTAAAAAGATGTCGAATGCAAAACAGTGAATCATGACGAAAATCATGCTGAAAGCAGTTCTCCATCCTAGCATTGAATACCATCTCGGCGAATCCCAGTGAAAACCCCATTGAAATACACCAGCGAATTGCAGCGAGCATGAAATGGAGAACTGGCCGGCATAGGGGTGTATTCAATGCCGCGGCGAGCGGCCAGCGAGGGGGTTAAGCTGTTTAACCCCCGCGCCGGCCGCTCGCTCTATTCAATGTTCTGGGGAAATTCTTGCCGTCACAGGACGGCAAGAATTCCCCATAACAGCGAGACCCGGGGCTAATGCAGGAAACTCGCTGTATTTAGCCGCGAGTCTCTGGTTCAGGAGCGAGGGGGAATTGGCGTATGAGGGGGCTGCGTTGAATACTGGCAGGGTGAGTGGTGACAGCGAGCAGGAAACTCTGCTCGCTGTCACCAGTCGCCCACAGCATTGCTTTCGGCGAACAGTGAACATTAAATAGGGGGAATCAGATTTTCAGTGAAAAATATTCACTGCAAGGTGTGAAAACAGCCTGATTCGCCGGAAAAAAACGGTGAATTGGGAGCATTGAACACTGCCCTAATTAGTAAAAAAATAACAAAGTAGCAAAATATGCATAAAATATATTGACACTCGCCCTACATCAGTGCAGCTGAAGCACAGAACACAGTTCTTCGGAGACACAGAATTCAGTATCTGTAATAGTGTTGGAACAACAACTGTGCCAATTCATTTTGCTTTGTGCAATGGTTAAGGTATCATAAAGGTGGCCATACACTGGGGAAGCACATATGATCTCTGGATCTGATTCGATGCGCATGGGGCCACACAATCCGTCGGCTGGATCCCTCGGAATAGGATAAAAACAGGCCAAAACAGACCTGTGAACTACAAGTTCCAGCTGAGACTTTCACAAGATCCCTGCCTAGGGTGACCAGCCAGGGGGTAAATACTTTGGCTGGGGGGGACTTGTATAAAACGTCTCCTCCCAGCTCTAGCATTACCCTGCTGGCTGGTTCTCGAAATATGGGTGGGAACCCCTACTCATTTTGTCCCCCATATTTTGGGAACCAGGACCCTTGAGCCTGGTGCTGGTTTTAAAAAATCCAGGGGACCCCTACATCTTTTGTTCCCTGATTTTATTAAAACTAGGAATAGCTCATTGTACCTGGGGCTTGTTATGGCCATGGGGGGAGAACCCCACGCTGGTTTTCTAAAATTATTATTATTATTTTTTTTACACAGCAGCCTGCACGGGTCTAACTGATCTCGTATTTGTATTTAGCGGCCGCTTAATATGAATCCGGCAGAATACGCCAGCCTACGCCATTGGCCAAATAAGAATATGTCAATATTAGTAAATCTGCCCTATTTACGAATTGTATTTCAGCAAGAATACGGCTGTTTTCAGTCATATTCATTCATATTAAGAATAGGAATACGACTGAGTCGTATTCCTATTCTTAGTAAATTTTTACTAAGATGGATGTTGCTATGGGCAACCAATCAGATTCTATTTATTATCTTCGAGAAGAAGCTAAATAAATAAGAAGTAGATTCTGATTGGTTGCCATCCCATCTTCAATACAACTCCCATGTTAGTATATAAACCCCATATGTGGGTTCGGGTACCAGCTGCTAAAGGCCCCCATACATTAGGCCGACTTGTCCTAGGGACAAGTCGGACCCAATTTACCTGCGAGCCGCCCGGCAGCTCCCCGGGAGGCTCACATACAATTTGGCACTTGATGTGCCATTTTTACCTGGGATAAATCGCATGCGATTTATCCTATGTAAAAAAAAACCCGGGGAGCTGCAGGGCGGTGAGCAGTAGTGGGGGCGGGCAGCGGCAGTAGTGGGGACGGGCAGCGGTGGTGGGGGCGGCCAGCGGCGGTTGTGGGGGCGGCCAGCGGCGGTAGTGGGGGCGGGCGGCGTTTGCGGTGAGCGCAGTGTACTTACACATAGCAGCAGCGGCGGGGACGGGACGCGCAGTGGCGGCTATTATATTTTTAAAATACTTGTCAAATGACCGGCCGCTCTCTGATTGGCTGAGAGCTCTCCGGCCAATCAGAGAGCGGCCGGTCATTTGACAAGTATTTTAAAAATATAATAGCCGCCACTGCGCGTCCCGTCCCCGCCGCTGCTGCTATGTGTAAGTACACTGCGCTCACCGCACACGCCGCCCGTCCCCACCGCCGCTGCCCGCCCCCACCACTGCTGCCGCTGGCCGCCCCCACCACCGCTGCCGCTGGCCGCCCCCACTACTCCCCCGGTGTCTGTATGCATATGCCTGTCAGGTGGCAGGCATATGCATACAGGGAGGTCGGACGTGATCGTATGTACAGACCGTCCGACCTCCCTGATCCGGTCCGATGCGCACGGGACCGCGCATCGGATCGGATCAAATGTCACATACCTACGATTTTGGGCCGATTTCATCCGATTATCGGAAAGTGCCGAAATCGGATGAAATCGTCCCAAAATCGCATAGTGTATGGGGGCCTTAAGAGACCATATCCCCCTCACTATCTCAGGTGATCACACTTCTGGAAACCTCCACAATTTAGTGGACCACTAAAATAACACAATACAAAGAGGCTCCATCTGATATGATACTATTGCATAACTCCCAACATTAGAGCATTGAGAATCACAATGCACATGTAACCCTGCTGCGCGAGTTCTCAAAAGGAGGCATGCAGGCATGCTATTGGTCAGTATGAGGAGGGTAAATATTAAACAGGAAAGTCGGTGATAGTTCGCACTGCTTTTTATATATGTATGTTTTGTTTTATCGTAACTGAAAGCTGTTTCTCTCCATTCTTCAACAGTTGCCAGAAAAGCGTCCGACTTTCTGCTGTTTGATGAAAGAGATCACAGATATAGTTGAATCTGAAATGTGACATGAATGAAGACAATGGACAATTTAAATTAAAAAAAATGAAAGTCTTTCCCCTTCCCTCCCACCTCACTTTCACCTACTAGCACTATGGGCCCCTATTCAGACCTGATCACTGTGCTGCGAATCTTTGCACTCACTCACCATCAAATGATTTTCCCTTCTTATCGGCAAGTAAATCAAGACTTTTCGGCACTGCGATGGCCGTGGGGAGACGGAGGCCACTGCATGCCTGCATTTTCTGGGGCACTCATAGAAAACCCTGGCCTACTGCCCCCAAACAGCCACAGGGTATCAATCTCTCAGCAAACAGCCAGCGGTGGCTATCCATTGCTGGCTGTCTTCACACGGATGGCTCGTACAGTGAGCATGCGCTGTCTTGCGATTTATTGTCAGGGCTGTGAATTCGCAGACTTGCGTTCAGATCTGAATCGGGCCCTATGGGCTCTCTTGCCAATCTAACCTTTGCTACATCTCAAGAATAAGACCCTCTATCATCTTTGAGGCTATAAAGTGGCCCATTTATCATGACATATTTGCACCTGTTTTCATGGGTTAGCCAACAATAGTAAGTATACCCCGTATATATGAAGGAAGGGCCACAGCAGGTATCTATTGGGGATACAATTCTGCCCGATTTACCAATATTCGTAATGTGAAGCATTCCGAATATTCTCCGCCGTAGCTACCACCACATTGCCGACAGGGCAGAGGGTTCCCCCCGTAAGTGGCTGATGTGCAATGTGATCATTGCTACCTGTGCATGCCAGCTCCCTTAGCAACCAGCAGATCATATAGCAGGGAAGCACTAATCACGGAGCCACTGTCCCTGCTTGCATACCTCCCAACTGTCCCGCTTTTCTGGGACGCTCCCGTGTCCCGCCCAGGTCTGGCAGTGTTCCGGGGTGGGGGGGGGGGGCAGCTGGGAGTCCACCCCTGTAACCCTTGAATAGATGCTGTGCGTCTATTCCTGCAGCCTGAGGGGCTGGGGACATAGCCAGCAGCCCACAGCGGTGAAAACTGGGGCGTGGCTTTGAGGAATGGTGTGAGTATAGGCCACGCCGCTTGCAACTAGGCCATGACCCCAAAATTTGGGGCATGCACCTCCGTCGTGCGGAGTTTCCCTCCTCCAAGTCTTCTAAAGTTGGGAGGTATGCCTGCATGTGCTAAATCATACATCCCACCGATGGGATCACACGCTGCAATGCGGTGGTAAAATCACTCACATAACTCAGAGACTGATGCTAATGCAACTGCAAGTGCGGTTTTCTCAGCAACACACCTGCTGATATCAGTATGAGAGACACACACCAAAGCTGACATCATTCATTCACAATTGCATGACTGGACGCGGCAGTAGTAATGTAGGCGCTATGTTTATGTAGAGCTGATAGGTCAGGGATATGCACTGAAAATATGCTCCGAAAATGGCCATGACTTGCTTGCTTTACAATCATTCCCGCTAATACAATGTTAACACCCCCAAACGGCCACTTTGCAGAGGTATCCTTATTGTATGCAGGCATGCAGCGGCACCTTGACACGTGCACAATGCGAACGCAGCACATGCACAGTCTGACATTGGTCGCTCAATTTCGTGGAACATCGGCTTTGCCTACTTCTTTGAATCAGGCCCTTTGTACAGTATTTATCTGCATTTTAAACTATATTGCAAAAACGTGACATTTTATTTGTAATTATGTATAAAGTTTTCTTTGTTTTAAATGAAACAATATAAGCAATCCGTTTGTTTTGTAGAAGAGAAATGGCCTGAGCATAAATAGGACGTGATATATAAATGTGACGCAGTGTACCATTCCTGTGAAAGCTGATGTGACAACACCTATGGGCATGGATTTTGTGGTGATATTGCATCTCTTGCAGTCAGCATGAAATCTAGGCTATATTTTTGGATAGAAAATTATTTGGAACCATCTGTCCAATTAAGCAACATCATTTCTGAAATATGAATTATAGCCAACGAAAATGGATGGATATTACACTTTCTATATGTTTTCTTCTTTTGAAGTACATATACTGTATTTGCATTTTTACTTGTTTAGTTTGTTTAAGTTCATGTTAGTAACTGTCAGAATCGTCGGCTGTTCTGCTTCATACGTACCTGTTTTAAGGTAGAGATCATTTACTGTAGCTTACATTGCAGCCATTTTGTGGGATGGCCAAATATTCTTGAGACTGCAGTTTATAAATCGGCAAGGAACCAGTTGCATGACTGTCTGAGGCTACAAATTAGTTCAGCGCACAAAATGGCTGCCTCTATGGACATGAACGGCTCAGCCTAATTAAACTTTAAACAGGTCAAATCATGTGATAAAGTCATAAAATAAATGGGGTTCAGGAGTTGTCATTATATATAAATGATATGGTTTGCTATTAAAAAATGCCATCTCGTCCTGATTTATTTACAGTATGTGTTACTGGAAGATTTAACATATCCAATATATCTAACAACTATTGTAAATAATAAGGGCTATTCTCTGTCATTGTAGTATGGCCTGATTCATACTTGATTGTTAATTTGCAAAGTTGCAGATGACTTTGAGTATATATACGCCGTCAGTGGCGGCATCTAACTCTGTGTCGGAAGGGATGCCGCCTCCTCCCTCTGCTGCTGCCGCTGCTGCTGGTCCCCGCCGCTGCTGATCCCTGCTGCCACTGCCATCAGTCCCAAACACGGTTGTGCATGCAGTACTGTGCATACGCTGGCACCCAGCTTCTATGGGCTGCTTCGGCAGCAGCCCATAGAAGCTATATACACTGCAGATGGCAGGCATCGGGACCAGCGCATGCACAGTATCGGCCTCAGCACTGTGTATGCGCAGACCCCGGAAGCTATGGGCTGCATCCAAAGCAGCCCATAGAGGCATTCTGAAAAGACGGTTTCCCTACATCTATGTCAAGCATAAATGAATAGTTTTCTTTTTTTCACTCAAGGGGCCAGGACATGGAGCATAGCTCCACCCCTGACACCTGTGAAGCCCCACTGCCATGTTTTGATTGGCCCACAGGCCAATCAGTTAAAGAAAATGGATGTCCGTCGATAGGTAAAAATATTTATGGTCATCCATTGCATAGTATGCTACTAATTAGTGATCAACTCTGAATCAGGCCCAATGTGATATGCAGATTTGCCCATAACCGCTTATCATAGATTTTCCTTCACACCTCAATGGGGTGTCAGGAAAAACCTGCAATATAGGTGATCATGAGGATCTGTAGAAAATGTTGTACCACCAGCACCTTCTGACAAGAGCATGTGGAAGTCCAGAGGCGGAACTACCATTGGTGCAGCAGGTGCATTGCACCAGGGCCCATGAGGATTAAAGGGCCCACGTTTATGTAGAATATTGTGAACTTGTGGAGGAGGGGAGCCCAAATTCTGTTTTTGCACCTGGGCCAAATACTCACAAGTTCCGCCACTGTGGAAGTCCCTGAATAGACTCCCTGCTTCAAAGTTCTTCCCAGTGTCCGACTGTGACCACAACCCAATATTATGTCTTCTGAGATCCAATATTACTAAGCTGTGAAGTTTCTTCCAAAGGCCCAGAACAGCCTCCATGGGTCAAATATCTGCCCTGAGCATTCTGTTGTGAATTCCAACTGGGGCTTTATTCCCTAAACCAGGGATGGGGAACCTTTGGCTTCCAGCTGTTGTTAAACTACACATCCCAGCATGCCCTGCAACCGTTTTTAGCATGGCCAAATAGCGAAACTGTAGCAAGGCATGCCGGGATGTGTAGTTTAACACATCTGGGAGCCAAAGGTTCCTAAACCCTGCCCTAAACCTAGCTTGGATCCAACTGCACCACCTTTCATTGGTTTCAGCCCAATTAGTGCACAGGTGTCCTAATGCATAACCACACAGACAAACAAACAGAGCAACATTACGGGAGCAGAGCACCATCCACGGCTACCGTGTATGAAGATGACATAATTGGGTACTTGTTTCCTAGCACGGCGCCCCCGATTTTGATCGTAGTACATATTATACAAATCGCATGGCATCACATGCAATATAGCGGCATGTGATGCGATGCGATTTTTAATTATACAAGCACCTTAATGGGTGCTTACAATGTTAAATACACCCCCATTGTCAACGCCACCCCCACTATCAATGCCAACCCGAAGCGTGGCGAGTGCAGCGAGCCCGCGTGGGGCGGCGGTACGCATTGTCCGACCTTTTCATACCCCCACTATCCACGTCAGCGTGGAGTTGACTTTAGATAGTGTGGCGAGCCACCGAGCCGAAGCGTGGCGAGCGCAGCAAGCCCTGCGATTGGACAAGCATTACTTTACATGGGTGCTTGTACAATTAAAAATCGCATTGCATCGCAGGATTACTTTACAGGGTGCTTGTACAATTAAAAATCGCATTGCATCACATGACATTTCCTGACATGCGATGCTATGCATGTCAGGAAATGTCATGTGATGCGATGCGATTTTTATTGTACAAGCACTCCTGTTAATTTAACGTGAATATTGCATCGCATACCACTAAATACGGTATGCGATGGGCGCCGTGATAGGAAACAAGTACCCATAATTGTGTGTGAAATGCAAGGCATCAGTGCAAAAGAAGTGGGGGAAGTCAGGGGAAACAGGAAGCACATATATACATATAAAAGCCTAGGGCCAGATGCATCAAGCTTTAAAAGTGATAAAATGGAGAGTGATAAAAAGACAGCCAATCATCTCCTACCTGTTATTTTTCAAACACAGCCTGTAACATGGTAGTTAGGAGCTGATTGGCTGGCTGTTGATTATTCTCCATTTTATCACTTTTTGAAGCTTGATACATCTGGCCCTTAAGGTGGGCATACATCGAGCCGATTTCGGCCGATTGCGATCAATCGGCCCGATAAATCGGACCAAATCGGTTCTTCATGACATGGGGTCGGGTCCGATGCGCGGTCCCGTGCGTATCGGACCCGGCCCCAGGGGTCGGACCGGCGGGACATACGATGTTTAATAAGATCAGTCGGCGCTGGACAGTCAGTCTCTCTCCACTGTCCAGCGCCGTAGCGGTGAGGAGCAGTGGGGGCGGGCGGCTGGGGAGGAAGCAGCGGGGCGCAGCAGCGCGTCACCAGATCAGTGCTGGGGCGGGCGGCGGTGACAGTCAGTCTCCACTGTCTACTATAGCGCTGTAGCTTTAAAATAATGTGTCAAATGACTCTCCAGCATTTGATTGGCTGAGATAGAGCCAATCAACCAATCAGCGGCCGCGGAGGGAGGCCATTGATTGGCTGAGAGTGCTCTATCTCAGCCAATCATTAGCCGGGCAGTCATTTGACATGTTATTTTAAAGTTGTAATTGCCGCGGCTGCATGCCCGGTACAGTGCTAAAGTAGACAGTGGAGACTGACTGTCACCGCCGCCCGCCCCAGCACTGATCTGGTAACGCGCTGCTGCGCCCTGCTGCTTCCTCCCCAGCCGCCCACCCCCACTGCTCCTCACCGCCCTGCAGCTCCCTGTTATTTTTTTTACATGTGATAAATCGCATGCGATTTATCGGTATACGGTCATATGGTCGAACACGGGTAGATCGAACCTACTTTGATCGACACCACTGCACAGACACTCCATTGGTCGACGGTTACTTTACATCGAAACATTTTAGGTCGAATTTAACATAACATCGATATTAACATGATCGCCAAACTAACAACGCCGAACATACCTTATATCGACCAAGCTTACATCGAATTCATCTAGGTCGACTAACGGACGATCAAAATGCATTACATCGAACACACTTACATCGAATCCACCTAGGTCAAAACACTGGACATCGAACTCATAATACATAGACAGTCCTTATATCGATAAGTACTTGGTCGATACAACGAAGTTCGAACCGCAAAACGTCGAACATACTAACATCGATAACTATTAGGTCGAAACTCAAAACATCGAAAACCAAAGTATCGACAGTTCTTTGATCGACAACAACTAGGTCGAATAACATAACATCGACCCGCATTACATCGAACGCTATTTCATCGACGAGTGAAAGGTCGGCCGTTTATAAGTCGAACTTATTTAGGTCGCCGTACACAAGGTCGACCGTTTATAGCTTAACATCTTACTGTACTGTACTTGCACCCATTCATGATGGTAATGAGACCCTGCTCAATACCCTACATAACCACTCTGTCAACGCTGCACCACTCCTAAATCCACCCATATCTGTCTAAATCTACACGCCGCTATACTCCCGTTGTAAAGCACTATTCTAACGCGGCACTACAAGTGCTACAATGACTTCTCACTGCTCAGCGCTGCATACCCAAATTACACCCTCACCCAGTAAGGGCTCCACCCCTGGGATCCCTCCATCTCCCTAGCTGCACCCATAAAATACGGCACCCCCATTCCCGGCTAAATGCAGACTTTCCAAGCCTCCCCATACAGTCACACAGCCTCCCGCCTACATTCAGTCGCCTACCTCCACTCTAGCTCATTGCCGGCGCCTATCATCACTGTGGCACCACAAGTGCCAGAATGACCTGCCACTCTTCAGCGCCGCACATGCCCATTAAACCCTCACCCAGGAAGGGCTCCTCCCCTGGGATCCCTCCATCTCCCTAGCTGCACCCCTAAAATACCCCACCCCCATTCCCGGCTAAATGCAGACTCCCCAAGCCTCCCCATACAGTCACACAGCCTCCCGCCTACATTCAGTCGCCTACCTCCACTCTAGCTCATTGCCGGCGCCTATCATCACTGTGGCACCACAAGTGCCAGAATGACCTGCCACTCTTCAGCGCCGCACCGACCGTATGATCCCATTCCGATTTATCACATAAAAAAAATGGCCCATCAAAGTCCTAATTGTATGTGAGCCTACCGGGGAGCTGCCGGGCGGCTCAGAGGAGAATTGGGTCCGACTTGTCCTTAGGACAAGTCGGCTCTATGTATGGGGGCCTTTAGATTCATGGAGAACATTACCTTCTTCCATGTACATATTTACCACAACAGATATCATTCCCCACATAGACGCTTTGTCATGGGTATCTCTGATACAGACACATGCCCAAAATGTGGCAACCCAGGCGACACGTTTAAACATTCAATGATTCCCTCCTAACACCAATTTTGCATGATAGTAAGAAAGGTATGTTAATTATCTCAGCAGTTACCCGCAAATGTTTTCTACACCAGTGGATCCATGCGGAACCTCCCACTATTCAGTTATTGGGTGCCGGACGGCTCCCGGACAGTCAGGATTCCGACAGTCATTCCTCCAACGTCGGAATCCCGACTGCTCACTTGTGGGGGTCCACGACCCCCATAGAGGGAGAATAAAATAGGTGGCGAGCGCAGCTCGCCACCTTGCCCGCAGTGTGGCGAGCGCAGCGAGCCTGCAAGGGGCTTCATTGCGCTCCCCACGCTGTGCAGTTGGAATTCCGACATCTGAGTAATGACCGTTGGAATCCCGACTGTCGGGGAAATATACCACACCCTAGTTATTTAGAGCAAAACTTTTTCATGTATTTCATATGGAATGGGTAGAGACTTCTCTCCAAAAAGAAGAACGCACAGATTTTTTTTTTTTAAATATATGGGAAGGTTTTATTGATTCATTATAAATTGATCCCGAAAACATAGATTTACAAATGTTTCCGTTCCACTCAGTGGTATGAAACCCAAACCATCTCCGGGGATGTCCCGATCCATCTCCCTGTGCATCGGTCACTGGTCTGAACAGGTACGGTCTTCCAGCCATGTCCATCCAAACTTGCATCGTCCATATGATACTTTATAGTCATAATGGCCTTCATTTGTTCTTTTGAGAAACATTTCTAATGCATCTATATACCATCATCATGTACAAATGTAACTTGATATTTACATGTTTGTAATGCTCAATCCTTATTAAAAAAAATTATTATAAAAACAAAGCATAAAAGAGAGTATACAGTAACAGCAGTGTAATTTCAACATTGTACACAACAGCGTGCAGTACCCGGATGGCTGACAATGTCTAGGTCGACCGTCAAAAGGTCCACACCATATAGTAGGCATATATATGGTCGGCATGATCAAAAGGTTGATGAAGCTATGGTCGACACATATAAAGTTGACGAGGTTTTATTTCCCACCCCCCTTTTTTTTTTTGGGGGGGGGGGGGGTGGATTTTAGGTTTTAAAACAGGCTTGAGTATACCCACCCCTATATCATTTATGAATATGTAACGTTGGCTTGCTAAGCAGTGGTTGTTCGCTGCTTAGCAAGCACCTTAACACCACCCCGCCAAATGGTGCCGCCCCCCCACCCCCGGCTCCCAAAACCCTTCACTGCCATGCAAGGGGTTGTGTTCGCTAACACATCCCTTGCATACCTCCCAACTTCTGAGCTGACGAAATAGGGACACTCGCGCGGCGGAAAAGGGGCGGGGCTTATGCAAATGAGGGCGTGGCTTATGCTAATTAGCCGCGGCCTAATTTTCATACGAGAATAGACGCTGTGCGCATGCGCACAGCGTCTATTCTATTAGATTGGGGGGTCTCCCAACTGCCACCCCCCGCAGCGGGACAATGCCTGACGCGGGTGGGACAGCGGGACAGGACCCGAAAATCGGGACAGTTGGGAGGTATGCCTTGCATGTGGCAGCTAACAGGGGAAATCATTCGATGGTCACCGACCATCAAACGTTTTCTCCTGCCTTCGAAAATAAAAGTCAGTAAAATCTGACTTTTATTTCCTCCGCAGATCGCAAGCGTATCCAAGGGAATGCCCAGCATTATCATGTGGATTCCCATAAAACACTGGACATACCCCTACTCCGGCCCGGTGTCCCCCCTCCCTCCCCGCAGCGAATGGCTTAGCGAGTGTGTGACTCGCCAAAGCCGCTCGCTGACGGAGTTTGCACATACGCAGAAAGGCACATACACATACGCAAACCTGACCATCGGGGCTGGGGCTGAATTCAGATTGCGACAAGTGATAAAATGTGTCGACCTAAGCTAAGTGGACCGTCAGTAGTCGACCTAATGCGTGTCAACCGAATATGTGACCCAATCACCCATACCCTCTGAAAGGAGCCCGTCCCTGTAATCTACTGTGCCAGGGATCTGCACACGCACGGTCAGTGCTGCCCCTGGGGGACCTGCACCGACTGGTAAGTAGCCCATAGTCTATAATGGGCTACCGCCATCTCATAAAGGCGGCAGCCCCAGGACCCAATGCGTTGCTGTCCGATATTGGCGAATCAGACAGCATCGCATCCATGATAGAAACCTATGGGGGATGCGGCTGTGAGCAGGGCAGGAGGGATGACAGCATGGATCGGAGATTCCTGATAAGGTCCCTCCTAGATACATTCGGGGGATACTTAATATTTGCGGTTTAACCATTTTATGGGGATTGGCAACAAATATTACATGGCCCCTAATTCTTAAACTACACTTGTTATTACACTTGCATAAGCTGGGTGCACTGAGCTAGGCCTGGGCTGTATGTATGAAGATCTGCAGGCTGCTAGAGCCAGAGGAGATTTATCAAACCTTTGAGAGACAGATCGAATGGAGAAGTTGCCCATAGCAACCAATCGCCTTCTCGCTATCATTTACCTAGCCGTCTTTAAAATGAGTTACAAGTTGATAGGTTGCTAGGAGCAACTTCTCTTGAATGTTTGAAGCATCTAGCCCTGTGCATTTACAACACCCTGTTAGACATAGCCGTATGATATGTACATTGAAAAAAATGGGGACTACCCTAGAAATACTGGGGCATAAACATGTAAATGTACTGAGATGGAATGTTGCCCATAGCAACCAATCAGACTCCACTTCTTATTTTTTTAGCACCATCTAGAAGATAATAGAATCTGATAAGTTGCTATGGACAACAACACTCATCTTCAATAGAATGCCCATCTTATTACATTTCCCCTTATATATCTAATCTGCTGTACATAGACAAAATCCAGCACTGGAAGCGTTACATTGCCCAGGACCTGTGCACAGTGCTAGAGGATGCTGGTGACTGTGAGGGCTGTGTGGGGGGAAGCATCTATTCCGTACAGCACTTCCCATCTGCTGCAGCCATGTTGAACTCTTTGTGAGGGGGTGGGAGAGAGGGGAGGAGAGAAAGAGACAGACAAGACGATCAGAGGAGAGTGCTGGGTGATGGGACACAGCAGCCACTGAATACCCACCAGGAAATTATCAGAGAATAAATAAATGCAGAGAGGACAAGCAGCAGCAGCAGCAACAGCAGCCACCTGCACCAGAGCCCTCAGCATCCTCCTGCACAGAGCACAAGGACCATGATGAGATGCTGCTGCTGAACCTGGTAAGTGGTGACATCATGGTGCTGCTGCTGTATTTTGCTAACCGGATCCTAACCCTCCCACTGGCATTATTCATATTTTCTCATGTGTGCGCTGTATTATATATGCCTTGTATAGGAGAGGACTGCCTCATCCCAGACCAATGCACCGGATACCCCTCACCACAGACGTTATACAGACTGGATATTACTCATTACGTTCCTCCCTGTGCCATCAGTAGTGCCTGAAACAGATTATTGCAATTTAACATCAAGCCGATGGGCACTGCTGATGATTTCAGTGTGGCATCTGCTGCCCACTGAGTACATGAAAAACCCTCTGTTGCCAGTAATTATTAACCCATTACATGTCTGTGACAGCTGCCTCTGCCCAACACCAGCTACCAAGCAAGCCAAAATCTGGCTCAGTATTATCTGTCTGTGTACCAGGCCAGAGTTTGCTCAGTCACTGTGCCATTTTCTCTGTGTGCCAGGCCTGTGTTTACCCATCCCCTGCCCTAGTGTTTTCTGTGTACTAGTAGGCCAGTGCCCCCCTGCCCTAGTGTTATCTGTGTACCACCAGGCCAGTGCCCCTGCCTCAGTGCAATCTGTGTACCAGGCTAGTGCCCCCTGTCCCAATGTTATTTGTACCATGTTATCTGGGGACTGTTATCTGTGTACCAGGGCAGTGTGCCTATCCCCTGCCCCAGTGTTATCTGCGTACCAGCAGGCCAGTGCCCCCTGCCCCAGTTTACCAGGGCGACTTGTACCTATCCCCTTCCCCAGTGTTATTTGTCTGACAGCAGGCCAATGCCATTTTCCCAAGTGTTGTCTCTATGCCAGGCCGGTGTGTGCCCCTGGCCCAGTGTTACGTGTATTGCGTTGGCAGCTCCCGGCTCAGCCGGTATAGTAGTATGTATTTGTGTGATGATGATAACTACAGTCAGTGCATCAGATGGGCCGCGCAGCAGCAGCAGCAGCAGGTGCTTCTACAGGAAGGGCCGGGCTTAGCTCTGCTGCTGCTGACTGATCTCCCCTCTCACATCCGCAGCATCTGACATCCACCCACCGGCCGGGCTCCTGCACTGTGCACTCCAGGGGGAGAGGTAAGCACAGGCCTGAAATAATACATCTATATGTAAGGCAGACACTGATCTGTGAGAAATACAGACACCTGGTGACTGCTGATCATGGCTGTCAGTCTGTGTACCCATAAGCTGTGCTTCCTCTCTATTCATCATTCCTGTTGCTGGTACTGAGAGGCTGGCTGGCAACACATACATTGCTCCTGCCAGCCTCCATCTTTTTACACCCTTCCCTCTTACAGGACACCCCTTAATCCCCTGTAAATATGTCACTAATACCTCTGTTGCATAGTCTGGCTATTATACCATACACTGTACCACCATACACTGTAACCAGGGCTTAACCCAGTGGTTCCCAAACTGTGTGCCTAGGCACCCTTGGGTGCTTCAGGACACTTGCAGGGGTGCCCTGGGTTGGTGGGCTAGGATCAATTCGGTACTTGTGTAGTATCACGGCGCCCATCGCATCGCATACCATAAGGCATGCGATGGTATGCGATGTGATGCGATATCGCGCAATGTTCTACAATGTCATACAATTTTAAAATTGTATGGTATTGTATATGGCATACAATGCCATACAATGCGATGGGATGTGATTATAACTTGTATAAGCACCCTACAGGGTGCTTACAATGTTAAATGCACCCCCACGCCACCCCCCCAGTATAAACGTGAACCCGAAGCGTGGCGAGAGCAGCGAGCCCGCGTGGGGTGGCGGTACGCGTCCTCCGACCTTTTCATACCCCCACTATCCACGTCTTTGTGAGAGATGTTCCAAATGTCCGCTAACAAATGCCAGCGTCACTCACATTTGTTATATAAATTAAAATAAAAAATGTTGTGTAAAAAAAAATATACATATATATTTCCTACATAAGGTAAACATTATGATGAATACAAATGGTTGCTTGCCAATTTTTACACCTATGTTGACAAATTAACTTGGCACTCAAAGGGTTAAATTGGTCCTGGAGACATGGTGGAACTCAGTTTCCCTGCCCACAGTACTAGTGCCCCTTGCACATAATGTCCACAACAGTAGTACCCCTTACACAAAATGTCCACCGTAATAGTGCCCCTTACACATAATGCCCACAGTAATGCCACTTATACACATGATAGCCACAGTAGTAATGATCTTATATACATAATGCCCACAGTAGTGCCTCTTATACACATAATTCCCACTGTAGAGCCCCTTATACACATATCTGCCTCTGACATTCCAGCAGATCACCAACGGTGTCCATCCAGCAACTTCCCCATCTCTCTTGTTTTCCGCATGCACATAGCCTGCTCCTCTTAGTGGCACTTCTTTACTTCAGTGGCGGTGACAGCATGACATCACAAATGCTGTGCCAGACACGAAAGCCATTGGATACGGCTTTTATATTGGAATTGCTGTGGTGGAGGTGGAACTAGTTCGCCCTACCATTACAGATGGTGAAACTCTGTTCCAACTTGTTCCACCTCACTTTAACCCCAGCACAAAAGTGATATATACACCTTTCCCTATGAAATAACACAAGACTGGGGGTTTGATTTCCCACTATACTATATGCGATAATGTGATACACAGAAGTGAGATTTGGCAGCTTTTCCCTTATGATAAGATGATACAGGGGGTAGACTTGTCACTGTACTCTGTGCTAATGTGATGTAATACACAGAGGTGAGATCTGGCACTGTATCCCAAGTAATATAGGGGCCCATTTATCAAGGATCGAATTTACAATGCGATCAGGGCAGTATATTACCTATCGCCTGAATGTATGATTCCGTGCATGCAGGAACAGGGCTCTGAAAGGAGCCCGTCCCTGCTATATGCAGAGCCGGGTGCCGGGGGTCTGCATCAGGCAGCTTCGGCTCCCCCATAGAAAACCTATGGGGGGATGCGGCCTGCGGCGATGCAGGAGGGATCGCAGCAGGGGTCCGAGATTCCTGCTGCGGTTCCTCCTACATACATTTGGGTGATACATAATAATTGCTGCTAACCCCGAAAACGGGTGTTTTCAGGAATTTAGCTGCAAATATTGATTGATAAATGAGCCCCATAATGATACAGGGTGAAACACAGGAGCGAGATTTGGCATTGAATCCTGTAAAGTGTATTGATACTCCATACATGCTCTAGAGGCTTATTTTAAGGTCATGTCCAATTGGTACCTGTGTCCGTCCACCTTATTCAAGATGTACCCTGGGATACCTGTGAGTTGTTGGAGATTTGACATAGATTTTGCATCCCCAGTCCACATGTGGTCGTTCCTGCCCACTTTTGCAAACTTTTTGGGATGATGTTTCTCCTACCCCATCGTCACTTCCTGACTGGTTTCAGAAATTATAAATAAATGGACGATATTATAACGTAGTCTACCGATAAATACCAGAATTACTCACTGATCCGGTTCCAATCGCCGGCATTCTGTGAATCCGGTTTAGCTTGAATATGCCCAGGTGTTCTATTGGAACCCTAGGGGTGATCCTCCCCCCCCCCCCCCTACACTCACATACTTTCCTGTATTCTCGTACCTTTTCTTTGTTACTCTTTTTTCCTCTCTTTCTGTTTTCTTTTCTCTTTTTCTTATTTAGAGACTATATAAATATATTTGACCTTTTACTTGATATTCTGTGTACTTTTAATCTCATTGGCACACAATACCTATTTTATGTTACGTTTTCTTTTCAATGTTTGGATATACATGTCCGTCATGTTGTTTTGTTGTTTTATATATACTTGTACGCTTTATAACACAGAACATGTATGGGTTTATGGTTTATATGCAAAATCTCTAATAAATACTACTTGCTTAAAGAAAAATAATTGATAGTCCATAGAGAAGTTATAATGTGATAATTGATATATATAATAAAGAGGATTGAGATTACATCCTACAATATATTAAAATGTGAGACACTAACAGAGGTGGATCGGGAACAGAAAAGGGCCCTGGAAATTTTTGGAGTAGTGGCCACACATGAGCTGTATAACATGCTGTGTAGCCATGGCAACGTCACTGGATAGCAGAGTTTCTGTACTGCAGAGATGGAATAGCAGAATGAATGGGGACAGTGCAGTGCACATGAGTCAGGTGGACTGTCTATCATATAGATACAAAACAAAACAGGCCTCTAAAGTATAGTGGCCCACTGGGGGCTCTGTGGTCAATCTGCCACTGAGCACTAATGAGCAAGGCTGACCTTGAACCATGAGAGGAGTCATAGGACATAGGAGTCGCTTGCTATTGCTCCCACTGTGATAAATAGGAGAAAGAAACAGCAATGGACAATGGATATCAAACACTTTTCTTAGAGACATGCAGTGTGTATTTGCTTAAATATATGACTTTTTTTTTCAAAAATGATATTTATGAAGCCAAGGTATAATACAGATATAAGATACGGACATGCCATACATATAAATCTTAAACATGGGTCAAATGCAACAGAGCAAATAACATTCAAGAACATCAGATGTACAAAAGTATACTGTCAAGAAGACATTTTACAAAGTGGGTAGGATCAAATTGCAATGTGCTCAATAGCTCATATACCCCTGAGGTATTTGCAGTGTTTAGCTGATCACAGTGAGCAGGCTTATTGCCGGGTTGCTGACATCATCTGGGGGTGGGACGGTGCGTCAGGCGTGGTTAGGGGAGGAGGCAGCACTGAGGGGATGGTGCTGCCTCCTCCTGAACGGGACCTGGGTCGCTAGACCTGGGTTACCCCTTCACATTGCCCTGCAACCCGGGCCCGATCCGGGAATAACACTTCTTTTATCCTGGGTCGGATTGCTGGGTTGCTGCTAAAAAAAAACAAATACCATAACAATCCTAATATTATGAAATAGACTTTGATGTTCTGGGATGCAGTTAAAATCCCGGCGGTCGGGATCCCAGCGTTCAGAATCCCGACCGCCGAAATCCCGACACTTTCTCCCTCCGTGGGTGTCCACGACACCCCTGGAGGGAGAATAAATTAGCGTGCCGAGCGTAGCGAGGCACCGAGCCCGCTGCGTGGCGAGCGCAGCGAGCCCGTAAGGGGGGGGCGATCCACGTCCCCCCCCCTTGTCGGGATTTCGGCGGTCGGGATTCTGGCGTCGGGATTTTGAACGCCGGGATCCCGACCGCCGGGATTTCATACTGAATCCGATGTTCTTATGTTATAGTAAAAACATTAATATACAGCTACAAATTACAGGTCATTATGATGAATACAAATGTTTGCTTGCTAATTTCACACATATTTTGACAAATCCGCTTGGCACTCAAAGGGTTAAAGAGATCATTAAGAGTACATGGGTCAAAAGGGTCCCAGACATGCAGATTATGGATTAAAAAATGATTCCGCTGATAGGAATAAATAATCGGATCCTGTTGGTAGTCACCGACATACTGTGTAATAATGTCAGATATATCGTGGGAGGTACCGGGAGGTGGTGGGAGAATAGATCTCAGGGTACCCAGTGTTCGCGAAAACCACCCAAAAAAGTGGGTCCCGGGGACCCTTCACTTCTAAAAATTGGGGTCCTACCGGACCTTTTCTGGGCCCCAACGGAATAAATCCTCCTCTCCCCTTCTCCCTAGCATAACACATGTGGGTCAGGGGGGGGGGGGGGGGGAGAAAGGTACACATATACTAGAAACTAACTAAACCTGAAAACAGGGACAGTGCGCGCCGAAGGCGCGCGCTAAAAATTTATGGCATGTTTTTTGGGGGGGAAGTGGTGTCACATAGTAGTACACATTACAGCACACCCCGTAATGCCCAGTACACATTACAGCACACCCCGTAATGCCCAGTACACATTACAGCACACCCCGTAATGCCCAGTACACATTACAGCACACCCCGTAATGCCCAGTACACATTACAGCACACCCCGTAATGCCCAGTACACATTACAGCACACACCCCGTAATGCCCAGTACACATTAAAGCACACACCCCGTAATGCCCAGTACACATTACAGCACACCCCGTAATGCCCAGTACACATTACAGCACACCCCGTAATGCCCAGTACACATTACAGCACACACCCCGTAATGCCCAGTACACATTAAAGCACACACCCCGTAATGCCCAGTACACATTAAAGCACACACCCCGTAATGCCCAGTACACATTAAAGCACACACCCCGTAATGCCCAGTACACATTAAAGCACACACCCCGTAATGCCCAGTACACATTAAAGCACACACCCCGTAATGCCCAGTACACATTACAGCACACCCCGTAATGCCCAGTACACATTACAGCACACCCCGTAATGCCCAGTACACATTACAGCACACACCCCGTAATGCCCAGTACACATTAAAGCACACACCCCGTAATGCCCAGTACACATTAAAGCACACACCCCGTAATGCCCAGTACACATTAAAGCACACACCCCGTAATGCCCAGTACACATTAAAGCACACACCCCGTAATGCCCAGTACACATTAAAGCACACACCCCGTAATGCCCAGTACACATTAAAGCACACACCCCGTAATGCCCAGTACACATTAAAGCACACACCCCGTAATGCCCAGTACACATTAAAGCACACACTGTAATGCCCAGTATATATTATAGCACACACCAATATGCCCAGTACACATTATAGCACATAAGTGCTGCTTACTTACATGCTTGTTGCTAGGGGTTACATGCTCCTTGCAGGGGTCACATGCTGGGGGGGATGGGGGCATTTTATGCTGGTTGCCACATGGGGAGGGGACGTTTTATGCTGGTTGCCATTGGGAGGGGGGGCGCATATCGGTTTGTTGTCACAGTGGGGGGGGGGGGGGGGCTGGAAAACATGCCGCTCAGCAGAGTAGGTGAGCGGGCTATCAGCGCGGCGGGGGACTGGATGTGGCTGGAATAGCTGACACGCTGCTCTGAGTTGCATTAGCCACATCCAGTCCCCCGCCACCCTGACAGCGCGCTCATCTACTCTGCTGAGAGCGGCTGTTACAGCATCCCATCCAGTGATTGGGTCCCGGCGGCCGCTGCAGTCACAGTGATTGGCTCGCAGCGGCGGCTGACAGGATCAGTACAGCGCGTCCTCGGGGACCCCTTTAGTTTTAAAAACTGAGTCCCCGGGGACCGTTTTAGGGTAAAATACGCGCTATAGCGCGTTTTTGCGAACCCTGGTACCTCCCGGTGGTGGGACAATAGATACTCTGAGGAATGCTTATCAGTGAGGGTGTAAAGGCCCCCGTACACTATGTGATTTGGGCACTATTTCACCCGATACTGATGAATCGGGCCGTGAAATCGGGCCAAATGGCACATGCAGACATCCGCTCCGACCCGATGCATCGGTCCCATGCGCATTGGAGTCGGGAGGTCGGACGGGCTGCACATAAGATTTGCTAAATCTTACGTGCAGCCCAGAGCCGGGCAGGGGACGGCAGCGGGTGGGGGATGCCGGCTACCAGCCGGGCGGAGGGAGCAGGGGGGGGGGGCGCTGCAGGGAGCCAAGCAGCGGCAGGAGCAGAGGAGCATTTAAAAAAAAGCCCATACAAATGAATAGGCAGCCATTGATTGAGAGAGGTCTCAGCCAATCAGCGGCTGCCCATTCATTTGTACGGGCGCTTTTTTTTTTTAAAAGTGCATCACTGCTCTCGCCACTGATGTGCTGCCTGGCAGTGGCTTCCCCTGCCTGGCTGGCTCAGTTCCCTGCGCCCCACCCCCTGCTCCCTCAGTCCAGCTCTCTGGTCGCAGGCATTCAACTGATCTTAAAAATAGGCCTTAACGTTTTTAGGGCCAGTTGAATCCTGTTAATAAGCATTGGCAAGTAGTGTAACAGATGTAAATACAAAAAGGTTTTGTCTTCTCAATGCGCTTCACCTATGGGTTGCAGCTATCTAGAAACACATGGAACTTTCACCAAGTACCAGCAAACATTCACAGACAACTGACAATGTGTTCTAAACATTAGCGCCACCCAAATGTAAATCATACACGTGAAAGTATATCTTATATCACACTTTCCTCTCAGGGATTTGTATTCTTTCTGATTTCTTCGTCTTTAGTCTGAAAAACCTTCAAAGAAATCAAAGATGGTGCAATATTGTCTGTACCAGATGGAATTTTTTATTAGTTAGAATTCACACTCACATGTGCCTTCAATTCAATAAGCATATCACTCCACATGAGTGGAAGTCAGACATCTTTAACCCTTGAAATCCTTCACGGTAGCACTGTAGAGAACTCCAAATACAGACAAATAGTGCAATACTATTTCATATCAACACACAAAATGTATTCATCAAATGCACTCACAATTTAAAAAAAGAAATCCACAATTAAAAAACCCAAACTACCATCGTCTCGTAAAGACGAGAATACCTCAAAAATGTTCAATTTAAGTAAAAGGATATTATCAAAAGACGAAGAACAAGTACTAAAACGAGGCTTAAAATATGCCCCCACAAGTAATATTGACTCGTTTATGTAAGGAAACTAACTGCAACCTAATGAGGAAAGAATGGTTAGCCCTTAAATCGCTTAACGAAGATGATTAATTAATTATCAAACCCACAGATAAGTGTGGAGGGGTGGTCCTTATGGACAAGGAAGAGTATATAAAAAGCATAGAAAACATTTTGAATGAGGGAGAAACATACCAAAAATTAAAAACAGACCCAACAGAAAAGGTTACAAAAGCCTTAATCGATCTTACATATAAAGCATTGGATAGTGGATCGATAACTCAAAAGGAATTTGAATATATTAATATTAAATATCCATCCACCCCAACTATATATACTCTTCTATATATAGCTTCTCCTCAAACCTCTCGGCAATGGTCGATTTTTATTTGCAACCTTTAGTAAAAATATGTTAAATATAGGGGTACCTTGGACGCCAGAGCCTTTAGTGGTATTGAAAAATTAATAGTAATACTAGGCAGGTAATAACGTTCAAGAGAGGGTTCCTTGTTTCAAACACTGGGAAGTGTTCCCAGTGAAATGAAAGAGAAGTCACTTGAAAAAACAGGAACAAGGGAAAAACCACTAGGCGCCGTGCGTACACAAACAAAACACAATTTAATAACAAATGAATAGCAAATCACAATAAAATCAATTATTTGCATGCATGCAAGCTAAAGGAAGAGGGTACATTTACATTACCACAACGATGAGCACACGTAATTGAGCATTCATAATAATTACCGGTAATCTAGGTCCTGAAAATGCAGATAAAATTGCACAGATTTTACAGCAGATTGCTGTTAGTCCCAAGTAGGGGGTAGGTGTCCCAACAATTGGCGGGGGTGGTTTAGTCCTCCCAGTGAATCTGATAAGTATGTGTTTTAAATTTACACCTGTAATCCCCTGTCGGTAATTATTGGGGCAACTGTGGCACTCCGTTGGTGGGTAGAGTCCAAAACAAGGGGGCACAGGAACAGTACTCACTGAATGGTAGATGAACGTGTCAGTCCGTCGCTGATAATTGTAGCCAACCAGTCAATCACTGCGTGCACATGAAGCCGCTGGCACCGTGCGGCGTCTGTCCGTCTCCAAGCTAAGACACCGGTCAGCGTGCCGAGTGCTGGCTGGGGCTGGCTGTTCTCAGCGGTTGCGTCCTCTATTGGAGGGTAAGCTGTAACGGTGCACTCCTGTTACAGCGATGACTGAGTGGCTGAGCTG
Organism: Crinia signifera; assembly: GCF_055691185.1. NCBI lineage: Eukaryota > Metazoa > Chordata > Amphibia > Anura > Myobatrachidae > Crinia > Crinia signifera. The sequence goes on along the minus strand of NC_139220.1, from coordinate 46,476,594 downwards.
TTCGTACACTCCTCCAGTACTCCACCAAGGCTGGCGGGACCGTGATAGATGGAAATTGCAAATGGCAAGTCTATCACGGTCCATCTATCACGGTCCCGCCAGCCACGGTCCATCTATTACGGTCCCGCCAGCCTTGGTGGAGTACTGGAGGAGTGTACGAACAGCTCAGCCACTCAGTCATCGCTGTAACAGGAGTGCACCGTTACAGCTTACCCTCCAATAGAGGACGCAACCGATGAGAACAGCCAGCCCCAGCCAGCACTCGGCCCGCTGAACGATGTATTAGCTTGGAGACAGACAGGCGCCGCAAGGTGCTAGCGGCTTCGCGTGCACGCAGTGATTGACTGGTTGGCTACAATTATCGGCGACGGACTGCCTTTATTATGAATGCTCAATTACATGTGCTCTTTGTTGTGGTAATGTAAATGTACCCTCTTCCTTTAGCTTGCATGCATGCAAATAATTGATTTTATTGTGATTTGCTATTAATTTGTTATTAAATTGTGTTTTTTTGGTATACGCATGGCACCTAGTGGTTTTTCCCTTGTTCTTGCATTCTATTGAGGGCGGCATCCCTCTACCATAAGGTAGCTATTTGTACACGGCACGCAACAAACTTTGCCTTTCACTTGAAAAAACAGCTCTTAAATGAGAAAAAATAAAATGTCAGGAAATATCTGATATTTAAAGCAATAGTATCTGTAGTATATCTTGCAAGATGTAGAAGAGTCTACAGTAAATCACTTGTTTTGTACCTTTTCAGAGAAACTGATGCTCCTTCAATTGTGAAGAAAACTGAAGGTCTACCCTGTATCTATTACTATTTCTTCAGGTAATGTTCACGCTAAGCATTAAATCATTAAAGATCATTAGCTGGTAACAATACATGGAAACGCACAAATGTATAAATAGGGTTTTTTGTTCAGGCTTTTAAACCATCTGTTCAGCTCATTGTTATGGCAACGTGAAATAATGTCTTTCGCTGAAAGGACCTCACACACTGAGGCACTTTCCTGGTTACCAGTGGGATGGAGCTTAGTCACATAAGAGCGATTTAGTCAGTGATTGAAAAGACACATTAAAGACATATTATCCTTAGAATTGCCATGTCATCCATTCAGCGGTATTCACAAAATGCATAAGAGTTTGCTACGCAGTCAGAATTGCAGGAATGCACCATGCATTTGCATACAACGTGTATTTTAGGTGTATCCAGTTTTAAATATACTGGCAGCCATAGCTCGATGCAATTTAGTGAAATACCATATCTAGAAGTCTAATGTGAGTATCTTCCCATATTCTGAGTCACGTGTATCTCTCTGGCTGCATTGCCCCAAGCCCACCATTCACTAGATCAGCCGTTATCTATATTATCATCAAAAACACCAATCATGGTAGAGACAAATGCAATAGGGGTCCTCGAGGCATATGCACTGCTCAGGATATGGTGAAATGCGATATATAGCTTGCGATTTTGCTATCTGAGAAGCTCTCAGGCGGTTCAAGAGGGTCGGCTGTGACTTCACCCTTCTGAGGTTTTTTCTATTCTCAATAAGAAACTTTCTAATACTCTAGGGTGCTATGATTCAAAACAGTTTGGGAACCGTTGACAACTCAGGTGAAATGTTACAGAGTGAGAGAATCAAAAAGTGAGAGATTTGGTAAGAAATCTCCATTTTTTTTTTTAAAGCGGCAATCATCTACACTGCTAAGCCAGTTTGATTTTACCAAATCTCTCACTTTCTGATTCTCTCACTATGGCCCTTATTCTGGTTGGTGCGGTAATATCCGCGTGCGTTCGTGCCGCCGATGTTTTGTGTCTGCGCATGTGCAGAGGCGTCTCTGCGCATGTGCGAGCGGGGCGTACGGCCAAATCCCGCATGAAATGTGAACACTCCGAACAGGGGGTGGAGAGGGGCGTGAAAGGCTATTTGGGATCATTACCATATGCATACGCCCCGCATTTCATGGGCGTTCCCATGCAAACGCTGGGCGTACGCATGGTAATGCGGCTGTGACGCACGTGTAGGGGGCGGACATATGACATCGCTGGATGTCAGCTGCCCGCCCAGATCTCTGCTTTTGCACGGAAAAATGTCCGTGTGGTCTGAGGTTGCGGGAGCTGGTGGACCACTCGGTCCTGCATTCGATGGTCTGCGACCATCGAATGATGGGGGAGGTTCCCTGAGATGGAGGAGGCGTATTCCATGAAAAATACACGTGCGGTCCGTTCGGCCAGCTTCTTACCGCGTACGGACGGAGTTGGCGATCCGTACGGAAGGCGGGGCTTCGCACGCACGGTCCTGGCCGCATATTCGGATCCGGCCGCACCGATCAGAATAAGGCCCCATATCACATTTCACCCCTCATTTCTAGAGATTACTAGAATTAGTGTTTTTTGCATGAGTGTTTGTCGTGTGATTAATACTTTATCTTAGACATCCACCATATTACATAATTTCCTTTTGCTTATATGTATGCTTTTTTTGGTTTAATAATTGTTATAACTTATGGATACAGTACGACTTTATCTCTCCGTTTTTCAGTTTTATTTCCCAGTCCCCTCCCTTCATCTTGTTTTCTATCATACAGATGGGTCAGGTCCCATCTTTGCAGGGGATGGCGCTGGCGTCGCCAGCCGCCATCCCCCGCCAGCGCCATGGCGATGGTGAGAAGGGGACGCGCGCGCACGAGAGGCGCGCGCGTCCCCTTCCGACGGCGCTTCCATCCGTTCCCCGGGTCCCCGCCGGCTTGCCGGCGGTAACCCGGGGTCCCCGCCGCCTGCCCGCACCCCCCCCCTAACCCTGTCCGTCTCCCTGAGGCGGAGACGGACAGGGTTTCCGTCGCGCTAGCGACGGAGACTGAGACGCGCGTGAGACGCACGCGCGTCTCAGTCTCCTCGCTGGCGTGGCTGCTGGCGGGTCGCCAGCGCGTACGTTCTGGCGACCCGCCAGCAAGGATGACAATAATAACATACTGTACTTGACTTTTATCCATTTTATTAATTTTCTTTGAGGTAATAGTATATATATATATAATTTGAGTTATAGGCACATATACAAAAAAGCTGCGCTAATGATGCATAAAAATATATATATATGATAAATTGGATTGTCTTTACAATAAAAAATTATTTAGTAACATAAATTCATAACTGCTGTATCAAAAAATAACAAATTAAAATCACATGACACCCAATAATGCTGTTAGAAAACGGCAGTCTATTCCTATATTGCCCCGTTAACCGTTTACCATCAATGGCAGCAGAATCCAAATCCAGCTATTTAGATCCTCAGTGTGTCTAATTTGGATCCTAGTATGTACCACTAGAGGGAGTTGGTGCTGGTGGATGGTGTCCTCAATCCACTTGAAGCCTGGTTGCCTTTAGATCCTGCATGTCCAAACTACGGCCCTCCAGCTGTTGTGAAACGACACATCCCAGCATGCCTTGCCATAGGTTTAGCATTTTTTTATAGCAAAACTGTGGCAAGGCATGCTGGAACTTGTAGTTTCACAACAGCTGGAGGGCCGTAGTTTGGACATGCCTGCTTTAGATGGACGTTCAATGAAATATTGAATTGGGTTCCGGGGCTGGTTCAGTCTGCAATATTTGTATTCTAAGAGCGCAGGTGCAAGGCGTTTGGGGACTGACGCGTTTCGCTGCGTCCTCACAAGCAGCTTTATCAAAGGTATCAATTTGAGATATATTGGTGTATATACTTTAAGATGCATAAATGAGACAATTGGATTTAAGCTAGTGTAGATCGTTGGGTGGAATAGCACGGTTTAGATTTTAGGGATTTATTTAGTAGATCCTAGGTCTATAATTGAGGGATCATTATTTTGATCGCTATCAAGATGTGTAGCCGTTTCATTTATTTTCTATGATTTATGTATTAATTTATACTTTTTTCTCACCTCCCAGGCAAAAATTATGGTGGGGTTTATCTATTTGTACAGTCTCTAGATTTGCGAATATGGGTACATTGTAGAATATACTATATGATTTTGTTAACAATATATTATGGACTGTGTTGGTCTAAGCTATATTATGGTAAATTGCTATTTTTATTAAAAGATTTGGTACTTGTTTCCTATCTGGGCGCCCACTAAGTTAATTGCGCACCATGCTATTCTCCGTAGTGAAATCTGATCGCATCGCATCGTACACATACACGATATTGAACGATGCGATGCGATGCGATCCGATTCGATTTCCCATAGGAAACAATGTTAAATGGATCAATTTACCCAAATCAGCATAGGGAAGAATGGTAAATGGGCCAGAAACCCCCAAAAAACCCACAGAGCAGTGGAATGTCCCCCCAAAAGTAGTTGACGCCACCCCGCCATCAACGTGAACCCGAAGCGTGGCGAGCGCAGCGAGCCCGCGAGGGGCGGCGGTACGCGTCCTCCGACCTTTTCATGCCCTACTATCCACTAGGGCGTGGAGTGAGAATAGAATAGTGTGGCGAGCGCAGCGAGCCACCGAGCCCGAAGCGTGGCGAGCGGACGCGGATACCTTCACAGGTAAACGCGTCCCTTCGCGGGCTTCCCAGGTGTCCGCGTCGCCATGGACACCTGGGAAGACCGCGAGGGGACGCGTATAACTGTGAAGGTATCCGCGTCCGCTCGCCACGCTTCGGGCTCGGTGGCTCGCTGCGCTCGCCACACTATTCTATTCTCACTCCACGCCCTAGTGGATAGTAGGGCATGAAAAGGTCGGAGGACGCGTACCGCCGCCCCTCGCGGGCTCGCTGCGCTCGCCACGCTTCGGGTTCACGTTGATGGCGGGTTGGCGTCAACTACTTTTGGGGGGACATTTCAATGTTCAGGGGTGTTTTTGGCCCATTTACTATTGTTCCTATTATAATTTGGCTAAATTGAGCCATTTCACATTGTTTCCTATGGGAAATCGAATCGGATCGCATCGCATCGCATCGTTCAATATCGTGTATGTGTACGATGCGATGCGATCCGATTTCAGTACGGTGCCGTACGTAGAAAACCTGGGCGCCCAGATAGGAAACAAGTACCAAAGATTTATACTACATATTTAAACTTGACATTTTGATTATCCCATTTCAGAAATTGATGAAAGGTTTACAAGTTACTGATAAACAGTATATTATAGTAATAGAAAAAAGCCATGTTGTGCTGTATTGTGTGGAGAGTGGGACACTTGTATATTTAGTGTGGTATAGCGGGCCGACAGTTAGGATTCTGATGGTTAGTATACTGACATCGGAATCCCAACTGCCGGTACTCCAACGAGATACAAGTGCATCTAAGTCCCTTGTGGGCTCCCTGCACTTGCTACAAGCAGGCATGTCCAAACTATGGCCCTCCAGCTGTTGTGAAACTACACATCCCAGCATGCCTTGGCATAGTTTTAGCATTCCCTAATAGCAAAACTGTGGCAAGGCATGATGGGACTTGTTGTTTCAAAACAGCTGGAGGGCCATAGTTTGGACATGCCTGTTACAGGTTCTATTCTCCCTCTAAGGGGGATATTCAATCCCGACAGCTGTGACCCTGTCCTGTTCTCAGCTGGCTCGACGAAGAATCGGCAGGCGGGATTCAATGTCGAACTCCGAAAAGGGGGCGTGGTCGCAAGATACGGCCATGGATAGTCGAGCTGCGGCTGGGAGCTCGACAATCCACGGCTGTTCTCAGCAGAACAGGCCCGACTGCTTGTAAATCTGGGCCTGTTCTGCCGAGATCCCTGTTCAATGCTGTTGGGAAAGACAGCATTGAATAGGGCCCCACCACTATTTCCCCTGTCGAGAATAGCGGCGGGAGATTGAAAACCCCCCGATGTCGGGATTCTGAACCTTGGGCATTTAACAGTCAGGATTCCAATGTCGGTATAGGGACCATCTGAATCCCGAATGTCGGGAGGTTATCTGGCACCCATATTTAGATCCTCTCTGATATTGAAGCCGATCTAACGGATATCAGCTGGCAGGACTCCGGAGGCTTAACTATACCATACATTTGGCACTGTAGTTAAAATACCAAAGAATAGTTTTGGTACTTGTTTCCTAGCATGGCGCGCATCGTATACCATAACACTAAATAAGGTTTTCGATGGTATGCGATGCGTCGCGATGTTGTACAATAAAATATTGCATTGCATCGTATGCCATACATTTTGGGACCTTTGTCAAGCCTTGAACCAGAATAAACCCCATAGTGATTAAACAATTCATGGTGAATCCTAAACCCTGAAAAATGCTGTTTTCTGGAGTCTCAATGACCGGAGTTACAGCACCACTCCCAATGCACCCGTGCTTGTTCATCTAATAATATGTTGGCAAGCTTGGAGACATGGCAGTATTTACTAGCTCATTATTTGTTCTGTTCATCGGTGATTTATGTTTATGCTGACATTACTACTTGTTACACTAATGCCATTATACCAGCACATTATCAATAAAGCTATGTGGACAATGAACATAAAAAAGAAGTAAGCTAATAAGTCTCTATGGCCCTTATTCTGGTTGGTGCGGTAATATCCACGTGCGTTCGTCCCGCCGATGTTTTGTGTCTGCGCATGTGCAGAGGCGTCTCTGCGCATGTGCGAGCGGGGCGTACGGCCAAATCCCGCATGATATGTGAACACTCCGAACAGGGGGTGGAGAGGGGCGTGAAGGGCTATTTGGGCTCATTACCATATGCATACGCCCCGCGTTTCATGGGCGTTCCCATGCAAACGCTGGGCGTACGTATGGTAATGCGGCTGTGACGCACGTGTAGGGGGCGGACATATGACATCGCCGGATGTCAGCCGCCCGCCCAGATCCCTGCTTTTGCACGGAGAAATGTCCGTGTGGTCTGAGGTTGCGGGTGCTGGTGGAGCACTCGGTCCTGCATTCGATGGTCTGCGACCATCGAATGATGGGGGAGGTTCCCTTAGATGGAGGAGGCGTATTCCGTGAAAAATACACGTGCGGTCCGTTCGGACAGCTTCTTACCGCATACGGACGGAGTTGGCGATCCGTATGGAAGGCGGGGTTTCGCAAGCACGGTCCTGGCCGCATATTCGGCTCCGGCCGCACCGATCAGAATAAGGGCCTATATATTTGGATGAGCTCATCTTACCATTCTGCACTGTTCGCATGAGTTGTACTGTCAGTCTGCTTGTATGTGCTTGTACATGGCTGGCAGGGTACGCTGCAATGCATATATTTATTTTAGACACGGTGGAAGTTTTTACAAGAGCTTTCTGTTTTCCTTTGTTGTTTTAAATACAGAGCTGTAGACACGACTCGTTATTTTATCTTGTTCCACTTTCTAAGCACATGATTAGCACTTACCAATATTGCACATACTAGTGGAATTCATTTGATTTTTACTTGCATCATCAAATTTGTCTCTGTCTCTCAAGGTGTAAACTAGGACTGTTACATGAATGGTAATGTGAGGGGTAGTTAACGATGCAAATATATTGGGGCTGATGCAGGGCAGTTAAACCCATTCCAGTCCAACATCTAGTCAGGCTCAACAGGGGGGAATACAATAGTGTGCCCGAAGCATGGCCATGCAAGGGGACTTTGATGGTGTGAGGGGTCTTTCACGGTACACTTTGCCGGTGTCGACTATGTCGACACCAATGCATGTCGACGTAATATGAGTTGACCTAATGAGCCAGTTTAATGAGGAAGGGGTTTCTGCACCAGTAAGGTTTATGGTCAGTTGCTAAATAGAGGAGTTTCTGTACAGTAGCCGTGAAATGCAGTAAGATGAAGGTGTGCAATCACCCAGCCATTCATAGAACAATGCGAGGGAAGGCAGCTGGTGGATATTGTGTCACTTATTTGTTATGTAATTTGCTCTGTTTTATCCGTTTAGTGTATTGTGTACATAATGTATCGTGTGCTAAAGAGAAGTGATTAAAGTGTTCTACTCTTGATTAAAGCGTACCAGTTCCCCTAACTCCCACTGGTGACAGCCAGATAAGAAGCTGTGTAACTATGAGAACGCAAGCCTTAACGTCAAACTAGTGGCACTGAGGCAGTTAGGAGCTAATTGGATGGTACTTTATCTCTCCGCTTTATTTCTCTCCGAGGCATAGTACATACACCCCTTAGCTGAATATGCTGGTTAGCAGCCTTGCAGATAAGAACTGCACTGCACAGGGTTGTGGATTTATTGGCTGCTAGTTAAAAGCCTATCAAAATGACGGCTTCTGCAATGTACTTTAACTCTGAGCTGCGACAGTTTTTACTTTCACTTTGAACTGTGACCGCTTTGACCTCCGCAACCCCAGTCCCTATCTGCTCCCACCTCCAAACTCTGTCTTCACTACTCCCTCTCTCTATATCCAGCAAATTTGAAACAGATAATTGTCCCTGCAGAATTTGCTTTCACTTCCAGTTATGATATTGTTTAGCACACAAAGGCGTTATTTGGTCTATCAAGTGGCCTCTAGTGGTTCACTGGTGGTACTTCACCTCATAGAAGTGAGGGGTAGTTTTATATAGTTCACCCCCTAACGTTGGACTTTTCAAACCAGCCTCCTAGTGCCGCATTATTTTTGTATATATATATATATATATTTATAAAGTAGATAGGAAGGCACTCACTTGTTATGATGTGGCAGATGCAGGGTCCATACATTAGGTTATAGCAGCCAGGGCTATTTTTGTGCAGGCTCTAGCAGGAACTGTGGCCCTTATTCTAGTTCACTCTTTCTGACAAAATATTTGTTAGATGGACAAAACCATGTGCACTGCAGGTGAGGCAGGTGTTACTTGTGCAGAGATAATTAGATTTGGGTGGGGTTTTACACCTGCCTCACCTGCAGTGCAAATGGTTTTGTCCATCTAACAAATATTTTGTCAGAAAGAGTGAACTAGAATAAGGGCCACAGTTCCTGCTGGAGCCTGCACAAAAATAGCCCTGATAGCAGCGGTTCTCAAACTGTGGGTCCTGACCCCAAAGTGGGTCCCGGCCTTCTCAGCATGGGGTCACGATTCCATGCTGCTGACCATCAGGCTGATGACTTTTCTAATCTCAGTCAGTGATTCAAGGAGTCTGAAAGATCTGTTGAATTGTCTATTATTTTAGACTCCTCCCATCATTCTGTGCCTCCACAATGCTGCCATGTCTGCTGACTACACATGTGATGTGATGACCTTCAGCAGTAACTTGCTGGGGTCCCGTAATTATTTTTATTGTCTAATGGGGTCTCAGAGCAAAATAGTTTGAGGACCCCTGGGTTATAGGATCACACTCACCCAATCCACGGAGCAGCAGAAGGAGCAAAGAAGGACCAGCACACGTTTGAAGTGAAGAAAAAATGTATTTACGATGCAGGCATGTTATAAAAACATTTCAGACAGCCAACCCACAGCTGTTTCAACCCCAGCCACTGCTGGTTTTCATCAGGGGTCATATATATGTATATATATATATATATATATATATATATATATAAATCTGTGGTGTTATATTTTACCATCATGCCTTTAAAGCAGATATATAGAAAGCAGTATACACATGTAAAACATTTTGTCTTGAAACGATAATTCTAGTATATAATTACATTTTAGCTGAGGGTATTCTCACAATACATTCATCTGCCAGCTTCAACCAAAACAGCTTAAAAAAGCCTCACCCTTCCTTTTGCAGTGGGAGCCTTTGTTCTACATTTGGACAGGTGCAGTTGGTTGGTATAAATATGCCATTTAAACTGACTGAGCCACATAATATACAGTAGTTTATCAACTGGACAACACTGTGTTCCAGAAATATTCAACATGAAGCCTTCAGTAAGTAATTGACAAACTTTGGAGTCTTGGCTAGTTGTTATTTTAAAGGAAGTAATTAACAGACCTGTAGGAGGAACTGTAATAGTTATTTATTGTATTTCCTGTCTACGGTACAAGTGTCCTGTGAGATTAGTCATCAACTCAACCTGTATTAAAGTTACAATTTCCGATCACGTTACACTGGAAAGTCTGAGAAGCTTATTTGTAGAATCTTTCTCTGACAATTGTGTCTTCTGTCTCTAGGGACTTGTCTCTTTGTAGTATAACCCAGGTTTATACACCAAGGGGTATATTCAATCACTGTCGAAACTGCCTTCTTGCCGAAAAATATGGCAGTTTTCGACATGAATAGATCGGAAGGGGTTCCAACCTATTCAGTGCTGGCTGTTTTTTTTTCCGGCAGGTTGGAACATTTCCGTCAAACCAGGTGGATTGACGGAATAGCCGCTAATCCACCTGCTTTTGACGGAAACACAGCCAAAACCCAAAGGTTTTGGTTGTGTTTTCGTCAATCTCAATCCAACATAAAAAAAATGTCAGATTGAGGCAGGGAGGATGGCACCGGGTGAGCAGCAGTTTAAACAGAGCTGTCCGCCCGCACCCTCCTGCCACATTCCGTACCCACCCTCCGACTCCGGGCCGGGTGAGAGCAGCTCACCTGTCCCCGTCCAAGCTCCATACCAGCTCCCGCTACCTCCCGCCGCCGCATTCACCCGGTCCCCACGCCGGCTGGGTGAGCATCAATCAGCGGCCAAATCCGACGTCGGATTTGGCCGCTGCATTGAATAAGGGATGCCGGATCCTTTCCGGCAAAAGAATTTCGGAATGGATCCGGCATCCATTCAGTATATACGTCAAAGCTGCTTAGAATAGGTTAACGAACAAATACTTGAAAATAAATGACAATTTGGTAAGTAATTTCCCTTATAAATGACTTTTAACAAACTCCAGCAGGAAAACACGTGTATAGACCCCACTGTCAGAAAGGTACAGTATAAGAGGATTATGGGACAGAAACAAAAACAATGGTTCTGTACGGGTAGCTATAAGCTGGCCTAGCAGCTACTGTATGTTGAACGTCAGTACAGTCGTGCCGCAGGACTGTTATCCATCTCATATCTTTGTTAGACATATATTACAATAACATAAAATGTTTTGCGTGCATTTGATTGTTATTTCTCTACCATCTTAAATAGATAATTTTGTCATAAACTCCCTGGAGACTGGTGCTACCGGACTTACTCACCATGACCACCCATGTGACGCTGGAAGATGCGTTGTCTAACGTGGACCTACTGGAGGAGCTGCCCCTCCCTGATCAGCAGCCATGTATCGAGCCTCCGCCGTCCTCCATAATGTACCAGGTAGGTTCTTGTTGTTTGTTGATGTAATGATCACAGGCTTAAGGTGCTCATCCACACTACGGTAATTGCATGGTCCTGATCGCATTGCACGTAAATGGCAAGCTATTTGCGTGCAATGCGATGTGATCGGAACCTAGTTCAAAAAATATGTGCAGCACATACTGCTTGAACTGTGCAATGGAATGTGCACGGGAGCGTGCTGCGAATCGCACCCGCAAATCGCAGCGTGTATGGGCCCATTTACTAAATCATGTCGTTATTCCGCACGCTCTCACCACACTTTACATAAATTAGTAATAATGTTAATATTGACAAATAACAAAGTATAATAAGTGTAAATATTTTGTATTTTGACCTTATTGAATGTCTTCTGTCCTGCATAGTTTGGAAATCCCCCCCCCCCCCCTCATACCGCTGCAGTGACCCACATTTCTGTTTATTTGTAAAAGCTATTTCTAGCACAGTCATATCAGCTGATACAGTCAGCTCCACGGTGGAACCTTCATTATCAGCAGCCATAACATACCCCTTTCACACTGGTATATTGCCGATTTACATATGTAATGAGACGCTCATTTCATATGCACATATGTAATGAGCAGCTAATTACATATGCACTACGCTGTCTTATAGCTACTGTCTGTCCTGCTTTCACACTGCAAACCTGCTTGAGACTCGGTATTTATGTGCCATGTGAAAGGGGTTTAAAACGGTAATATACCGTTTTAAATACCGTTTCAAAATACCGGGTCTCAAACGTTTAGGCAATGTGAAAGCAGCATTAGTTTCAATTATTTCCTCACTGCAAAAACAAAACTATTTTGGAGACGGTTAAAGGAACATTTTATTGAAATGTATATAACTGTGCCAATAATGTCAGATAGGTCATAAATCTGCAGTCAGTCATTGCCATTTCAATGTTTGACTTATTATCACTTTTGTAACCCCAGTAAAGCCCCATACACAATAGATATTGTAAAAGATATCGCTCAGGAGCCTCTTTCTGAACGATATCTCTTTTAAAATATCTTCTAGTGTGTACACTATCGTTAACTTCACCTGCTGTTGGCTGAACATGCAGGTCAATTTGAGTAAATAGCCATGTTCCGCAGGTCCCTGCATGATATCGTGTACCGATTTGTACACTCAATGGGGTGTATTCAATGCCGTGGGCAAGTGGCGACAGCGAGCAGGGCTTCCTGCTCGCTGTCACCACTCGCCCTGTCAGTATTCAACTCACCCCCTCATACGCCAATTCGGCGTATGCGGCTGCAGAAGCAGCGACACTCGCGGCTAAATACAGTGGGTTCGCTGCATTAGCCACTGGTCTCCTGTGACGGCGAGGATTCCCCCGGAACGTTGAATAGGGCGAGCAGCTGACGAGGGGGTTAAACAGCGAGGATCGCTGGTTTTCTGCGATCCTCACTGTTTAACCCCCTCGCCGTCTGCTCGCTGCGGCATTGAATACTACCCATTATCATCATCCCACGGCCAATATTGTTAACTATCGGCCACAGTTAGCATCTCGTAGTGTACATGGGGCTTTACAGAATTTTATTATCCACAGAATAAAACAATTATTTCTACTTTAGTCATTTAAGAGTACGTAAATGACTATTATTAACCCATTTAGTGGCGTTCTTTTTTTTTTTTTAGGGAACGCTCCCTAAACCTTTGCAATGGGGAGCGCTCCCTAACCCCCTCCCCACTGTGTTTCCAGGGGCAGCGCCACACCGGCAGCCTGGCTGTGTGCGGCGTGACGTTAGCAAGGTCACGCCGCATACAGCCAGGGGAGGGAAGGAGGCGGAACTGGGCAGCGGCGGAAGCTGAGAGCAGCACTGATCTCAGCGCTGCATTCAGCGGCGCTGCCGGAAGAAGGGAGTGCAGACAGTGGCACTCCCGAGGATCTTCTGGGTTTGCCAGTTTGGGCACTGGCGCATAGCCTGGAAAATTCTTGGGAGTGCCATCGAAGGGGTTAAACCTTTGAGTGCCAGCGTTGCTGTGAGAGATGTGCAAAATATCCGCTAAAAATGCCAGAGTCAAAGTCGAGGAAATGCCGGCAAATGATCTGAAGTCAATTAATTGAAGTTTTGTTAAATATTCTGCAAAAAAAAAAGACGAGGCTCTGTGAGCTGCGCTGCCATTTTTAGCGGATATTTTGCACATATCTCACAGCATCGTTGGCACTCAAAGCATTAAGCAAAATCAATACTTATACTGTATTTATTATTTCTATAGAAATATGTGTCTGTGTTGCATGTAGTACTGGAAGGGGAATTTGGATTTGATTTCCCCGTTATCACCTGTGCCATGTTTTCACAGGCCAACTTTGATACCAACTTTGAGGATCGGAATGCCTTTGTAACTGGTATAGCCAGGTACATTGAACAGGCTACTGTCCACTCCAGCATGGTGAGTTGTTGTAATATACAGGTTATGTTCTAATGCGCCAAATGTAACATTTTAGAACATTGCATTCTTTATTGCAGACTGATATGGCTTTATATAAATAAGAACAGACACCGAAGGACTTGTTCTTAATAGCATCCTTTGCATTGTTGAAATTAGCCTTATATAGTGTGCACTTGTTCCGTTCCACATCATAGTAAAGTAATAGAGATATTTTGGTAGACTCTTTCTGGTAATCCATTTCAAACATGGATTATCTGCTCTTGTGTCTCTAATTGTACTTCCTTATCATCTGTACATGGATTATACTCAAATCTATCTATCCTTACCATCTGTATTGGTCTGTGTCGCTGAATGCCTTTCTGTAGTTTTATCTTGGATGTCATCGTGTCACCTAAAACTTAGGGGTCCATTCACACCTGTTTGGTCATGCCCGAATTCGGCCCCGTTCTCGATGGTGGGTGTCTGTGCCTGCATGAAAATGCGCATGTGCAAATCCCCTGTACAAGGGCTTGAGGGGAGGGGAGGGAATACCTGTTGAAGTGGGTGGCTGATTATTGCAATAGCCTCCTTATTGGCCTTCCCCAATACAGACTCTCACCGCTACAATACATCACAAATTCGGCTGCGGGGTTAATTTTCCTTGCCAGACGCTCATCATCTGCAGATCTGCTTAGTCAGTCCCTTCATTGGTTACCTGTATTCTACCATATTCTATACAAAATACTTTTTCTTACACAGAAGGCCATAAACCAAGCCAACGTACATTCGTTCACGTATCTCAAAATATCCCCCCCAAACCCGACGTCTTCACTCTTCACAAGATTCATGCATTAATTAATCTTTCCTTTGTCTGCATCCACTCTGTGGAATTCTTCCCACGCACATTAAGACTGTCCTCTAGTCTCCAAAGCTTCAGGGGTTCCCTGAAAAGTCACCTCTTTAGGCAGCTTATCAAATTCTGGAACTGCCCACATAGGTTTAATAAGCTACCCTATCCAATTACATCCCCACTGAATGTGCGGTGTAGACATATCCTCGAACATTTTCTGTTTCTTCACTTAACATACTCCTGACTCCAGACTAAGGGGCCCATTTATCAAACAATATTTAGCCCCAAATATTAAGTATCCCCTGAATGTATCAGGAGAGACCGCAGCAGGCCGCTTCCCCCAAGCATCGCATCCCTGGGCTACCACCATTCTGAGATGGCAATAGCCCATTCTAGCCTATGGGCTGTACACTGCACTGCTGCTGGGGTGCTGGGGCAGTGCGGTCAGCGAGGTCGGCGGCGGTCAGTGCTAATTGCGCATGCGCAGACACCCCCCCCCTCCCCGGCACCCGGCTCAGCACATTGCAGGGACCAGCTCCTTTCATCCCTGTGATAGGATCTCATGGTACAATGCGATCCTGGGCAGTAATATTCCGCCAATGCGATCATTAATAAATGGGCCCCTTAAAATGCTGTGCGACCATATCACACAGCCCCCCAAATACCTTTCTGGCTGGACCATTATGCAATGGATAACATCTATCCTTGTCTGTCAATGTCTATTTCCCTATAGATTGTAAGCTTGCAAGCAGGGCCCTCCTACCTCTGTATCTGTCAGTAATTACTCATTTCTGTTATCATTGTTATTTCCAATTGTAAAGTGCAACGGAGTTTGCTGCACTGTGGGACTGTTTCATACCTGTTCATTACGGCCCGATTTCGTCTCTGATGGTCGAAGTTTGCACATGTGCAAATACAGTATGCGCATGCGCAAACTCCAAGAGCAAACGGCTTCAGCAAGTTTCACACTCGCTGAGCCGTTCGCTCCATATTGGGAGGGAAGGGGGGCGGGCAGGGGGCTGGAGCAGGGGAACGCTCAACGTCCCCGTAAAAACACTGGGCGTTCCCCTGTGACCTTGGACAATATGTAGATCAGTAGGAATGGTAGAGACTGTATTATTATTATATATGTGAGCCTATTAATGACATACTGGTGGCAATGTTACAGAATGAGATGCTGGAAGAGGGACAGGAGTATGCTGTCATGCTGTATACCTGGCGGAGCTGTTCTCGAGCCATTCCACAGGTGAGTTCAGGCAAAATCTATGCTTCTTTAGGACTAGCCTATAAAGGCCGCGCATTCATTCTCTCACTCCTATTCATGCACTGCATTGTTATAGCAGAGCTGATTCAGAGGTGGACGTTTTAGCACAGCTGCTGCGCCTTTAGCTGTGTGAAATTATGCAGAAGCCGTAAGAGTTATGTAATAAGACACCCACTGCTGGCCGAAGACACACGATCATCTGCATAGACATCACACATCTAAGTAAGCTTCGATATACACGCCCACGTTCTTTGGAAGTTGGCTGTCGCTGCACCTCCAATGCCAACAGCATGTCAATTATGCTGTAACTTTTGGGGCACTGCGTGGGACATTACATTCCAAGTTCTGCACATGTGCAGTGTGGCTTCTGTGCATGCATAGAACTCCAAAACATCGATGTTAGCGAAAACATTGAAATATCATCCACCTCTGAAGCAACCCCACAGTGCTGCGTTCTACTGGAGGTCAGGCCTCTTCAGATGTTTGACCCACAATGATTACATCATTGTGGGGCAGATGTATTAAGCCTTAACAAGAGATAAATGCAAGGGTGATAAGGAGAGATAAATGTCCAGCCAATCAGCTCCTTACTGACTTTTTTCAAACACAGCCTGTAACATGGCAGTTAGCAGGTGATTGGCTGGATGTTTATCTCTCCTTATCACCCTTGGATATATCTCTTGTTAAAGCTTAATACATCTGCCCCAACAAGTTCTGTCTTTCTAGCCAATGGCTGCTGAAGCACCTACACAGTGGAGGCAGGGATTTTCCACCCAGAAAATACTCCTGTGAATATACCCAACATCCGTTTAGTTGGGATGGTACTTACTGATGTATCTGCATCATATAAATACAGATTTTGCTCACTATATTAAGTGTAGCCCTTGGGTGATCATTAATGAAAGTCCCATTCATATAAATCGGTCTTTTGAAACTTTTTTCATTAGAAAATTCTGAGGCATGCACAAAGGAATTAAAATCAGCGTACATGTCTTTACAGGTGAAGTGTAACGAGCAGCCAAACCGCGTAGAGATTTATGAGAAGACGGTGGAAGTCCTGGAACCTGAGGTCACAAAACTGATGAAGTTCATGTATTTCCAGGTGAGATACTTTCCACCTGAAGTCTGGGAAAGTAAATCTGGTTGATGTATTTGTTCTCGGCAAATCCTGTACATGCTAAATTATATGGCCTTAAAGTGATGTTAATATTGACCTTTCCATTTCTTCCTCGGTTAGCCAAACCCAATAACAGATAAAGCTAAAATTCCCCCAAGAGCATGGAATGTCTGTTCAAACATACAGTTCTTCTAGATGGCATTCATAGTTTCTCATGTCTGGCATATCCCCCAAAATGCTTCAGTGATTCAGCAGGACTTTCTTATGTTACCAATTTGCAGTTGTCTCTGACAATCAGCAGTGTTGTCAAAGCCCCTCCCCTTTGAAGTTCTCTCCTCCTAGGTCTATTCCTGTCACCAGTGTGTTCTGTTTCCCCTGTATCCAGGGCCGGACTGGCCATCTGGCACTTCTGGCAAATGCCAGAAGGGCCGATGACCAGCTGGGCCGATTTTGCTTACTTAAAGTGGTAGTGTGTACTGAGCGCTCAGCAGCAGTGTGCACCGCTTCCTGGGCATCACTGTGCTGAGCGGACGTTGCCTTCATTTGCATATGGCATCATGATGCGACCGTACTGAGCCCCTCTTCGGCGGCTTCCAGTTTGAGTAGCTCCGGCTTGAGCAGGGAGGCGTAGAGGCAGGCTGATTGGCGTGGGGGAAAGGAAAGGCAGACCTGAGAGGAATCTGTGGACGTTAGACCTACTGTCTGACGTCTGACGTCATGGCGCAAGCCCGCCTGCCTTCCAAGTACCTTAACTGTGTAGGAAGAGCTGAGTGGCCGGGCGGCGGGTGGGCGCCATCAAGTGCAGCATGGATGCCTTGGAGTGACCCAGTGACTGACTCCCATCTTGACTAGCTGGCTCTGGCGGCTGCAGCCTGCACTGCAGACTGCTGAGGAGAGAAGGCCTCAGGCAGCACATGAGGTACATTTACAGTTTTACACCAACTCTGTTTAAAAGTTCCCTAGCACAAGAAGAAGCAGTCTGGTACTGTGGTTTAACCAAATTAACTAATGGCAATCATTCCTGGTTGGTTGACAGTGTCACCCAGCCAGGAATGATTGCCATAAGTTAATGTATTTAGTTAAACCACAGTACCAGGCTGCTTCTTCTTGTGCTAGGGATCTGTTACATTGTTAGGCAGACTCTGGCCCCGCTGAAGGGACTTGTAGTGGTATAATGTGTAATATCATGTCCCCTTTTTGCAATGCCATGCCTCCTTTCCATGAGGCCATGTCCACCTTTTTGCTGCGCGGCTACGCCGCGCAAGGGTCCCGCCGCCTGGAGTGGTTGGATCTGGGACCACCCATTACCATTTTTAGATTCACCAGTGACTGTACCCACACTGCCCCATCAGCGTGCCACACTATCATGAATGAAGGTCACAATCAGGTGGGCCTGTGTGGCCATAGCAGGTGGGCCTGTGTGCTGAAAATGCCAGGGCCGATTTTTGGTCCCAGTCCGGCCCTGCCTGTATCCTATCCCCCAGCAGAGACTCTGATCACCTGTGTCCACTCACTCGCTGGGTACAGGATCATTGAACGCTGATTTACTTCCTACTTCTTCATTGCTTACTGTACATGCACTAGTCACAATGAGATTCTCTACCTTCCCATAACTTCACCAATTTGCATCATATAGATACATTTATCCTATGTATTGATGTTCAGTGGTATACGATTGTTAGGGTTTTTTTTTATGCAATCAATTTTTATTAAGAAAATACAAAAGGTCATACAAACAGTCTTTAGTATGTAACAGAAATTTTCAATCAGGCGCAGTGTGAAACAGCAGAATGTTCCCATGTGGAATTCAATTATAGTACACAAACGTTTACATTCCCAGAATGCCGTACCATGAATCATTCCGAGTAAAGATCCTATGGCCAACCAGACCACTGAAGACTGAGTATATATTATAACATACAATGATCAAAGAAAGAATAGAATGTTTATAAAGTGAAAAGGACAGAGTAAAGATGAGAGAGGGGGACAGTGAGAGGGTATTGGGGTGGGTGTGTGGGGTCCGTCTCAGGTTCACATTGGGGCAGAGGCTTGCTCTGTTGAAATTATATTGGAGTACTCTGGGGATTCTTTGAAGGTAAGCCAGCTCATCCATGTGGCTGCGAAGGTCTGTGCATTATCTCTCAGGAAGGAGGTCAGGTCCTCCATGGCCATATATAGATCAATTCTGCGGAGCCAGCGGGAGACGGGAGGGGGGTCTGGGGACCTCCAATAGCACGGAATAACCGCCCTTGCTGCATTCAGTAGATGTCTAATCAATGACTTTTTGAACGTGGATATTGGTAGGTCTATGAGGTTAAACAACCAGAGCTCCGGACAAAAAGGTAAAGAAGTACCAGTTATTTTTTCTGTCAGGTTATGGATCTGGCGCCAGTACGTTTGGATATAT
Organism: Crinia signifera; assembly: GCF_055691185.1. Classification (NCBI taxonomy): domain Eukaryota; kingdom Metazoa; phylum Chordata; class Amphibia; order Anura; family Myobatrachidae; genus Crinia; species Crinia signifera. The sequence continues at coordinate 46,457,425 of NC_139220.1, read as the reverse complement.
GGACAGGACCACCAAATATGTATGTGTGAGCCCTGGGATTGACTGCACCGCCAGCAGAGATTGGGTAATGTCCTATTCATTTGGTGCAGTGTCTGCGGACATCTGTACCAACGCGAGACAATCTTATATTGGGTTTCTAGCGTCTGTATTGAGGATGAGGAGGCAAAAATATATTTAAAAATTTTGGACCACTGGTCTCCCGACAAGGCCCCATTCAACTCCCTATTCCAAGCTACTGAGTATGCTGGCATGTCATCTGCCCGGTTACTCAGGCATATCTGATATAGTTTAGATATTAAGTGCCTCGGGGGCTCTTGTGAGAGGATCAATGATTCAAAAGGAGTAGGGTCCCATCCCTGAATCCTAGTGGGGAGGGAGGAAACATAATGTCGGATCTGGAGATAAAGCCAGAACAGGTTTGCCGGAAGACCAGCCTCCGATCGCAGGTCCGAAAAGGATCTCAGTCCCGTTTTATCTACTAACTGCCCTAGATAGGAAACATCCATCGAATTACGTATGGGGAGTGTCCGGAGGATTTCTCCTGGAGGAAACTCTGGGTTGTTTATCAAGGGGGTAAGAAGTGATGTACCCGATTTAAAAAAGGGGAGGTTCCTATAGCCACGCCAGCATTGTAGTGTGGGGGTCAGTGTTGGATGTCGTGTTGTGGGTATTTTCCTAAGCCAGGGAGCAGCCCTCGGGGATATACCCACTGCATGTCCCTCAATGGCGGGCCATTGTTTATGTTGTAGGGGTCTCGACATCTCCACAATCCTAGAAAGGTGTACCGAGTGATAATAGCTGAGAAAATGGGGAAGCTGGAGGCCCCCTCTATCCCGGCTTTGTATGAGGATTCTTTGAGAGATTCGCGGCCTTCGATTACCCCATATAAATTTTCCGACGGTGCCTTGCAGTTCTTTAAAGAAGGAGGGTGGGACTGCGATCGGCAGAGCCTGCAGTAAATACAATACTACGATTGTTAGGTTGATCAATCTGCATTGGGTCGATTCCTGAAAGTCGACATGAGCCAAGGTCGACACGTGGGAAGGTTGACACGTGCTTAGGTCCACATGTCATTAGTTTGACACAAGCATTAGGCCGACATGGACTAGGTCTACATTCAAAAGGTTGACATGGGGTTTTTCAGCCGACGTGCCGACAGGCGGTATTGCATGCCCTGCCATCCACTAGGGCGTGGTGGGAGAAGAAAATAGTGTGCCGAACCATGGCGACCTAATGACATGTCAACCTAAGCTTATGTTGACCTTCAGTGGTTGATACAATGCATGTCGACCTTAGTGCTGTCGACCCTATGACCCATACCCATGTTCAGTTGTATTGCATTCAGCTCTGCGGATACTGTGTGGCACCATATAAATAAAAGATAATAATCTTAGCCCCAATCAGTGGTGTCACTTGTTGACCCTGTGCACGTGCTGCTTATAAAGGGGAATGGCCTCAAGGGAAGGGGCGTGGCTTTACGGCCCATACCCATTTGCATCACTCCGGGGGATCCGCAGATCTTGCACTGCCCCCGGAGACTGATCGCCTGCAATGCCGGCGCCTACCCTGTGACAGGAGCTGAATGCGCATGTAATGTTACTGAGTATGAGCCGGCATTGTGGTGTCACCCCTCGGCCACTGTCCCCCATAGTCTGACTCTGCTGCTAGAATCTGTCATTGTTGTGTTCTCTTGTAGCGTAAAGCGATTGAGCGGTTCTGCAATGAAGTGAAGAGGCTGTGTCACGCTGAGCGCAGGAAGGACTTTGTATCGGAGGCATACCTGCTCACGCTGGGGAAGTTCATCAACATGTTTGCTGTACTGGACGAGCTAAAGAACATGAAGTGCAGTGTGAAGAATGACCACTCTGCGTATAAACGGTGAGGAACCGTAATGGGATGTTATACAGTAATCTGACCGGTCATTATTGTCAGTAGCTGTTCTATATGTGCCTGCTCATCCGAAGCTAGAATGCAGGTAACGCTCCCTATCTTACTCTAACTGCTGCCACTCTCCCTCCCAGTGTGGCCCCTCTTTATGCTTCGGATGTTAGCAGTGCTGCAGTTGGCATCGGGGTCTTTAGGACCGTTCCGCATGCTTTTGGACATAAGTGCAGTCTCAGCCTGTGGTCCATGGGGCAGCAGTAATGACAGGCGCAGCTCCGGACGGCTTGTCTTCACTTAGCACTGTGAAAGTTAAGACTTGCTGGTAGCTGCATGGCAAGAATAAGAATATACAAGAAGCTGTACTTGGTATTATTATTATTATGTTATGAGTGTGTCTGTGAAAGATGCTGCATTCCCAGGCGCACAGCGGCAGCCACATAGTGGAGCAAGTCAGATGGTAAAACTGCACCTTCCATGGGCCTGGTCAGAGGCGTAACTCTGGGAGGCAATGGAGTCATCTGCCGCTGGGCTCCTGCTCCCAACGGGACACCTCTCATCCCCTGCAGGTTTGAATCAGTTAATTGAGAGCATGTCGATATCGCTTCTGTGGGTGACTTCCCGTCCTAGTAGGACTATAGACATCACAGTCTCTTTATTATATACATAACATACATACAGTACATACACAAATGCATACATATATTTATATAAGGTGCTGTGTGTGTGTGTGTGGGGGGGGGGCACCAATATTTATCTTGCCTCCGGGCAACTGGGCCTGGTTCAAGTGCTGATGGTGTAACAGCATGCAGAGATGCAGGAAGTGGGGTCCCGGTACAGTCAGACGCTGGCTACAACAGAAGGCTGATACTAACATTTGCATATTATTGTTACCGATTCTTCAGCAGAGGAAGCAGCAGCCACCTCTGTATCAGGCCCACAAAGCATATATGTGATCATGTTGTGAGACTAACCAACATTGCTGGTAATGTACCCGATAAATTCAGTAGGGAACAATGATATCACTGAGGCATGACATCATATATGTAACACAACTCGGCTGTAACCCATAGCAACCAATCAACAATCACCTTTCTCCATGTAATGTAAGGTATGATAGCTCATCTTTGATTGGTTGCTATGGTAACACATTAGTGATTTGTCTAATTAATTTTTCAGCATTTACAAATAAAGGTGCATGCTATTATAACGATATTTCAAAACATATAAGAATGTAAATACATTAGTGAGTCATATATATATATATATATATATATTTATATATATATTAGTGTAGCAGAAAATGATTGGGCGGAAGAGAGGCCTGCCATAATCCTGGTTTTGTTATGTATTATAAGTAAATTGCGGTGCTAGCTGGGTGTGTGAGTGCATTGATAGACGGCTATGACATAATATTGTATTTACTCCCTTTTCCTTTCAGTGCTGCCCAGTTTCTCAGAAAGATGGCTGACCCCCAGTCCATCCAAGAGTCTCAGAATCTCTCCATGTTCTTAGCCAACCATAACAGGATCACTCAGGTAGCCGCTTTTATGTGTATGGGATTTACCATAGGTGCTAGCGTTCCCTAGCTTTTACCCCCAATGGCGTTTAATCCTCCTATTCCTCTCACCTCTCCAGCCATTCACCCATACACGCCATCATTTATTTTTACTTTTACTGCGCGCATATAAAAGTGACTTTCAAGTCACTTACATATGCGTGCATGCTGGGAAGGAAATGGGCGGGCAGCTGACATCCGTTGATGTCAGCTGCCTGCCCCCTGCCTTGCGTCATGGCCTCATTAGCATGGGAACGCCCAGCATTCTCATGGGAACACCCAGAAAGCGCTGGCATTACCATATGCTAATGGAGCTGCCCCACCCCCCTCTCCACCTCCCGCCCGCTGTCCTGGGTGCGTACTCCCGGCAAACAGTCTGTATGCACATGCGCAGAACAAAAACATCGGACCCCGTGCGAACGCGGCCCTGCTGCGAACAGACCACAATAAGCTCCTCAGTGCTATCCAGCTGCTCACCCAACCACTGACCACATGTACTTCTGCACGGCCATCTTATAACCAGTGAACAACAAGTATAAGAAGTGCGGGAGCTGATTAATATATTAATATTGTATTTCATTGAATAAAGGGCCTAATTCAGCATGGGTCACTAATCTAAGAAGTTGCAGGTGACTGCGAGCAGAAATCCGCAACCCTGACAGAAAGAGAAAATTCCCCGCGCACATTTGTGAATGGATCATAGCTACCCACTCGCAGAATCATCCGCAAATCACAGATACTTTGCAGTCTGAGCTAATGTGAGTAGCTCTGAGGTAGGGATGGCCATCGACAATTGATGATTAGAAATCATCGATGGTTTATGGCCGATGTCAATTAGTTTTGCCATCAATGGGGGAGAACCAGATGGTTTCCCACCATCAATGTCAAGCTTAAACGAATAGTTTCGTTTTTGCTTTTCCCCCAAGGGGCCGGGACACGGAGCATAGCCCCGACACCCGCGAAGGCCCACCCCATATTTTGATTGGCCCACAGGCCAATCAATCAAAGAAAATGGATGACCATCGATATGTAAAAACATTGATGGTCATCTATTGAATAGTAATACACTAGCAATGGCCAGTTGCATTTTTGCCATTGATGGCAACCATCTATGGCAAAGGCAACGATGGCCATTCCTAGTCTGAGGCTGCCATTAATCTGCGACTGAGACAGGCTGGAAGTGGCCAGCACTGACGTGAGAGAGCTTCGCTAAAACACCTGGCCAGGCATGCGTTCCCTCTGACACACCTAGAAAATGGCAGGATTCCACCCAAAACCTTCCTGACACTCAAACTGCGACTACATTGGGTTTATGATCCATACGCATTTTCAGTCACTATTTCCCTGAACAATAGACCTGCACAGTTCCTCAATAATCACTTGATTTGCTGAATTAGGCACAAAGGGGGTTATTCAGGTTGATTCAGTCCACCAAACCCCGCCCGGCGAACGCACGCCCCCCCGCCGCCCCAGCAAAGTGCGGCTTCGCCCGCACAGCAGCGAATGGATGTTTTGCATAAACATCCATTCGCTTTGCTGGGGTGTCCGCCCACATCATTCGATGGTCACCGACCATCGAATGATGTTTAGCGTGCACGCATATATAAGTGACTTTTCAGTTGCGTATATATGCGTGCACGCTGGCGTGATATGGGCGGGCAGCAGACATCCGGTGATGTCAGCTACCCGGCCAACACACCCGCGTCACTGCCTCATTACCATGAGAACGCCCAGCATTCTCATGGAAACGCCTATGGAACGCTGGGCGTTCCCATATGGTAATGGGGCAGCCCGGCGCTCCCCGCCCATCTCCCCCCCCCCCCCCCCCCCTCGCTGCCATGGGTGCGTGCACCCGGCGACCCGAAAGGTCGCCGTGGGTGCACGCACCATGCGCCTGCACATGCGCAGAAACACACCTGCGCATGCGCAGACGCACATCATCGGTACTGCGTGCGAATGCGTGCAGTACCGATGCAATCTGAATAAGGCCCAAAGCTTCTACATTGATGACAACTCCGGGGAAGTTTAGATTATGTCTTCTTTGTGCCGTCCCAACAGTGCCTGCACCAACAGCTTGAGGTGATCCCCGGTTATGAGGAGCTGCTGGCTGACATTGTGAATATCTGTGTGGATTACTATGAGAATAAAATGTACCTAACGCCAAGTGAGAAGCACATGCTGCTGAAGGTACGTGATACCAGGCGAGCAATGGTGGGGAAATCTGATTATAAGGCTGCTTATCATTGCTTACAAGGTCCTATTGCCGAATGACCATATTTACAATTTACTGCAAACTATAGACACAGTAGTACAACAATGCAGTCATACGCTGTCCAATTATACTTGTGATGGAACATAAGTGTAACTGTGCCCGTATTTAGGCAAACTTCAGTGATGGAAATGATAGCTATGTGTAAAGTAATTACACCAAGGGATGTCCACTGTTGAGTTAGCTGTCGATGGGACCATTGATGGTATCATTAGTGGCTAACTTTGTGATTATGAAACCATTGGCAGGAAGCCATTGATGGCTTCACCCACCGGTGGTCATCACTGTTCCTCTACTCATTGGACATTGGGCCAATCAGAGGAGGGGGTGGGGCTAGTCTCCATCTGCCAGTGCCTAGAAAGAAAAGAAAACATGGCAGGGCTTTTTTGCCATCAATAGCTGAGAACCATTGATTAACCATCGATGGACAATGGTTTTGCCAATGTTGGACATTGAGGTCAAAACAATTGACCATCGGTGTGATTATTATTCGACGACCTTCTGGAAATACACCTGTTTCGAGGGGCATCATTTGCACGTAGTATAGGGCTTGTGTACCCTGAAAATGAGGCTGACAAGTATAAATATAAGCATACAAATTGAGAGCTGTGCTACAAAGTCCATAAGAATTTGTCATGGAACAAATATCTCTGCCCTCCTTAACCCTTTCAAGTCTAATGTCTAGTCAGGCTCAACAGCCCTAGCGCTAGTAGCAGATCCAGTGGTGAGCCACTTTAAAATAAGAACATTCAATGTAGACCATTTTTGAAAAAAAAAAAAAAAAAATTACAATTCATTTAAACATTTAAACCAGACTGTTTGATTTGCAAAAAAAAAAATTGAACTTCAAAAAGGTTAAAGGATAATAACCAATTTAGATAAATAAGACCCGAGCTTCCGTCTAACTTTTGGTCAGAAAACAGTATTTCCTAATGTTTATTATTATCTGTACATTTGCCATAATGTAGATTTACAGCGTACCCGTAGCCTGCACACATCTGCCTCTTACCTCAGCGGTGTCGCTGGGGACTTAGTACATTGATGGTTTGCATTCTTACAATCATTTCTTTGGCTCACAAAATGGCTGCCTGCATCGTGTGCAGTGAATGCAGAAGCTCTGCAGAATAAGTTCCTACAAAACAACTGTAGAAGTATTAGTAAATATTCTGTGTGCATGCAGTGCAGTGATGGTGGGCATACATTACCAGGTCATACTGTGCCACACAAAAGCTGAATATCTCCAGACTCACAATGGATGGGATCTCTTTATTGCAGGTGATGGGTTTCGGGCTGTACCTGATGGATGGAAATGTCAGCAACATTTATAAGCTGGATGCTAAGAAGAGGATAAACCTAAGTAAAATTGACAAATTCTTTAAGGTGATGTGTAAAATTCACCCTTATACACTTACGTCCAGGTCATTCACTGCTCCTATGGAATAAACATATACACCAGATATCTGCACAGTAATTAGAATGTTGTATCAGCTGGCATATGAAAAGGACCAGTCTGGGTACACACTAGAAGATATATCGGCAGATTCATTGATCTGCAGATATAGCTACAGATGGATCGAGCAGCATGTTCCCCATAGATACTGCCCGTTCCATTGGGACTGACATCACAACTGGGTGTGTGCATCTGCGTGCGCCCGCCCATTGAGCTGTCACTCACTGGTGGCTCCTGAAGCGGCTGTACAGGCGGTCGGCGGATCGCACATACATACAGACGGATGCGCCAATATACTGTATGGGGGTCATTCAGACGAGCGATTATCAAACAACCGCGCGAAGGAAGCAAGTGAAGGCTAGCCTGCAGGCGTTTGGGGGCGTGCTGACTGCGTTATCTGTGTCCCCCAAAAATGCAGACGTCATCAGCGGCCTCCTTATCCCCACTGCCTTCGCATCGCTGATGATTCCTGGCTCACAGCGCAGCGAGCAGGGGAAACATCATTCAATAGTGAATTATTTCTCCCCTGTGTGCACGACTGCGTACGCATTCGCAGCCGTGTGTGCAGAGTGCGTTTAGCAGGATGGAAGCTACCTGCTGACACGAACACTTGCACCCCAGCGAGCAGGTTTCAATTGGGCCCAATGTGTTGCACAGCCGATTTCTGGTACACACTGGCCGATGTTCCATCAATGTAATGGCCGTTTGTATGCACCTTAATAGAAAACGGAAGTGTATAGGTACAGCTTGGCTAACTTTACAACCGATGTGCTGGTGAGACACGGCTTCTCCAGGCACCAGATCCACCAGATCCCCCAGCCTCCATTACTAATCCAGTCTCCATCCTAGGGCATAGTATCAGATCCTACTCTGCACTATGGGCCGGCTGTGTAACCATGACAGCAACCGGCAGCCTATCAGGAGGAGAAGTATCATACCTTCTAAACGTGTGAAGTTGCCCATAGAAGCCAATAAGTTTCTAGCTATCATGTATCTAGCAAGGTCTATAAAATGGCATAAGCTGATTGGTTGCTATGGGTGGTGTCTCCACTTCTTCTCTTTAGTAGAAGAGTTACACATTCACCTCAGTGCGCTAGGAACCAGTGATTTGTGTATATTTGACACGAAGTGCAGGTAGCAGGTGCTTCAATCTGCATTGAAATCTATGGCAGGAGTATTTCTGCTTTGATCTGCTAAATCTGCACCCTGACCCCCAAACTCCCCCCCCCACAAGCCAGCTAATGCCAACACCCTGCCGGTTCCAGCAGCCAGGTTGGCCCGTGTGTACACCCCTTAATGCTTACACAGTCTATTTTTTTTGCCGTATTTTGAGATCTCTGAGCAGTTTTAAAACTTTTGCTGCAGACATATATTTTCAAGAGCAACACTTAGATCTATTGACGTTAGCAGTATGATGGCGTAGAGGTTGCCAGTCACCTGAAAGGGAGAAAACATGCTTTTCTTTCTATGTTTCCATGTATCCCGCATCCCACTCCATTGTACCCAATAATCCATTCTACAAAATCAAGTAAACATCACTCAAACCACTATGATATGGCATTGTGCCACCGCAGGGCACTACAGTAACGATAATATACCACGGCATATATTGTATACCATTTCAGAATCTCTATCGGCCACAATCAACCCTAGTCGTTCAGTCATATTTCCATGGGCAACTGGGCTAGCCTAGCCTTTAATATACACATCCATAAGTACAGTGGGATGTTAATTGATCCCATATAGGTTATTCTGTTACCACGACTACGATGAAGCGCCATCTTTCTGGACAATTAGAAGGCTCATGGCAGGGTACATGCAAAACATATACCCGTGCGTTCCTTTTGGTAAGAACAGAATTTAGTTCAACACAAAAAACCCATCACAGCCTGGGTATAATAATACATTTCCTGTACTGTGCCCACGTACAGAGCCTCCTGGATGCAGTTCTTGTGTGTCTAACTGTGCAGTCCGTCTCTGTTCTCTCTTGCAGCAGCTACAGGTGGTTCCGCTCTTTGGGGACATGCAGATAGAGCTGGCCAGATACATTGAGACCAGTGCTCACTATGAGGAGAACAAGTCCAAGTGAGTACAAGCCGTAATGTCTCTTGGCTCTGAGCAGTGATAGGACCATGGGTGACCACAGCGGAACTTTCTGAACCAATTATCCTGGAGAGTGAGTCACTGACCGCAGTAGTAAGCAGCTTGTGGTTGGAAATTGTACTTACTGTGTCTCAGGCTTTGCTGCCAAAAGCTGCTTAGTGCTGTCATAATGTAACATAGAGCCCGCCTGGCCCCAGTACTAGCCGCACTGCTCCTGAATGTTTTAGCATTGGCTGCCTGAATTCTGTTACTTGTCCGGGCAGATTTCACAGAGACTTGGAAACCAAGGAACGTTTGTAGCTTCACAGTGTTTCCATCTCTTTTTGGGGTATGTCCAGTAGATGCCAGGTTTAGGGGCTTTTTTATGCTAATATGAGCAGGAGCAGTGACTTGTATCATACGGACCGGGTGTATTATTACTGTCTATATAAGAGGTTTCCCTCTCAAGGAGCCACAGGTGTTTTTTTGTCACCATCACTATATTCTTTTAATATTAGATTTACATATATATTCCTTTATTTCAGAATAATGTTTTATACCAATCAGATCATTTCTAGGTAGTTGGGTAGATCCACATCCAAGTGAAGAAGAGGAAGCATCATAGAGAGCAGAACAAAGTGATTGCTAGAACAAGGCCTTATCCTTCAATTCAGGAGCAGGGTATATTCCTTCCCTTGTGTGTTGGATACATCATTGGCCTTTGATGATACTAATGTATTGTGCAGACTTCCTTACATAATGGCTCAATAACAATAGGGGAAATGTGTCAAACCTATTAAAGAGGAAGGATGGAGAAGTTGTCCATTATGATTTTATGTACTTCATGAGAGTTAGACCCCTTTTACACCGCCTCAAACACCTGGGTTTTTCCCTTGTGGAACATAGGCAGGACCTGGGTAGAGGGCAGTGTAAACGGGTATGCCGGGTCGTCCGACCTGGCTCCCGTTTACAGGGGGAAGCCCAACCTCCGGACCGCAGCGTCCTGCATTCAGCATGGAAGTTGGACGGGGGAAGGGGGGTGTGGACACAGCCTCCGCTGCTGTCTGCTGTACTCTGCAGACAGCAGCGGAGGCAGGGAGGAGGTGAATGGATGCCTGTGCGCGGCATCCATTCACCTTGTGGATGGGGGCCGGGGGTGGGGGGTGTACTTCAAACTGATGTCTAGAATAGAATAGAATCAACTTTATTGACCATGTATGCTTGCGCGCACTAGGATTTTTTTGTGGATTACAGTGCAGCATCAAGCAGGGATGAAAAGGGGGGGAGAGATTTGTACCCCGCAAAATGTTAGGGACTTGCCCGACTAATGAGGTCACCTGGTCGCGGTGGGCAAGCCGTTACTTATGGCCATAACTAAGCGAAGAACCTCGCTAAAAATGCAAAAAATTTTATTGCAAAAATTTTGAAATTGGGAGTTTAATTTGTGCACCTGCACCTTTGACTTTGTATGCAGTTCTACTGAAAGGTCTCCGCAGGGTCGCACCTCTCAATTGGTGTGCACCCCAGGACCCCACCCCTGTATATATTACATTAAGACAGAATTACAAGAATTTAATTTCTAGCTACGACTATGGTGGTCAGGTCAGGTCAGGTCGCCAAGTAGGGACACGTTGTTTGGCTGTTGATATTGTGATTGCATTCGCTTTGATTGGATTGTTCAGGTGATGGACGGCTAATGGAAAGAAGCTTCTATAGCATCTATATTGCAGTGTAAAAATAAAGCAGCCAGTATTTACCCTGCACAGAAACAAAATAACTCCCCCAAATCTAACTCTCTCTGCACATGTTATATCAGCCCCACCTGCAGTGCATCCGGTTTTGTCCATTAGAGGGTAATTGTGCCTTTCCGAGTGAATCAGAATAACCCCTTTGTTCGGTTACATTGTAAGTTGGGGGTTCCATAGGGCCAGCACTCACTCCCAAGCACACCTACTTGTGTAGTGGCAAGAAAAAGCAAAAAGGAATCCCCAGCACACAGAATGATATCAGCAATAAGCCGTGAACACTACATGGTGGTAGATAATTCAGGGATCTTAGTTACATATATTTTCAAAGATATGGTAAGCCTCCAGACCAACGTCACCATGTAGTGTCCACATCTTATTGCTATTTCCCCTTGGTGTGCTGGGAAAACTTGTTGATGTTTCTTGTTTAGAATAACCCCACACTTTTATGCACCTGAGTGACATTGCTAAATTGATTAATTAGCTATTAGTTTGTATTGCACTTCTGTAGTGGCGATGGAAAGATACAGTTCCACACAGAGTAGAAGTAGATACACACTGGTGTTGCACTTGTCACCCTGCTTGCTGCTTCCCATGTACATCACAGCTGCATGGAAGTGCAGTACTGTCCATCCTGCACAGCTAATCTTCCCCTACAGCACTGTGCCAATCCTTCTAGTCAGCCAACTAATTAAGGCCACTGGCCCTACACTATCAACTGGCCTAGTGTATAAACAATAACCCTAGCCTATCAACTGGCCTAGTGTATAAACAATAACCCTAGCCTATCAACTGGCCTAGTGTATAAACAATAACCCTAGCCTATCAACTGGCCTAGTGTATAAACAAGAACCCTAGCCTATCAACTGGCCTAGTGCATAAACAATAACCCTAGCCTATCAACTGGCCTAGTGTATAAACAATAACCCTAGCCTATCAACTGGCCTAGTGTATAAACAATAACCCTAGCCTATCAACTGGCCTAGTGTTTAAACATTAACCCCTAGCCTATGAACTGGCCTAGTGTATAAACAATAACCCCTAGCCTATCAACTGGCCTAGTATATAAACAGTAACGCCTAGCCTATCAACTGGCCTAGTGTATAAACAGTAACGCCTAGCCTATCAACTGGCCTAGTGTGTAAACAGTAACGCCTAGCCTATCAACTGGCCTAGTGTGTAAACAGTAACGCCTAGCCTATCAACTGGCCTAGTGTGTAAACAGTAACGCCTAGCCTATCAACTGGCCTAGTGTTTAAACATTAACCCCTAGCCTATGAACTGGCCTAGTGTATAAACAATAACCCCTAGCCTATCAACTGGCCTAGTGTATAAACAATAACCCACTAGCTATCAACTGGCCTAGTGTATAAACAATAACCCTAGCCTATCAACTGGCCTAGTGTATAATCAATAACTCCTAGCCTGGGTGTGCTGCACTACCTGGTGTATAGCAACTGTGTCTAATATGAATCCTAAATAGATTATCTGAAACACAACTGCAGAACAGATACAGTAAAATAAGAGACAAATAATACACTCCACAGGTTACTCTCACAAGCTAGATCCTGGTGAGGAGAAGGAGGAGCAAGTACCTATAGCTTGTGCCTCCTGGACTCCTTCCCTCAAGAAAGTGAGGAATGTTAGAAGAATAACCCCCAGGTAGGGACACATACAACTTAGGGCCCGTTATCGCTTAGCTACACGTCTTTTACTGTGGGCACAGTGCTCTCACAGCATCCTTATATAAACTTCTTTGTGGGGTAACTAGGTGACGTGAAATAGTAATAGGCCTAATTATACTAATGTGAAGTTAATGGGAACCTGGGCATAGGTTTTCTTGGGTAGGTCATAGACACGGGGTTTAATGCCCGATGTGCAGAATAGTCCTGTTAGGAGAATCAGGGACAATGCTCATAATGCAGAATAGGCTTGGGAGAATTAAGGACAATGACCCTCATTCCAATCTGTTTGGGCCACAGCATATTTGCAACGGGGACCAATGTTTGCGCTCTGCGCATATTTGCATAAGTGCAGGGCTGCTGTGTGTTCACATAGGGGGGTCATATGGAGGCGGGCAGGGGGCGTTCACATGGGGACACCCAGCATTTCCTGGGCATAACCACAAAAATGCTGGGTGCACCCAGGAAAACGATGGGCATCCCCATGCCCGGTGTGCAGCTGCCTGCAGGGGTGGGCGGCTGGCGTTACAGGATGTCAGCCGCCTGCCCTATTCTCAGACTGGACGGTGCAATTATAGGTCAAGTCAAGACCATCATATGATTAGGGGCGACCATCGAATGATTTTGCACCCGTATTCTACCCTGCAAATGGATGTTTATGCTAAACATCCACTCGCAAAGTGGCAGGGATGTGTGGACGGCAGCGGGGGGCAGTCAATCGCTTGCCCGGTGGGTGGCGTTATATGGCTCACTAAGCAATGCCCAATATGCAGAGTGGGTATGGAAGGAGAATCAGGGACAATGCCCAATATGCAGAGTAGGCCTGGTAGGAGGATCAGGGGCAATTAACAATATTCAGAATAGGCCTGGTAGGAGAATAAGGGATAATACCCAATATGCAGAATAGGCCGGGTAGGAGAATCAGGGACAATACCCAATATGCAGGGTACTCCTGGAAGGAGAATCACGGGCAATTACCAATATTCAGAATAGGCCTGGTAGGAGAATCAGGGACAATAACTTATATGCAGTGTACTCCTGGTAGGATAATCGGGGACAATATTCAATATGCAGAGTAGGCCTGGAAAGAGAATATGGGCCTAATACCACTATGCACAGTAAGCAGAAATCAGGGCGTAATGGCCAATGAGAAATCTTTAGGCAGCTTTTGTGCCTAATGCCAGGGCAAGGAATACTAAATGGACCTAGCACCTAATGCCCACTATAAGTAGGTAACACGGAGCCAAAGACATCTAACTTCGCTGAGTTTGCGGAGTGAGTTCCATATAGTTCTTTTGACTTCCTGCACTGCAGGCCCCCTTCAGTATCCGATTCGCAGCTTGATTCTCGCTGCTTCTTTTTTAATCCTGCCATCTTCCTGCCCCTGCTATCTTCTCTCAAATGTACAGAGCGAAGGCATGGTGACCTGCAACTGGCTCCATTGGGAATAATGCCAGCAAAGGGCTCACTGGTAAGTTAACACATCTGTTGGTCTTCATGGGACCCTGGGATCCCACCCCCAGATCCCTTTCCCAGTGTGCCACAGACAGTCACAATTTATTTGTAATGGTGTTGGCAAATTCCGAGTAGGCATTAATACATCTTTTGTCAGATGTTTCTTTTGTACCTAGTATAGGGTGGTGTAAGTGCTTGAAAATGATAATGATGATGAGTGTCAAACCAAGTCTTCAGATAGGGCTGGGGTGAGCCATGCAGCATACTTACATAATTTATATCTTTCTCCTACAAGAGAAGCCCATAGAAAAGATGAAACCGGCTGGATATGTGGGCAGGGCCCAGCTATATGCATCATTAGGCCCCGCCCACTCGCGGGGAATTCCACAAACCGTAGGTCACTCAGGAGAGGTCAATATGTGTTTTTCATAGAAATACAATATATTTGCCCCACCCCTAACCCAATTTTTGGCATTTTCCTGTCTACATGGTGTCCACTTCCAGGATGTGGGAGGTCATTCTACTCTTCCAGGGGTACAGGGGAATGCCAGCAAATTTAGTAACCTTCCGCACCTTTGGATACATACGGTGGTTTTTCACTCTCAGACATCTGTAGTTGATTGGTTTGGAACCACATTCTTGAGACATTAGTAAGTACATTTAGGGCTTATCGTCTCGGTTTTCTTTTGTGTTGTTCAGCATGTGGCTTATTTACTAAGCAAGCATCTGCTTGTCGTATTTAGGCCTGAAATGTTAAAGGCCAATGATTTCAATAGCAAAAAGCATTGCCTTTCTACATATTGGGCTTTAACACATCAGAAAGCAATGGCTTGCTTAGTAGTTAAACCCCCAAGTCCATTATATCAGCTAGTCAATTATATTTATGTTTGGTGACCTCAGGTAATACTGTTACTGTAGCTCAGTAAAAAGCTGATATGCATAGTAACCAAGGGTAATAAAAAAAAAAGTGAATTACACCTTTAGGTAAAACATTATGATATTACGTATACACCAATAAATGTATGTTATCTAAAGATTTAATCCTCTTTTAAATTATGGCTTAAGACCTAAAAAATATGCCTCCCAGCATCAGGGCTCACTTCATCCCAGGGGACGAGGGGAGATGCATAAAATGTGGGAAAGTGTCGGCATCCCTCATGCACTGCTTTTGGGATTGCTACAAAATTAGAAGGTATTGGAACAAATTGTTTGCCTTTTTAAACTCCCAAATGCATCTCAGCTTAGTTCCTACACCTGCAGCGTGTGTGTGCTTGAGTTTTACGGGCTGGTTAGATGGGCCTCAACTTGGACTATGGTCCGTTACTTACCATACTTTTTACTATTTCTAAAAAGCTGATCCTTAAGTATTGGACGGTCAGGACTGGTCCTTTGATCAGTGATCTACATAGGATGACTTTACAACAAATGTATTATGACCGCAAGTACCTTTATACATCTTCTAACAAGGGAGATTTCAGATTTCGTAAGAAGTGGGGATGTTACATCTCCACCCTGGACGCCGAAACACAATCCAAAATGTATCTGTTCTCCGAACACCAGTCATGGTCTCTACTTAGAGATACCACACACCAGCTACTAAATTCTAGATAGACCAAATTGAGATCTCACATTGACAGAATTTGTACTCATGTCATGTGTAGCGTTGCCACCATTGGATTGTCATTCCATAATAGGTACTCTACCTTACGGAGGCCAAGAGTAGCTCGAAAGAGGGCAAATAAATGGATGCAACGTCGTAGCATGATACCAGCAATACATAATAGCTGACACCCCCCCCCCCCCCTTCTATCTCTCTAACTATTCTTTACCTCTTCTCTATGTTTAGTTGATTTGTTATTAGTTTATTACCTATTAGATAGATAGGCTATAAAGCATATAATAGTATTTCATGTATGTATACTTTATAGAACTATAGGGAAACGGCCGTGTTGACCCAAGGAAACTCTAGCTCTAGGCGTGAGCTCTTCCCTATGACATATCTTCTACTGCATTCTGGAGGTCCATGGCCAGATCCACACCTCTCAGTGTTTGAATACAGAGCGTGTTTATTGTTAATGCTATGAGAAATTACTCTTACTGTTATACCACAAAGTATGTTGTATAATTTCCTTATTGAAAATCAATAAAAACTGTTTATTCAAAAAAAAAAGACCTAAAAAATGGCCAGAATTGCAATGTGAGTTGTACTATACCAACCTACTGAGGGGTAAATGTATGAAGCTTGGAGAAGTGGTATTTATCCCCATAAAAAATGTGTTCTGTGCAAAGTGATAAAGCACCAGCCAATCAGCTCGAATATGTAAATTGACAGTTAGCAGCTGATTGGCTGGAGCATAATCACCTAGCACATATTTTTTATGGGGTTAGATGCCACTTCTCCAAGCTTCATACATTTACCCCTGAGTACCAACCAACTGAGGCCGATCCGCAGGCTTAAGCAGCTGTTTCCTGCCCAGGTGGACCTGCACCCAGAGCAGTATCAGCCCCCAGTACAATATTTGTGAACAGATGGTACAGATACGAGACGACCACATACGTTTCATCTCCGAGCTGGCTCGCTACAGCAACAGTGAGGTAAGGAAATCTATTTACTTATGCTTTTGTACCGCAGAACTTTGACGTTGGTGCTTTTCTCATAGGGGGTATATCACCGTTAAGTCATGAGGCACAAACTAAAACTATTGAGGCACAAGACACGTTGTGGAGTGACTAACATATACATGCACAAGATTTCAGTTGGCATTATTTGTTTATTATGTGCCACATTGGCGATTGGACTTCTGTACTATTGAGAGATGTGCTTATAAGAGTTTGTAATGTGTTTCCATACTGTGTACTCATCTCATACATACACACTGGGGTTTATTTACTTAGATGGGAGTTCTATTGAAGATGTGATGTTGCTATGGGCAACCAATCAGAACTGAGTTCCTATTTATTTAGCACCTTCTAGAACATAATAGATAGAATTCCCATCTTAGAAAATAAACCCCACTGTGTCATAGGTAGTACAGCACAGGGTATGCCACTGTGTGAATTATAAGACAGTTGTTGGTAGCCAATGGGGGGATCCATGGACAAAGTCAGGGAAATCAGAGCCGGAGCTGTTCTGAGACAAAACCAAGGGTCAGTATCTTATATATGTGGTGAGTAAAGTCAGCCAATCAAGGTTGCTCATCTATTCACAGGACCTGGGATCAAGTCCCCCAGAGTCTATTTGTATGTTACTGATGAGAGCAGATTCAAGACAAATGGTGACCTCTCTAATGTGTGGTCACAGGTACATTTGTAGGCACCACATAAAAAAAATCCATTCCTGTGCTTCTGTTGTGGAAGGGGGAGCTTGTACTACAGTCAGGTCCATTTCATAGTGAGAGAAAGGACCTCTCATGTGACGGGGGGGCAAGGTCCGAAGTAGGAGAGGTCCATTAGCCCACTAGAATATAGCAACTACCCTTGTACTACATATATCATATACATCCATAGCTATTACCTGCCGTGGCACTTTTACAATGCCACAACCTGATATTCTGACATTCTCCTGTTCAACCCTGAGGACATCCCAAAAGAGCATGCAAGGAAGAATAAATAAGAGGTCACTTGTACCCTAGACAAACTCATTTTCTACTGTCATCATCCCATAGATATTGAAACTGCAAAACTTAAAGGCGTTACAAGTGAGTCTTGTCATTGGCAGGTTGTCACTGGATCCGGCCTGGACAGCCAGAAATCCGATGAGGAGTACAGGGAGCTATTTGACCTGGCTCTCCGGGGACTCCAGCTCCTGTCTAAGTGGAGCGCCCATGTCATGGAAGTGGTAAGTTTACTGTAATACAGGTTCTAGGGTTATCTGTAGAGATTTACTATGGCTAAGCTGTCTGTGCACCTCCCAGTGACGGACGTGCAGGGTGCAGGTTAAGGTTGCGGTCAGATCACAGTGTTATACATATTGTGATGCAAAGCATTGTGGTGTCTGCCAGTGTTTGTCTAATGTACAGCACAAACCTGGCTATGTGTTGGACAGGTGGGCATGTAGGTCACTCAGAATGCATTTACTCAGCCCACATAACATTAGATTTATTGGGGTAAATTTACTTAGATGGGAGTTCTATCGAAGATGGGGTGTTGCCCATAGCAACCAATCAGATTAGGTAGAATATGATTGGTTCCTATGGGCAACATCCCATCAAGGCCTTGCGTAAAGGACAATCAGACAAACACACACTTTGGGGGTTATTCTGGTTCATTTACAAAGGCAAATTCCTTCACAAATGGACAAAACCATGTGCACTGCAGGTGGGTCAGAGAGAGTTAGATTTGGGTGGGGTTTTACTTCATTAGGTCTGAGAGTGTGACAGTGTGTGTATGGGGTTTATTCTAGTTCATTCTTTCTGACAAAATCCTTCTTAGATGGACAAAACCACGTGCACTGCAGGGGGGCAGATGCAACATGTGCAGAGAGAATTAGATTTGGGTGAGTTATTTTGTTTCTGTGCAGGGAAAATACTGACTGCATGATTTTACACTTCAATATAGATCTCACTTTGAAGAAAAACCCCACCCAAATCTAATTCTCTCTGCACAAGTTACATCTGCCCCACCCGCAGTGCACATGGTTTTGTCCATTTAAGAAGGATTTTGTCAGAAAGAATGGACTAGAATAACCCCCTATATTATGTATGAGAGTGTGACAGTGTGTATATTACGTCTAAGACTGTAACAGTGTGTGTATATTATGTATGAGAGTGTAACAGTGTGTGTATATTAGGTCTGAGCGTGTGACAGTGTGTATATTACGTCTAAGACTGTGACAGTGTGTATATTAGGTCTAAGACTGACAGTGTGTGTATATTATGTATGAGAGTGTGACAGTGTGTGTATATTATGTATGAGAGTGTGACAGTGTGTGTATATTATGTATGAGAGTGTGACAGTGTGTGTATATTATGTATGAGAGTGTGACAGTGTGTGTATATTAGGTCTGAAAGTGTAGCAGTGTGTGTATATTATGTATGAGAGTGTGACAGTGTATGTATATTATGTATGAGAGTGTAACAGTGTGTGTATATTATGTATGAGAGTGTAACAGTGTGTGTATATTATGTATGTAACAGTGTGTATATTATGTATGAGAGTGTGACAGTGTATGTATATTAGGTCTGAGAGTGTAACAGTGTGTATATTATGTATGAGAGTGTGACAGTGTATGTATATTAGGTCTGAGAGTGTAACAGTGTGTATATTATGTATGAGAGTGTGACAGTTTATGTATATTATGTATGAGAGTGTAACAGTGTGTGTGTATATTATGTATGAGAGTGTGACAGTGTATATTATGTATGAGAGTGTGACAGTGTGTGTATATTAGGTCTGAGAGTGTAACAGTGTGTATATTATGTATGAGAGTGTGACAGTGTATGTATATTATGTATGAGAGTGTAACAGTGTGTGTATATTATGTATGAGAGTGTAACAGTGTGTATATTAGGTCTGAGCGTGTGACAGTGTGTATATTACGTCTAAGACTGTGACAGTGTGTATATTAGGTCTAAGACTGACAGTGTGTGTATATTATGTATGAGAGTGTGACAGTGTGTATATTAGGTCTGAGACTGTGACAGTGGGTGTGTAAATTATGTATGGGAGTGTGACAGTGTGTGTATATTATGTATGAGAGTGTGACAGTGTGTATATTAGGTCAGAGAGTGTGACAGTGTATGTATATTATGTATGAGAGTGTAACAGTTTGTGTATATTATGTATGAGAGTGTAACAGTGTGTGTATATTATGTATGAGAGTGTGACAGTGTGTATATTAGGTCTGAGAGTGTAACAGTGTGTGTATATTATGTATGAGAGTGTGACAGTGTATGTATATTAGGTCTGAGAGTGTAACAGTGTGTATATTATGTATGAGAGTGTGACAGTGTATGTATATTAGGTCTGAGAGTGTAACAGTGTGTATATTATGTATGAGAGTGTGACAGTGTATGTATATTATGTATGAGAGTGTAACAGTGTGTGTGTATATTATGTATGAGAGTGTGACAGTGTATATTATGTATGAGAGTGTGACAGTGTGTGTATATTAGGTCTGAGAGTGTAACAGTGTGTATATTATGTATGAGAGTGTGACAGTGTATGTATATTATGTATGAGAGTGTAACAGTGTGTGTATATTATGTATGAGAGTGTAACAGTGTGTATATTAGGTCTGAGCGTGTGACAGTGTGTATATTACGTCTAAGACTGTGACAGTGTGTATATTAGGTCTAAGACTGACAGTGTGTGTATATTATGTATGAGAGTGTGACAGTGTGTATATTAGGTCTGAGACTGTGACAGTGGGTGTGTAAATTATGTATGGGAGTGTGACAGTGTGTGTATATTATGTATGAGAGTGTGACAGTGTGTATATTACGTCTAAGACTGTGACAGTGCGTATATTAGGTCAGAGAGTGTGACAGTGTATGTATTTTATGTATGAGAGTGTAACAGTGTGTGTATATTATGTATGAGAGTGTGACAGTATGTATATTAGGTCTGAAAGTGTAGCAGTGTGTGTATATTATGTATGAGAGTGTGACAGTGTATGTATATTAGGTCTGAGAGTGTAACAGTGTGTATATTATGTATGAGAGTGTGACAGTGTATGTATATTATGTATGAGAGTGTAACAGTGTGTGTATATTATGTATGAGAGTGTAACAGTGTGTATATTAGGTCTGAGCGTGTGACAGTGTGTATATTACGTCTAAGACTGTGACAGTGTGTATATTAGGTCTAAGACTGACAGTGTGTGTATATTATGTATGAGAGTGTGACAGTGTGTATATTAGGTCAGAGAGTGTGACAGTGTATGTATATTATGTATGAGAGTGTAACAGTTTGTGTATATTATGTATGAGAGTGTAACAGTGTGTGTATATTATGTATGAGAGTGTGACAGTGTGTATATTAGGTCTGAGAGTGTAACAGTGTGTGTATATTATGTATGAGAGTGTGACAGTGTATGTATATTAGGTCTGAGAGTGTAACAGTGTGTATATTATGTATGAGAGTGTGACAGTGTATGTATATTATGTATGAGAGTGTAACAGTGTGTGTATATTATGTATGAGAGTGTAACAGTGTGTGTATATTATGTATGAGAGTGTGACAGTGTATGTATATTAGGTCTGAGAGTGTAACAGTGTGTATATTATGTATGAGAGTGTGACAGTGTATGTATATTATGTATGAGAGTGTAACAGTGTGTGTATATTATGTATGAGAGTGTGTCAGTGTATATTATGTATGAGAGTGTAACAGTGCGTATATTAGGTCAGAGAGTGTGACAGTGTATGTATATTATGTATGAGAGTGTAACAGTGTGTGTATATTATGTATGAGAGTGTGACCGTGTGTATATTAGGTCTGAGACTGTGACAGTGTGTATATTAGGTCTGAGAGTGTGACAGTGTGTATAATAGGTATGAGAGTGTGACAGTGTGTGTGTATTAGGTCTGAGAGTGTGACAGTGTGTGTATATTATATATAAGAGTGTGACAGTATGTGACCCTGACAAACTTCAAGCCTGGGCTAAAACCTAATCCTGGTCAAACTACAAACCACCATGCCAAATTTGGTGTAGCTAGGTACAAAACTGTGCGTAAAGTACAACCGGAAAGTACAAACTTTCTCGCTTATTATATAAAGATTTTGGGCCAAATGTAATAGGCTGAGAGTTTTTGGGAGGGTTTTCCCATTTTTTTAAAGTGGCAATAAGTTACACGGCAAAATCAAACAAATCTGTTTTGACGGAAACGGCCGTGGATTGTTGAATCTGTGTCCGTTTTCTGATAATCCGTGGACAGTTTTTGACAATCCGCAGCGATCTACGGACTTTCCAAAACTCGACAGTTGAATTCATTGAATTCTGATTGCAAAATTAGTGTTGGAAGCTAGACAAAACAGCCCGGATTGAATACCCCCTATATATAATAGTGGGACAGTGTGTGTGTGTATATTATATACAGTATGAGAGAATGACAGTGGGTGTGTATACTATATATGATAGTGTGACAGTGTGTGTATATTATGTATTAGAGCATGACAGTGTGTGTACATCATATATGAGGGTGTGACTAATCCTGATCAAACCACACCACCATGCCATGCCTAACACACACACACACACACACACACACACACATTTTCTCGCTTGTTACATAGATAAGCTCTAGAAACTTCTAACTGTTAGCTCATATAACTCTATTTTGTGTGTTTACATTGTATAACTGTTTGCTTGTCACGCTATGGCTGTCTCTGCACCACTTACATGAGGCTTGTCACACTATGGCTGTCTCTGCACCACTTACATGAGGCTTGTCACGCTATGGCTGTGTCTGCACCACTTATATGAGGCTTGTTACGCTATGGCTGTGTCTGCACCACTTACATGAGACTTTTCACACTATGGCTGTCTCTGCACCACTTACATGAGGCTTGTCACACTATGGCTGTCTCTGCACCACTTACATGAGGCTTGTTAAACTATGGCTGTCTCTGCACCACTTACATGAGGCCTGTCACACTATGTCACGCTATGGCTGTCTCTGCAACACTTACATGAGGCCGGTCACACTATGGCTGTCTCTGCACCACTTACATGAGGCTAGTTATGCTATGACTGTCTCTGCACCACTTACATGAGGCTTGTCACACTATGGCTGTCTCTGCACCACTTACATGAGGCTTGTCACGCTATGGCTGTCTCTGCACCACTTACATGAGGCTTGTCACGCTATGGCTGTCTCTGCACCACTTACATGAGGCTTGTCACACTATGGCTGTCTCTTCACCACTTACATGAGGCTTGTTACGCTATGGCTGTGTCTGCACCACTTACATGAGGCCTGTCACGCTATGGCTGTCTCTGCACCACTTACATGAGGCTTGTCACGCTATGGCTGTCTCTGCACCACTTACATGAGGCTTGTTACGCTATGGCTGTCTCTGCACCACTTACATGAGGCTTGTCACGCTATGGCTGTCTCTGCACTACTTACATGAGGCTTGTCACACTATGGCTGTCTCTGCACTACTTACATGAGGCTTGTCACACTATGGCTTTCTCTGCACCACTTACATGAGGCTTGTCACGCTATGGCTGTCTCTGCACCACTTACATGAGGCTTGTCACACTATGGCTGTCTCTGCACTACTTACATGAGGCTTGTCACACTATGGCTTTCTCTGCACCACTTACATGAGGCTTGTCACGCTATGGCTGTCTCTGCACCACTTACATGAGGCTTGTCACACTATGGCTGTCTCTGCAACACTTACATGAGGCCGGTCACACTATGGCTGTCTCTGCACCACTTACATGAGGCTTGTTACGCTATGGCTGTCTCTGCACCACTTACATGAGGCTTGTTACGCTATGGCTGTCTCTGCACCACTTACATGAGGCTTGTCACACTATGGCTGTCTCTGCACTACTTACATGAGGCTTGTCACACTATGGCTTTCTCTGCACCACTTACATGAGGCTTGTCACGCTATGGCTGTCTCTGCACCACTTACATGAGGCTTGTCACACTATGGCTGTCTCTGCACCACTTACATGAGGCTTGTTACGCTATGGCTGTCTCTGCACCACTTACATGAGGCTTGTTACGCTATGGCTGTCTCTGCACCACTTACATGAGGCTTGTCACGCTATGGCTGTCTCTGCACCACTTATATGAGGCCTGTCACACTATGGCTGTCTCTGCACCACTTACATGAGGCTTGTCACGCTATGGCTGTGTCTGCACCACTTATATGAGGCTTGTTACGCTATGGCTGTGTCTGCACCACTTATATGAGGCTTCTTACGCTATGGCTGTCTCTGCACCACTTACATGAGGCTTGTCACGCTATGGCTGTCTCTGCACCACTTACATGAGGCTTGTTACGCTATGGCTGTCTCTGCACCACTTACATGAGGCTTGTCACACTATGGCTGTCTCTGCACTACTTACATGAGGCTTGTCACACTATGGCTTTCTCTGCACCACTTACATGAGGCTTGTCACGCTATGGCTGTCTCTGCACCACTTACATGAGGCTTGTTACGCTATGGCTGTCTCTGCACCACTTACATGAGGCTTGTCACGCTATGGCTGTCTCTGCACCACTTACATGAGGCCTGTCACACTATGGCTGTCTCTGCACCACTTACATGAGGCCTGTCACACTATGTCACGCTATGGCTGTCTCTGCACCACTTACATGAGGCCTGTCACGCTATGGCTGTCTCTGCACCACTTACATGAGGCTTGTCACGCTATGGCTGTCTCTGCACCACTTACATGAGGCTTGTTACGCTATGGCTGTCTCTGCACCACTTACATGAGGCTTGTCACGCTATGGCTGTCTCTGCACTACTTACATGAGGCTTGTCACACTATGGCTGTCTCTGCACTACTTACATGAGGCTTGTCACACTATGGCTTTCTCTGCACCACTTACATGAGGCTTGTCACGCTATGGCTGTCTCTGCACCACTTACATGAGGCTTGTCACACTATGGCTGTCTCTGCACCACTTACATGAGGCTTGTCACGCTATGGCTGTCTCTGCACCACTTACATGAGGCTTGTCACACTATGGCTGTCTCTGCAACACTTACATGAGGCCGGTCACACTATGGCTGTCTCTGCACCACTTACATGAGGCTTGTTACGCTATGGCTGTCTCTGCACCACTTACATGAGGCTAGTTATGCTATGACTGTCTCTGCACCACTTACATGAGGCTTGTCACACTATGGCTGTCTCTGCACCACTTACATGAGGCTTGTCACGCTATGGCTGTCTCTGCACCACTTACATGAGGCTTGTCACGCTATGGCTGTCTCTGCACCACTTACATGAGGCTTGTCACACTATGGCTGTCTCTTCACCACTTACATGAGGCTTGTTACGCTATGGCTGTCTCTGCACCACTTACATGAGGCTTGTCACGCTATGGCTGTCTCTGCACCACTTACATGAGGCTTGTTACGCTATGACTGTCTCTGCACCACTTACATGAGGCTTGTCACACTATGGCTGTCTCTGCACTACTTACATGAGGCTTGTCACACTATGGCTTTCTCTGCACCACTTACATGAGGCTTGTCACGCTATGGCTGTCTCTGCACCACTTACATGAGGCTTGTCACACTATGGCTGTCTCTGCACCACTTACATGAGGCTTGTTACGCTATGGCTGTCTCTGCACCACTTACATGAGGCTTGTTACGCTATGGCTGTCTCTGCACCACTTACATGAGGCTTGTCACGCTATGGCTGTCTCTGCACCACTTATATGAGGCCTGTCACACTATGGCTGTCTCTGCACCACTTACATGAGGCTTGTCACGCTATGGCTGTGTCTGCACCACTTATATGAGGCTTGTTACGCTATAGCTGTGTCTGCACCACTTATATGAGGCTTCTTACGCTATGGCTGTCTCTGCACCACTTACATGAGGCTTGTCACGCTATGGCTGTCTCTGGACCACTTACATGAGGCTTGTTACGCTATGGCTGTCTCTGCACCACTTACATGAGGCTTGTCACACTATGGCTGTCTCTGCACTACTTACATGAGGCTTGTCACACTATGGCTTTCTCTGCACCACTTACATGAGGCTTGTCACGCTATGGCTGTCTCTGCACCACTTACATGAGGCTTGTTACGCTATGGCTGTCTCTGCACCACTTACATGAGGCTTGTCACGCTATGGCTGTCTCTGCACCACTTACATGAGGCCTGTCACACTATGGCTGTCTCTGCACCACTTACATGAGGCCTGTCACACTATGTCACGCTATGGCTGTCTCTGCACCACTTACATGAGGCTTGTTACGCTATGGCTGTCTCTGCACCACTTACATGAGGCTAGTTACGCTATGACTGTCTCTGCACCACTTACATGAGGCTTGTCACACTATGGCTGTCTCTGCATCACTTGCATGAGGCTTGTCACGCTATGGCTGTCTCTGCACCACTTACATGAGGCTTGTCACGCTATGGCTGTCTCTGCACCACTTACATGAGGCTTGTCACACTATGGCTGTCTCTTCACCACTTACATGAGGCTTGTCACACTATGGCTGTCTCTGCACCACTTACATGAGGCTTGTTACGCTATGGCTGTCTCTGCACCACTTACATGAGGCTTGTTACGCTATGGCTGTCTCTGCAACACTTACATGAGGCTTGTCAAGCTATGGCTGTCTCTGCAACACTTACATGAGGCTTGTCAAGCTATTGCTGTCTCTGCAAGGCTTGTCACACTATGGCTTTCTCTGCACCACTTACATGAGGCTTGTCACGCTATGGCTGTCTCTGCACCACTTACATGAGGCTTGTTACGCTATGGCTGTCTCTGCACCACTTACATGAGGCTTGTCACGCTATGGCTGTCTCTGCACCACTTACATGAGGCCTGTCACACTATGGCTGTCTCTGCACCACTTACATGAGGCTTTTCACACTATGGCTGTCTCTGCACCACTCACATGAGGCTTGTCACGCTATGGCTGTCTCTGCACCACTTACATGAGGCTTGTCACACTATGGCTGTCTCTGCACCACTTACATGAGGCCTGTCACACTATGTCACGCTATGGCTGTCTCTGCACCACTTACATGAGGCTTGTTACGCTATGGCTGTCTCTGCACCACTTACATGAGGCTAGTTACGCTATGACTGTCTCTGCACCACTTACATGAGGCTTGTCACACTATGGCTGTCTCTGCATCACTTACATGAGGCTTGTCACGCTATGGCTGTCTCTGCACCACTTACATGAGGCTTGTCACGCTATGGCTGTCTCTGCACCACTTACATGAGGCTTGTCACACTATGGCTGTCTCTTCACCACTTACATGAGGCTTCTTACGCTATGGCTGTCTCTGCACCACTTACATGAGGCTTGTCACACTATGGCTGTCTCTGCACCACTTACATGAGGCTTGTTACGCTATGGCTGTCTCTGCACCACTTACATGAGGCTTGTTACGCTATGGCTGTCTCTGCAACACTTACATGAGGCTTGTCAAGCTATGGCTGTCTCTGCAACACTTACATGAGGCTTGTCAAGCTATTGCTGTCTCTGCAAGGCTTGTCACACTATGGCTTTCTCTGCACCACTTACATGAGGCTTGTTACACTATGACTGTCTCTTCACCACTTACATGAGGCTAGTTACGCTATGGCTGTCTCTGCACCACTTACATGAGGCTTATCATGCTATGGCTGTCTCTACACCACTTACATGAGGCTTGTCACGCTATGGCTGTCTCTGCACCACTTACATGAGGCTTGTCACACTATAGCTGTCTCTGCACCACTTACATGAGGCTTGTTACACTATGGCTGTCTCTGCACCACTTACATGAGGCTTGTCACACTATGTCACGCTATGGCTGTCTCTGCAACACTTACATGAGGCCGGTCACACTATGGCTGTCTCTGCACCACTTACATGAGGCTTGTTACGCTATGGCTGTCTCTGCACCACTTACATGAGGCTAGTTACGCTATGACTGTCTCTGCACCACTTACATGAGGCTTGTCACACTATGGCTGTCTCTGCACCACTTACATGAGGCTTGTCACGCTATGGCTGTCTCTGCACCACTTACATGAGGCTTGTCACGCTATGGCTGTCTCTGCACCACTTACATGAGGCTTGTCACACTATGGCTGTCTCTTCACCACTTACATGAGGCTTGTTACACTATGGCTGTCTCTGCACCACTTACATGAGGCTTGTTACGCTATGGCTGTCTCTGCACCACTTACATGAGGCTTGTCACACTATGGCTGTCTCTGCACCACTTACATGAGGCTTGTTACGCTATGGCTGTCTCTGCACCACTTACATGAGGCTTGTTACGCTATGGCTGTCTCTGCAACACTTACATGAGGCTTGTCAAGCTATGGCCGTCTCTGCAAGGCTTGTCACACTATGGCTGTGTCTGCACCACTTACATGAGGCTTGTTACACTATGACTGTCTTTTCGCCACTTACATGAGGCTAGTTACGCTATGACTGTCTCTGCACCACTTACATGAGGCTTGTCACACTATGGCTGTCTCTGCACCATTTACATGAGGCTTGTCACGCTATGGCTGTCTCTGCACCACTTACATGAGGCTTGTCACGCTATGGCTGTCTCTGCACCACTTACATGAGGCTTGTCACGCTATGGCTGTCTCTGCACCACTTACATGAGGCTTGTTACACTATGACTGTCTCTTCGCCACTTACATGAGGCTAGTTACACTATGACTGTCTCTGCACCACTTACATGAGGCTTGTCACACTATGGCTGTCTCTGCACCATTTACATGAGGCTTGTCACACTATGGCTGTCTCTGCACCATTTACATGAGGCTTGTCACGCTATGGCTGTCTCTTCACCACTTACATGAGGCTTGTTACGCTATGGCTGTCTCTGCACCACTTACATGAGGCTTGTCACACTATGGCTGTCTCTGCACCACTTACATGAGGCTTGTTACGCTATGGCTGTCTCTGCAACACTTACATGAGGCTTGTTACGCTATGGCTGTCTCTGCAACACTTACATGAGGCTTGTCAAGCTATGGCTGTCTCTGCACCACTTACATGAGGCCTGTCACACTATGGCTGTCTCTGCACCACTTACATGAGGCTTGTCACACTATGGCTGTCTCTGCACCACTTACATGAGGCTTGTTACACTATGACTGTCTCTGCACCACTTACATGAGACTTGTTACGCTATGGCTGTGTCTGCACCACTTATATGAGGCTTGTTACGCTATGGCTGTCTCTGCACCACTTACATGAGGCTTGTCACGCTATGGCTGTCTCTTCACCACTTACATGAGGCTTGTTACGCTATGGCTGTCTCTGCACCACTTACATGAGGCCTGTCACACTATGGCTGTCTCTGCACCACTTACATGAGGCTTGTCACACTATGGCTGTCTCTGCACCACTTACATGAGGCTTGTTACGCTATGGCTGTCTCTGCACCACTTACATGAGGCCTGTCACACTATGGCTGTCTCTGCACCACTTACACGAGGCTTGTTACGCTATGGCTGGCTCTGCACCACTTACATGAGGCTTGTCACGCTATGGCTGTCTCTGCACCACTTACATGAGGCTTGTCACACTATGGCTGTCTCTGCACCACTTACATGAGGCTTGTTACACTATGACTGTCTCTGCACCACTTACATGAGACTTGTTACGCTATGGCTGTGTCTGCACCACTTATATGAGGCTTGTTACGCTATGGCTGTCTCTGCACCACTTACATGAGGCTTGTCACGCTATGGCTGTCTCTGCACCACTTACATGAGGCTTGTTACGCTATGGCTGTCTCTGCACCACTTACATGAGGCCTGTCACACTATGGCTGTCTCTGCACCACTTACATGAGGCTTGTCACACTATGGCTGTCTCTGCACCACTTACATGAGGCTTGTTACGCTATGGCTGTCTCTGCACCACTTACATGAGGCCTGTCACACTATGGCTGTCTCTGCACCACTTACATGAGGCTTGTCACGCTATGGCTGTCTCTGCACCACTTACATGAGGCTTGTCACACTATGGCTGTCTCTGCACCACTTACATGAGGCCTGTCACACTATGGCTGTCTCTGCACCACTTACATGAGGCCTGTCACACTATGGCTGTCTCTGCACCACTTACATGAGGCCTGTCACACTATGGCTGTCTCTGCACCACTTACATGAAGCTTGTTATGCTATGGCTGTCTCTGCACCACTAACATGAGGCTTGTTACGCTATGGCTGTTTCTGCACCACTTACATGAGGCCTGTCACACTATGGCTGTCTCTGCACCACTTACATGAGACTTGTTACGCTATGGCTGTGTCTGCACCACTTATATGAGGCTTGTTACGCTATGGCTGTTTCTGCACCACTTACATGAGGCCTGTCACACTATGGCTGTCTCTGCACCACTTACATGAGGCCTGTCACACTATGGCTGTCTCTGCACCACTTACATGAGGCCAGTCACACTATCGCTGTCTCTGCACCACTTACATGAGGCCAGTCACACTATGGCTGTTTCTGCACCACTTACATGAGGCCTGTGACACTGTGCACTTCCTCTTTCAGTATTCCTGGAAGCTGGTGCATCCTACAGACAAGTTCTGTAACAAAGATTGCCCAGGCACGGCGGAGGAGTATGAGCGGGCTACGCGATATAACTACACCAGCGAGGAAAAATTTGCCTTTGTAGAGGTGAGAGAAGTCTGCCTACATGTCAGCACTACATATCCATGTACATTAGCAAGGTATGTGGTCACTGAGTAGACCATTGATGGTTTCTCAGTAATGGTTTCCTGCCATCGGAATAAACCCCTAATGGCACCATTGATAGTAGACTAATTGATGGCCATACTTTCATATTGTCACGCTATGGGTAGTTTATGAATCCAACTAGGGGTCATGCCTGAGCTCAGGAGATTCATTTTAACCATCCTGCCATGTCCTGATTGGCGGAGAGAGACTCTGGAGGTTTCCTATTGGGTGGCTACAGCAAGATATGTGCAAGGATCAGCGCACATATCCTGTAATTTGTAAAAGTAACTGACATTGAGGCTTGTTGTCGCCTGCCTTAACTTTATGAACATAATGGTGTTTATTTTTGCTTTTGTGTTCTCAATCGCTTTTATTCAGGTGATTGCCATGGTGAAGGGTCTGCAGGTTCTCATGGGCCGCATGGAAAGTGTGTTTAATCAAGCCATACGTAATACCATATACGCAGCTCTGCAGGACTTTGCCCAGAGCGCCCTGCGGGAGCCACTGCGCCAGGCCGTGCGCAAGAAGAAGAACGTGTTGATAAGGTGAGTGAAATAAGGACATATACTGTAGGTGTCCACTTAGGATCAGTCATCCACTTTGCATTCTGCTCCACAGTACTTAAGCGATAGCCCTTCCCCTAGAGCAGTGGTTCCCAACCCTGGTCCTCAAGTACCCCAAACAGTGCATGTTTTGCAGGTCTCCACACAGAATCACAAGTGCTATAATTAGCTCCACCTGTGGATCTTTTCAAATGTGCCTGAATAATGAGTGCACCTGCCGGGTGACCTGGAAAACGTGCACTGTTGGGGGTACTTGAGTACCAGGGTTGGGAACCACTGATCTAGAGGCACACACACACACACACATACTGTACACACACACGTGAAGAGTGGCGTGTAGCCATGCCATCTGTTTGTGAGATGTTTCTGCTTTGTGTTTGCTCAGTGTTCTGCAGGCAATACGGAAGACTATCTGTGATTGGGAAGCAGGCCGAGAGCCCCCCAATGACCCATGTCTGCGAGGGGAGAAGGACCCCAAAGGAGGCTTTGACATTAAAGTTCCTCGGAGAGCTGTGGGACCCTCCAGCACTCAGGTCTGTATCAATGCCCTTTTAATATCTCCTGTAGATTTAAATGTAGGTTTTCCTAGTAATCTAATGTAAAACGGTAACCCGGAACATATCAGAGCAATAAAATCATTAATTAAAGCATAAGTGTTTAACATTTATATTTCATTTGATGTGATTTTGTTCGGTGTGTGCATTCGGTAAACAGAGTTTTAGAATTCAGGTAGATTTTCACCAAGATATGGCAGTGTGCAGCAAACAACATTTCACATGTTTCTGTTTTTTTAATTGTTGCATTTTTATTGACAGTATTGCAAACCCCAGGGAGGAATATGGGAAAAAAAAGTTCAATGCAGGAAAATACAATATAAAACCTGCATGAGTCTGAGTAGGGGATTCTGCATTGAGTCTGCAGAATCCCACACCCCAATTTGCTCTTTTGTTTTCAAGCATTTACAATTTTTCTACCCTTTTGACTTGTCTTCTCTTCCCCTTGCAGCTATACATGGTCCGTACAATGCTGGAATCATTAATTGCTGATAAGAGTGGTTCTAAAAAGACGTTACGCAGCAGCCTGGATGGCCCGATTGTGCAGGCTATAGAGGAGTTCCACAAACATTCATTTTTCTTCACTCACCTGCTCAACTTCAGTGGTACGTACTGCATGGGGGGTTAATGCGTGTATACACAATACATAGGTAGCCATTTTGTTTTCCCAAGAATGCGGGATTTGAATTCTCTATGAGTGAAATGTGTGAGTACACTTAATATGTCTGTATGCCCTGACAAGGATCCCGAAAACAAGTCTTTATTGGTTTCAGACAATAGTGTATTGCAGTTCTCAGTCTATGTCCCATTGCAGATTGCAGCTAGTAAAACTAGTAGTTATCTGCCTGGTTTTCATACCTCCCCTTTGGGAGGTGCGGAGTAGAGACGGGACCTCCGTGAGTGAACCGGCTCTTTTGAACGGTTCTTTTAAAAGAGCGAGTGAGCTGTTGCTAACTAAAAGGTGAACGGTCATTCTTCAGTTCTTCTTGGAGGCCTATTGTTAATATGTTCAGTTTCGTTTTCATAAAATGCATTTGCCCGAGCACAGCAGTGATACACATGGTAGCTTAGAGGACCTGTACTGACTGACTCATTTGGACAGTATGAGTCAGTGATCTGTATGAATCAGTGAACTGCTGAACTCACTGAACTGAACTACTTGCAAGGATTAAGGAGTCATCAGGGTATTGTAGTTCATCCAGCTCCGCAGAGTCCACTCCACCCCATGTCTGAGCTCAGCACTGCCACCTGTGGCAGCTGAGATGTACTAACTCCGGAGAGTATTGCATTGCTTTAAAAAAAAGTATCAGGATAAATAGAAAAATAAGTGAAAATATCCACCTGTGAGATTAATGTTCGAAATTCGCTTTACATTACTAGAAGCAGTTGAAATGTAAATAAAAGGAATAGATACTACACTTAGTACACTCAAACCGTAAATAACTATTCTTTATATTCAAAGTGAGCTAGTGAGATGTCCTAAAGAATGGCTCTATTCACTGAGCGATCAATTAGTGAGTCACTTTGCCCATCTCTAGTGTGGAGCGGAGGTATGAAAGGAAGAGATGAATGTGACTTAATGGCACTGAGACTAGGCCAGTCATTCTGCTGATGGCTTTATCAAGCCCCCTTGGTAGCCACTGAGGCATACAGAGCTTGGTAAAGTGGGTCATCACGGCATGTGCACACCCACAATGCAGGCAGATAAGCGTCATTGAGGAAGTATTGCCCACTTGCCGGAAGTCCTAGAGGTCTCCCACTAATTTCCTAGGTGCATAACATTTAATGTGCTTATATACCAAGCTACATGAGGGCCTTATTCCATCTGTTTTGTTTGTAAAATAGTATATTTCCCCCTATGCTGGTCACACCTAATGACTTTAATCCTTGTCTTGTACCCCTGACTCATTGCAGAGGCGCTACAGCAGTGCTGTGACCTATCCCAGCTCTGGTTCCGGGAGTTCTTCTTGGAGCTCACTATGGGACGACGCATCCAGTTCCCCATTGAGATGTCCATGCCCTGGATCCTCACTGACCACATCCTGGAGACCAAGGAGCCCTCTATGATGGAGTAAGAGACTGGACACACATTTTTTGGTCCAACATGCAAATTCCGTTGCACTTTACATATGGAAACCGTGATACAACAAACTGGGTATTTACAGACCGTCAAAAGTGGCAAGGTTACAGTCTATAGGGAAATAGGCATTGATACGGTTAGGTATTCGCTATTGCATAAAGTCCACCGGATTGCAAAGGTTCTTGGTGGGCTGTATCATACGGTGACCCAGCAATTTTGGCTATGGATCAGGAAGATGAGCAGTGTAAAAGAGAAAGAGAAAAGGGTACTTGTTTCCTAGCACGGCGCCAACGATTTTATTTGTATCCATCAGGTTCGCAAAAATCGCTTCGATCGCATCGCATGCAACCAAATCGCATGCGATGCGATCGACCCGATTTTTGGAACCAATGTAAAATGGTCCCTGAGACCCGATTTTACATTTGGCCCAATGTAAAATGCACCCCTAGACCCCAATTTTCATTGTATACCCACCCTGATGGGTCAAATGCCCCCCCCCCAATTGTTAACGCCACCCCACGATCGACGCCAACCCGAAGCATGGCGAGCGCAGCGGTACGTGTCCTCCTTTTCATACCCCCACTATCCACGTCGGCGTGGAGTTGAATTTATATAGTGTGGTGAGCGCAGTGAGCCACGGAGCCCGAAGCGTGGTGAGTGGACCCGCATTACTTCACAGGTATTACGCGTCCCCTCGCGCTCGCCACGCTTTGGGCTCGGTGGCTCGCTGCGCTCGCCACACTATATAAAATGAACTCCACGCCGATGTGGATAGTGGGGGTATGAAAAGGTCGGAGGACGTGTACCGCCGCCCCTCGCGGGCTCGCTGCGCTCACCACGCTTTGGTTTGGCGTTCATCGTGGGGTGGTGTTAACAATGGGGGGGGGGGTCATTTCACATACAAATTACCCATCAGGGTGGGTATACAATCAAAAATCGGGTATGGTGGGCCATTTAACATTGTTCCCTATGTAAAATCGGGTCCATCGCATTGGTCGGATTGTATGCCATTATAATGGCATACAATGGAGGCGATTTTACATAGGAATTTAACATTGAGTACAATGCATTCAATGTTAAATCACGTTGGTCGCATCGCATGCCATTATAATGTCATGCGATGAACCCGATTTTGTAATTGTCGGGAAAAGGCTAAAAATAGCACAAAATCACGTCGGTCGGGTCCATCGCATACCTTAACTTAAGGTATGCGATGGGTCACGATGGGCGCCGTGCTAGGAAACAAGTACCAAGAAAATATGTGTGGATTAGCGTAGTGACTCCACGGCAGCCCGGCGTCCATGGCTCTGTCCCCGGCGTCCATGGCAAGCCTAGTGAGCGCCTCTCACACAGCCAGATCCCCTGCGCCTGGCGGACGCTCCTGCGTCTCAGTAATTATTAGCTAGTGCGCCTTATGCATAAAGGGGGTATGCGGGTGCAAGTGCATCCTATTCACAATAAAGGAGGCATTTTCAAACCCCCACTATCCACGCAAACGTTACGCGTCCTCCCCACTTGTTCATACCCCGACTATCCACGTCGGTGTGGAGTTGATTTCAAAAAGTGTGGCGAGCGCAGTAATCCGCATTCCCTCGCGGGGCCCGCTGCGTTCGCCACGCTTCGGGCTCGGTGGCTTGCTGCGTTCGCCACACTTTTTTAAATCAACTCCGCACCAACGTGGATAGTAGGGGTATGAACAGGTCGGGAGGATGCATAACGCATACCCTCGTGGGGCTCGCTGCGCTCGCCGCGCTCGCCGCGCTTCGGGCTGGTGTGGATAGTTGGATGCCTCCTTTATTGTGCATAGGACGCACTTGCGTCCGCATACCCCTTTTATGCATGAGGCGCACATGCTAATAATTATGCGGGAACACTACGCTGATTCTGACATAGACGCTGGCTACGCGGCCGCGGGAACACTACGCTGAGTCTGACAGGGACACTCGCAGGAACACTACGCTACTTCTGACTGACTACGTTAACTACGCTGGCTCTGACTGACTACGCTAACTACGCTGGCTGCGGGAACACAACGCTGATTCTGACAGCAACGCTACTACGTACCAGCTAATACACAAGTACCGTATTTTGTTGGACATAGTGTATTTGAAATAAAGAGTAAAGTTGGCTTAGAGCGCAATGAGTAACAACTGTTAATACCTGCTTACTGCAGTTGTTCATATGGTCATTTGCAAACACTTCATATATGTGAATGCACATTTACTAGCACAGCTGACTCTAGTTTGCATACAATGCTATAGCTTGCAATGAGGAAAAAATGTTTCAATGATTTAAAGTGCAAAGTTACCCTGTATTTTGCTAAGCAAACACCAGGCTATTATGGCTTTAATTAACAAGGCCTCACTGACTGAATTTGCAAACAGAGAAACAAAGGTTGTAACAATATGCAAGCAAATCATGATATGATTGCTGCATCATATGTACAAATTGGCTGCATAGTTTTTGGCCGCAAGGTTTCAGAATGACAAATCTGTACACACGTTTAAATATACAGGTGAAAGGCAGGATGTTTGTGGTACAGTAGTTTCCTATTCATGAAGATTTCCAGTAAGGGAGAACATTTCCATCTGTTTTCTTCCTGTTTTAGTCCCGAAAAAGTGCTGAATTTTGCTATATAATTTACCTGTGCAAATTTTTACAATATATATTTTAACTCTAGAAATAAATATAAAATAAAAGACAGTTCCTTATCATTTCTGCTCCTCCCACAGGTATGTGCTGTATCCCCTCGACCTATATAACGATAGTGCCTACTATGCTTTGACAAAGTTTAAAAAGCAGTTTCTCTATGACGAGATTGAAGCAGAGGTGAGTGGTTTGTCAAAGTCTCCATTTTTACATTTGCCATAAACAAGAAAATTGCAATAGGGTAAAGGTGCCCACACACTAGAAAGATCTGCAATCTTAAGATGTGCGCATAAATTAGCCTTCAAATCTTTGGTCCGTATTGTGGCTCCACTAGGAAGCCTGTTGTACACCTGCACACCAAAAATTACAGTATTTTTAAAGAGGAACCCCAAATTTTCATATATAAACAGGAGGGGGTGCTGTTCCCAGCAGTCAAGCATATAGCATTTTTGGGACAAGAAGAGAAAAGGGACTGCTTTGGGGGGAACGCACTAAAGGAATGGAGTCATAAAATGTAACTTTTAATTTATTATTAACATTAATAAATTAAAAGTTACATTTTATGACTCCATTCCTTTAGTGCGTTCCCCCCAAAGCAGTCCCTTTTCTCTTCTTGTCCCAAAAATCTTTGGTCCGCCCTGGACCAAAGATTTCAGGCAAGCGCATATCTTTACCAAAGATTTTTCTTAAGATCCCGTGTGCGTTCCTATGGATCTTTTGTTAAATCTTCTGATCTTTTGTGCAGCACGTAAGATCAGAAGATTCAGCTAAAGATCCACGGGAGCGCGCATCGGACCGATATCGGCCGATTTTCGACCGATTATCGGTAAATATCGTACGATATATTATCGAAAATCGGACAATCGGCCAAAAAATCGTTTTAGTGTGTGGGCACCTTAACATCTCACGTCTTTTCCCAGCGTTTAAACTCCTAAAAATGCACAGTACAATAGAAAAAGACATAGATAATATCAGTGGGATCTATGAATAAGTACAGATGGGTGGGGGTTATGGTCTGAGTAACATTTTCCACTGGGAGCGTACAATCTAAATATAATAATAATTCATAATAACAACAAATTGGTCATAGTCTTGGGTGGTAATGCATTGCACAAGGCAGCAGGTGACAGAGTATAAAATGGGATGTGACCAGAACTCTATACCTAGGGCACAAGAATGTATCTTCATGTGGTTCCGATACATGTTTGCCAGTGCTGACCATTGGAACACATGCCATAAGTTAAGCATAAGTCTACCGCTAAATCAAACCCAATTCCTTCAAATGTTCTGTAATATACTGCCACCTTGTGGACACTTTGTTATGCTTGTAAACTCTTGTCAATATTTTTTTTTCTATTAAACCATTTGGCAGTTATCTTCTGCATTTCTCCTTTTTAATTGTGAATTTGAATTTATTTTCTTGCAGGTGAATTTGTGCTTTGACCAATTTGTGTATAAGCTCTCTGATCAGATCTTTGCCTATTACAAAGCTATGTCTGGCAGGTATGAACAAATCCCTACACGTGGATTGGATGTGTTTATTGTTGTACTTGAAAAGGAGCGTAGAATAAAGGTGGCTTTGGTTGATGCAGAGAAGAGAGGTGTTGGGTGTTTGCACAAGGTCCTTATTCCTATAAACACAAGCCTGACTGAGTCTCCCCCTTGTTGCAGTGTTCTGCTGGATAAACGCTTCCGAGCAGAGTGTAAGAACTATGGCGTCATCATTCCATACCCACCATCCAATCGCTATGAAACACTGCTCAAACAGCGACACGTCCAGGTCAGTTCTCTTTTTTCATGTACTCACTCCTGTTTGTAAAACCTCCCGTGTGTGTTACCGAATGCTGCATTCACCGGGTGATCACTGTGAGGACCACATGCTAGTGCGGGATACGATCAATAGGCAGACCTTATTTAGGACATAGAAACATAGAATTTGATGGCAGATAAGAACCACTTTGCCCATCTAGTCTGCCCCTTTTTTAAACATGTTACCTCAAACCATATTTGATCCTTATTTCTTTGTAAGGATAGCAATATGCCTATCCCAAGCATGTTTAAATTGTACTACTGTATTTGCCTCTACCACCTCTGATGGGAGGCTATTCCACTTATCTACTACTCTTTCTGTGAAGTAATTCCACCTCAGATTTCCCCTGAATCTTCCTCCCTCTAGTGTCAGTGCATGTCCTCATGTTCTGCTGCTCCTCTTCCTGTGAAGAATGTCTCCCACCTGTACCTTCCTCCCTCTAGTTTCAGTGCATGTCCCCGTGTTCTGCTGCTCCTCTTCCTGTGAAGAATGTCTCCCACCTGTACCTTCCTCCCTCTAGTGTCAGTGCATGTCCTCATGTTCTGTTGCTCCTCTTCCTGTGAAGAATGTCTCCCACCTGTACCTTCCTCCCTCTAGTTTCAGTGCATGTCCTCGTGTTCTGCTGCTCCTCTTGCTGTGAAGAATGTCTCCCACCTGTACCTTCCTCCCTCTAGTGTCAGTGCATGTCCTCGTGTTCTGTTGCTCCTCTTCCTGTGAAGAATGTCTCCCACCTGTACCCTCCTCCCTCTAGTGTCAGTGCATGTCCTTGTGTTCTGCTGCTCCTCTTCCTGTGAAGAATGTCTCCCACCTGTACCTTCCTCCCTCTAGTTTCAGTGCATGTCCTCGTGTTCTGCTGCTCCTCTTCCTGTGAAGAATGTCTCCCACCTGTACCTTCCTCCCTCTAGTGTCAGTGCATGTCCCCGTGTTCTGCTGCTCCTCTTCCTGTGAAGAATGTCTCCCACCTGTACCTTCCTCCCTCTAGTGTCAGTGCATGTCCTCGTGTTCTGGTGTTCCTCTTCCTGTGAAGAATGTCTCCAACCTGTACCTTGTTATATATATTTGAATCGGGTCAACCAAGCATTAGGTCAACAATGGGAAGGTCAACATGAGTCTCACAGTTTTTGGAGCCAACATGCGCAGACAGGCGGTATTTCATGCCCTACCATTCACTATGGCGTGGTGGGAGAGTAAGTGTGCCAAGCACAGCAAGGCACCATGCCCGAAGCATGGCGAGCGCAGTGAGTCATGCAAGGGGACGCAGTGCGCTTAGACGATGTCCATGTCGACTATGTTGACATTCAGGTAAAAAAATTAAAAAACTTGTAGACCTTTTGACTGTCGATTTTCCCATTGTCGACCTAATGCCTGTGTCGACTGTCCACCTCTGTCGACCTTAGCCATGTCGACCTATTTCATGCATTGGCATAAGCCATGTCGACTTTCATTGTTCGACCCAATGCATGACTCATATCTTTGATACAGAGCAGAGAAGAGGAATGCAGCTTGTGTGATGGCTGAAGTAAGCATTGCTTGTGCATCCCTCTTACTGACCCGCTGTTATGTTGGTAATGTACAGTAAGCGGCCCGTGCTGCATTCACCTGTCAGCGACATGAAGAATAAGCAAAATAAACTAAATGCTTAAAAATAGACCCCTAAATCTTCATTTACCGGAAATTCAGTTACCGGATATTGCGTTTATTCCTTCCATACTTATTAAATGCTGTTATGAATATGATAAGATAAAGTAATCATTGAAGTAAATCCAAGATACGTCACATTCATTAATGTTTGTTTTACCATTCACCGTCCGCACAGCTGTTAGGCAGATCCATCGACTTGAACAGGCTGATCACTCAGCGGATCTCAGCTGCTATGTACAAATCCTTGGACCAGGCGATCAGTCGCTTCGAGAGTGAGGATCTGACCTCGATTGTGGTGAGTGTGTCCCTCCAACAGTCATATTAGTTGGCAGCCTGTAAAGAATCACATAATGTAAAACAAACCATGTCTCATTATATATTATTATTATATTTTATTTATTAGACGCCACAAGAGGTTTACAGCGCTGTATATTGGGCACATTAGAACCATACAGGATACACACAACTTAACATTATTATTTATTTATTAACAGTTTCTTATATAGCGCACACATATTCTGCAGCGCTTTTCAGTCCCTGCCCCAGTGGAGCTTACAATCTATATTCCCTACCACATGTACACGCACACACATTCATTCAAGGGTTAATTTTGTTAGGAGCCAAATAACCTACCAGTATATTTTTGGATTGTGGGAGGAAACCGGAGCACCCGGAGAAAACCCACGCAAGTACAGGGAGAATATACAAACTCAACACAGTTAGCGCCATGGTGGGAATCGAACCCATGACCTCAGCGCTGTGAGGCAGTAATGCTAACCATTACACCATCCGTACTAAATACTAAAAACAGAGCATAGTGAACTATTAGCACCACAATTCTCAGTACACAATACATCATAGAGATGTAGGGAAGAAAAAAATGAGTTGGCGTACTGCTAGGGGCAGGCAGCCATTGGATGAGATGTATGGTTTTGAGCAAGAGGAGATTTGGCTATAGTCGCTGAGTAGTAAGGGTTATGGAATAGGTGAGATAAGAGCATGTGTGAGTGGAAGGGATAGATGCCGGTAGAGAGTGATAGGTTGAAGAGGTGAGCAAGGTTGGAGCAGGCACTTGGGAAGAGGGAGAGGAGAAGGTGGGAGGGGGATGGTCAAGTGTGCAGATGGAGGGGGGAGAGGATAAGATGAGGTAGTGAACTTCCTTGTCTGGTGGGGTGGAAAGAGCATAAGGTGGGACAATTGGAAGGAGAGGATGGTTGGCACGACGAGGTAAATGAAGAAGATGTCATGTAGTAGAGCTACTAATAACATACATGTAAAAGTTCCATAAAGTTATGATTGTGAGAAGAGAGTTGTATTGGCTGGTAGAGCACCCACCCGCTAGTTTGCAGCATTCAGACAGTAGGCATCTCTGACTAAGGCCCCCATTTATCATTGATTGCATTTACAATGCGATCTGGGCGATATATTACAGCCCAGGATCGCATTGTAAAATGCGATCATATCCCCGGGATGTATGACCTGCCAGGACGCAGGGACAGTCCCTGCGATGCCGGAAGCCGGGAGGTCAGCGCATGCGCGGTTATGCGCTGACACACACACACACACACACCCCCCCCCCGCGCGACCCCGCTAACTGCACTGCCGCTCCGGCAGAGTGCGATATGTAGCCATAGGCTACAATGGGCTATCGCCATATCAGAATGGCGATAGCCCAGGGCTTCGATGCCGGGCTGCCCGATGTTGATACATCGGGCAGCTTCGCATCCCCCATAGAAACCTATGGGGGATGCGGCCGGCGGCGCTGCATCGGAGATCGGAGATTCCTGCTGCGGTCCCCTTTAATACATTTAGTTGATACTTAATATTTGCGGTTGACCCCCGAAAACTGATGTTTTCGGGGGTTTAACCGCAAATATTGCTTGATAAATGGGCCTGTGCGACACTGATAACAGAGAACACAGCTCACATCAAGTCATTCTGTCATAGCATGGAAACGTGTATAGGATCACATCTGCACTAACATGCGGTTATGAAATCCATATAAACAGTAAAACAGAGCAGATCAGAGTGAGGACATTTATTGAAACACTTTACAAAAAAAAAAGTCACATTTTTCCTTGCACTAGTTTCCGAATTGCCCTTTGTAGTAACCCATCTCACTCTTCTGTTACTCTTGTTGCCTCAGGAGCTGGAGTGGCTGCTTGACATTAACCGCCTCACCCACCGGCTCCTCTGCAAGCACCTGACCCTGGACAGTTTTGATGCCATGTTCCGAGAAGCCAATCACAACGTGTCTGCTCCTTATGGGAGAAATACCCTACACGTTTTCTGGGAGCTCAATTTTGACTTCTTACCCAACTATTGTTACAATGGCTCAACCAACCGGTGAGTTTTCATCCTGTGGTGGAGTTTGATGGATATTCAATTAGCAGTGAGTTTTTCTGTACAGGCGGCTACAGCAGTAGCATATTTTCACACATCCACTGCTTGTGGGATCTCAGCTGAGCATGCCTTCGTAGTGTACATCTTTAAATCAGGCCCAAGATGGGCAAAGATTAACAGTTGGAAGGAGAGCGTCCCAGCTGAATTCTAAATTCCAGTGGAAATATATAGAGATGTTCATATTAGTAGACTACATTCAATAGCAGCCGGCATTATATATGCAAAAATGTGTTTGCACCCCTGACATTGCAACATGGTTTGTCCACTGTTTAAAGCTGATCCTTTAATATGATTTGCTCCCAACTCTGAATCAGTCTTTGGGTGGTATTCAATTGTTATATCATGCCTGGTCTCCTGTCTAAATTGACGGGAGATTGTAGGGCAATATTCAATTTTTGTGTGCATACCGTGCTCATTATGGTCAGGTTTAGCCATGCATTCGCGCATTTCAGCTCCCACCCCCCGGGTATAGCGAGCTGATATGCTGTTGAAAAACAATTAAATACCACCCTATATGTTACCAAACATTCTACAAAGTAACATTCATTGATTTTTTTCTTGGGTGTTTGTTCATTCATTTGTATAGATCAGTTCATTTATTTATTTCACTGGGTGTTTTTTTTTCTATTTTTACTGATGTCATATTTTTGGCAGGTTTGTCCGTACGGCAATCCCTTTTACCCAGGAGCCACAGAGGGACAAGCCAGCAAATGTTCAGCCATATTATCTGTATGGGTCAAAGGTCAGTGAGGAGTGAACTAAGGAGGGACAATAATAAATAACAGTGGGATAATGGCCGAGGGGTATGTAATATAAAAAAGGAATGCATTGTATGCATTCCTCAAGATTTCGACACTGAGATGTACGTTTCCAAATTCTGCTAATTAGTTGGACAGGAAAAGAGAACTTTTGGCACCAGAGTGGTTCCCAGAAGGGGCTATGTTGTGATGGTAGTCAGTAGGCTATTTCTAAATTACGAGATGGCACATTCCGGTTACACATGCATAAGTTACTGCTGTGGAAGAGAACCTAGAATTAATATAGGACATCTCTGAGTCATCTGTGTTTTCGGTTCTAATTATTTTAAATTTAACAATTTATATTTATTGTTTTTTTTTTTTTTTGCCTGTGAACCTGGTCTGCAGCCCCTCAATATTGCCTACAGCCACATATACAGCTCGTATCGCAACTTTGTGGGCCCACCCCACTTCAAGACCATCTGCCGCTTGCTGGGTTATCAGGGGATTGCTGTGGTGATGGAGGAACTGCTGAAAATCGTCAAGAGCCTGGTGAGAGGGAGAATGCTGTGGGGGAAGAAGGGTCCTCTCACAG
Organism: Crinia signifera; assembly: GCF_055691185.1. Taxonomy (NCBI): domain Eukaryota; kingdom Metazoa; phylum Chordata; class Amphibia; order Anura; family Myobatrachidae; genus Crinia; species Crinia signifera. Next base: position 46,413,892 of record NC_139220.1, on the reverse strand, counting down.
ACTGGGGAGGCAGATGCTGTTCAGCGCAGGGGTAACCGATAGCACACTGGGATGACAATTATCATGCGCAATGAATGAATAATAAGTACAAGGCTGCACATAAACACATAAAAGTACAGTCTTTGAAAAGAGGAGACATTATCTAAATGATTACTACTATACAGTTGTGTAATGATAGACATGTATGTGTGGAAGAACAGTTTTGGAGGTTTGGCCTATCACTGCAGTAGAGTTTTATTAGACCAAATGAAAATCTGGTCAAGTCCTGCCTCCGATTCACATGTGTCATTGTGTAACCAATAAGGGCACCTAGCTATCCTACAATCCCGCATGACCCCACAGGTTGGTCCTACATTCCATCTTTGCAGTGTGCACAGTCTAGGACCTGTTCATCATTCTGGGTCTTGTCTTCAACAGCTTCAGGGAACTATACTGCAGTATGTGAAAACTCTTATCGAGGTCATGCCAAAAATCTGTCGCCTGCCTCGACATGAGTACGGATCTCCAGGTAAGGTACAAGACTTGGCACACGTATCAAGCTCAGCAGACTTTACCAGACCAGAGCCACTTTACTTATTCTGCTAACATTGTAAAGTGCGCACCTTCTCTATTAGTATTGTGGTGATAGGACTGTAGTTTTTCACTATTTGCGCCCCCCTTTATACAGTACTGTACCTCCCCTCTTTGCTCCCCCTTTATACAGTACCTCCTCTTTGATACCACTTTATACAGTACCTCCTCTCTTTGCGCCCCCTTTATACAGTACCTCCCCTCTTTGCTCCCTCTTTATACAGTACCTCCCCTCTTTGCTCCCTCTTTATACAGTACCTCCCCTCTTTGATACCGCTTTATACAGTACCTCCTCTCTTTGCTACCGCTTTATACAGTACCTCCCCTCTTTCCTCTCCTTTTATACAATACCTCCCCTCTTTGCTCCCCCTTTATACAGTACCTCCTCTCTTTGCTACCGCTTTATACAGTACCTCCCCTCTTTCCTCTCCTTTTATACAATACCTCCCCTCTTTGCTCCCCCTTTATACAGTACCTCCTCTCTTTGCTACCGCTTTATACAGTACCTCCCCTCTTTCCTCCCCCCTTTATATAGTACCTCCCCTCTTTGCTCCCCCCTTTATACAGTACCTCCCCTCTTTGCTCCCCCCTTTATACAGTACCTCCCCTCTTTGCTCCCCCCTTTATACAGTACCTCCCCTCTTTGCTCCCCCCTTTATACAGTACCTCCCCTCTTTGCTCCCCCTTTATACAGTATCTGCTCTCTTTGCTCCCCCTTTATACAGTACCTCCTCTCTTTGCTCCCCCTTTATACAGTACCTCCCCTCTTCAGCAGCACTATGTAATAGAGGAGGAATCTAGCAAGGGAATGTGTGAGTATATGTGAAAGAGCAGAGTGTAGTGGGGACTAACTGTTCCATTTGTGATCACTTTCAGGGATCCTAGAGTTCTTCCACCACCAGCTAAAGGACATCATTGAGTACGCTGAGCTAAAGACGGATGTGTTCCAGAGCCTGCGGGAAGTAGGAAACGCAGTGCTCTTCTGTCTGCTTATTGAACAGGCTCTGGTAAGAATCTAATGTCTAATAGAAAAAAACTCCATTTTTGGAAATGTCTTGTCTAAAGATTCTGGGAACTTCCAGTTTCAGTAGCATTATGACCACAAATCACCATTTCCATCTTCAATTAGTTTTATGTTGTTCTCTATCTGTTTTGTGTGTTTTTTATGTATATCTGACATCCCCTCTCTCTTCTTTCCGGTTCTAGTCCCAAGAGGAGGTGTGTGATCTCCTTCATGCTGCACCCTTCCAGAATATATTACCGCGCGTCTACATCAAAGGTGATTTTGGGGAACACATAGTGCCTGATTCTGGGTCAGACATAACCGAGGCCTTCCTTGCATCTTTTGTGGCAGTCCCGTCTGTGACTTAGGGGGTTACTCAGACCTGGTCGCTGGGCTGCTAATTTGCAGAACCCTGCGATGAGGTAATCACTGACCAGCAAGAGTGAAATTCCGCCCTGTGCAATGCTGTTAATCCAAGTGCAAATTACGCCGATCGGCGATTAGCAGCAAATCCATACACAAGACGCTCAGCATCAAATGATTGTTTCCAGTGTGTGCCGTCTGTGTGTAGCCCGGGACTTACTCGGCTTTTGCCATAGAAACAGGCTGATCCCGGCTGGCGCTGACGTCACATGGCTTCCCTTAAACTGCCTGTGGACGCCTGCGTTTCCCCTGACACTCCTTCCTGTCATCAACTTGCGTATGGCCAGCGATTAACAAAAAAAAGAAAGCAGGATTTTCTCAGAGCATGGCCTTGCGCATAAGTACTACGAGCGTAGTAGCGTAACTATTCAATTTGCGTCCCCCTGCCGCAATTCGGGCAGCACCCCCTCTTTATGGTTACCAAACACCCCTCCCTGTGCAGCCGGTACCTCCTGCCACCGGCGCTTCTGTCAGGTCCCGGCTCTCAGTCTCCCGGCTGCAGCATATAAAAAGTGACACTCAGAAAATGGCTGCCTCCATAATGCAGACAGTTTTTGAGGATGCTAGAATAGCCGGCGGCCTCCTCTAGCAACCTTAAAAACAGTCTGCTGTATGGGGGCAGCCATTTTCTGATTGTCACTTTTTATTAGCTGCAGGAGCCGGGACCCGACAGAAGCGCCGGCGGCAGGGGCAGAATGGCAGCGGGTAACTATAGCCCCGCAGACCCCCCTGGCGCCCACACATTCTCAGCGCCTCCCCGCCACCAAGGAGGCTGCGGGACTATAGTTACGCCACTGGTTACAATGTTCCATTTTGTGCCAGTCCAACTAACTTATTGTCCTTGGTGTTTTGTCACTCAGAGGGGGAACGCCTGGAGGTGAGGATGAAACGTCTTGAGGCCAAATACGCTCCACTCCACCTTGTCCCTCTAATAGAGAGGCTTGGCACACCACAGGTACGGACCTAGAAATAAGTGTTCTGCAGTGGGTTATAAGATGTACTATAAAGGTTTTAGAAGAATGTTACAGAGAGATTGGCAGGGATGCCCAGGGTCCAGTTCCAATACGGGCAGGGTTCTTAGTCCTCCCCTGCTGGGTTACCCCTGGGCATTTTATCCCACAGCACTGGTAGGCTAATTGGCCTGTAATTAAATGAATGTGTATTTTGTATGTGAGTAATAAGAATCATACTAACAATAAATACACAATATAAAATAATTGTAATAAATTATGGACAGACATTGAACTATATTGTAACTTTTTGGTTTTATTACTCGGTTCATTATAAACAATGTGATGTGTTGTGGATTATTTCCTACTGTAATCTGCTGGCTATTACTGTCCCTTCTGCTTCACGGGAGGTTTCTGTTCTCCCTGAGCCCAGCTTTAGGGCACCTGCGTTAGTCTGACAGGTGTACCACGCAGTCACACCCCCTACCGCCGCCCCAGTCTCATAGATTAATGTGATATGCTAGGTATTTGGGATGGATTATTACATTTAGGACAGCGAGTAAATCATTTCAATTTATTGGGTCAGAATGAAGTATACTCTAATGCGTGTTTTTCTGAACGTCATGGTGCTCTTACTTATGAGACACCTGAGCAGCTAACGATCTTTGTATTGCATTTTAGAGATATGCTCATTCACATGTTTTCGTACAGCAAATTGCCATTGCCCGGGAGGGAGACCTCCTTACCAAAGAGCGGCTGTGCTGTGGTCTCTCCATGTTTGAGGTCATCCTGACTCGGATCCGTAGCTACCTGCAAGATCCCATCTGGCGCGGGCCACCTCCCACCAACGGAGTAATGCATGTGGATGAATGTGTGGAGTTCCATCGGCTCTGGAGCGCCATGCAGTTTGTCTACTGTATTCCCGTGGGGACCAATGAATTTACAGCAGAGTGAGTACCTGGGCAATGCATCATATAGACTCACTAGTAGGAGGTGACCATCAAATGTAAAGCAACAGGTGCTGTTTCCAAACCCCAAACCGGGGCCTGATTCAGATCTGTTTGCTAAGCTGCGTATGTTCGCAGCCTAGCTAACAGTAAATGCCACCCGAAGCCCGCCCCCCACCACCACCACCGCAGCATGAATCCCCGCATTTGCAGCAAGTGAGGGGATGTGTACGCTTGCACATCCCCTCGGATGCGGCTGCACGGGTGAAAAATCATCCCCTTCCGTAAAATAAATATTCCCCCCAACCCTGCCTTACCCCTCAAATGTGCCAGCGCCGCTGGGACCCGCAAATCTCCTTGTCTACAGTCTGGGTACTGGCGCTCCTCCTGGCTGTTGCTTGAAAAAATGACCATCACATAATGGCTGCCCCCTTACAACAAACTCTTTTTGAGAGGAGGTGGCGTACATTTTGTGATGGTCATTTTCAAGCAGCAGCCAGGAGGAGCGCCGGGACCCGAACTGTAGACAAAGAGATTTGCGGGTCCCAGCGGTGGTGTCACATTTGGGGGCTAAGGCAGGCTGCTGGTCCCGAGCAGTGCAGCGTAACAATAACCCTATTGTTACGCCACTGCTAATCCATGATCTCATCATCTCTGGCATTGATTATTGCAATAGTCTCCTTACTGCTCTTTCACAATACAAACTCTTACTACTACAATCCATTGTATATGCAGCTACAAGCCTAATCTTCCTAGCCAGACATTCATCATCTGCAAAATTACTCTATCAGTCCCTCCATTGGATACCTGTATTCTACTATATTTAATGTAAAATACTTTTACGTACACAGAAGGCCATAAACCAAACTACACCAATGTACATCTCTTCTCTTATCTCAAAATATCCCCCAACCCAAATTCTTCACGGTATCTATTTCTCTCATCCACACCCATTCAAGATTTCAGGACTTCTTTGGGCTGTGGAATACCCTCCCATGCACAATAAGAGTCTCCTCCAGTTTCCAGACCTTTAAACGTTCCCAGAAAACTCACCTCTTCAGGCAGCTTATCAAATTCTAGAAACCACCCGCACAACCGTCATAAACCTTTCCTATTATTTATTTATTATTTATTAACAGTTTCTTATATAGCGCACACATATTCCGCAGCGCTTTACAGAGAATATTTTAACATTCACAGTCCCTGCCCCAGAGGAGCTTACAATCTATATTCCCTACCACATGTACACACACACACAGACATTCTAGGGTTATTTTTTTTGTTGGAAGCCAATTAACCTACCTGTATATTTTTGGATTGTGGGAGGAAACCAGAGTACCCAGAGGAAACCCACGCAAGCACAGGGAGAATATACAAACTCCACACAGTTAGAGCCATGGTGGGGATCGAACCCATGACCTCAGTGCTGTGAGGCAGTAATGCTAACCATTACACCATCCGTGCTGCCCATCCAACTATATCCCCACTGTACAGTCCAACCACACCCCCATTTACTTTCTCTCTCAGTTTCCAAATCCTCCTGGCCAACATCGCTGCGACACCGTATCATTCAGTCCACTAAGAACCTTTACAATAGATAGCACCCACCTGTCCCTGTGTATTAATACCTTTTTCTCTATAGATTGTAAGCTTGCGAGCAGGGCCCTCCTACCGTGTTGATTGTAACTTCCTTGTTTGTTCACTGGTTTCAATTGTAAAGTGCAACAAAAATTTGCTGCGCTATATAAGATACTGTTAATAAATATCATTCAGATACTACTGTACATACATTTCGAAAAGCTAAAACTGAAAGATTTTTACTAGTTTAGGGCCAGATGCACTAAGCTTCAAAAGTGACAAAATGGAGACTGATAAACAGCCAACCAATCAGCTCCTACCTGCCATGTCACAGACTGTGTTTGAAAAATGTCAGACAAGAGCTGATTGGTTGGTTGTTTATCCCTCTCCATTTTATCCCTTTTGAAACTTAGTGCATCTGGCCAGTGGCGTAAGTTCGCTCCAGTTGCCCGGAGGCAAGATATATATATTGTGCCCCCCCACCACCTAATATATGTCTGTTCTGAAATATATGTGTTCAATATATATCTATATCGCTCTCTATAGAGAGAGAGAGGAGAGAACACACATATTTCTCAGAACTCAGAAACAGAAGCAATATTGTTGGCTTTCAATTACCTAATTTAAACTTGCAGGGGAGGAGAGGTGCCCCCTTGGGAGCAGGAGCCTGGCGGCAGATGACTCCATTGCCTCCCAGAGTTCTGCATCTGGCCCATACTCTTTTCCTTTCTATGTTTTATTATCAATAATTATATTACGCTCTTTTCCACATTCCCCAATTCCCTTGTGCTTCCTTCTGCAGACAGTGCTTTGGAGATGGCTTAAATTGGGCGGGATGCGCCATCATTGTGCTACTGGGCCAACAGCGCCGGTTTGATCTCTTTGACTTCTGCTATCACCTTCTGAAAGTGCAGAGACAGGACGGGAAGGATGAAATTATAAAGAATGTGGTGAGTGTGGCCTCCTCCGGCCAATCAGAGCAGAGCTTTTCTATCATTACAGAAAATTCTTCACTCTCGATATACAGTATACAGAACCGCACCACCCAGTCCCTGTACAGCACCGCCCAGTCTAGACTGATAGGAGTTACAGTTGAAAACAAATGAAATTTAGTCCATATTTATGAGATGCTTAAAGTTCTAGATTCCTCTGATAGACGCCTATGTGTAACTTTCTTCGTCTCTAATTCTTACAGCCCCTGAAGAAGATGGCAGATCGTATTCGAAAGTATCAAATACTGAACAATGAGATATTTGCTGTCCTCAATAAATACATGAAGTCAGTAGAGAGTGACAGTTCCACGGTGGAACATGTCCGATGCTTCCAGCCTCCTATCCACCAGTCATTGGCCACCACCTGCTGAGGAAACGGAAACCGCTGGAAGATCTCACGGACAATTCAGACTAATTCCGTAATGTTGTGGTGCATGATTGTCCTGTTTTCACCGTACACCTCCATGACACTATGGAAACAGCAGGACTGTACAAGGATGTAGCCATGTCAGTGGGTGTAGGCTGACCCCCACCCCTGCCGGGATCTGTCTGCGGTGACTCATTACTAATGATGAAATCACCACCAGTGTTTGCTAAAGTCTGGTGAAGAGAGTGCAGTATCAATGGTTTTATACTGGTCTGAACCTACTTTTAAGTATTTTTTTGATCTACTGTAATAAAACAGACATTAGCCCAGGGCTAGTGTGTGTGTGGTCACAGATTTGTTCTATCAATCTATTTATTGTACAGTGTTGTGGTAATCTCATCTGCTTGGAGAATGTTTGGCCGTGTTATCTAGTTATACATGTGACCGACCAGCTCTGCTTACTAGTGTGGACAGGAAGCCGACCATATGTTTTCTCTGACTGCTGTTCATACAGCCTCACCCTGGGGCCCGGATTCAGAGGTGGACGCTAATTCATTCACGACTGCATCTTTGCCGCTTTCATTGATATAGAGATGCCCAATGGCTGCGTTTATAATCCACCACGTGTGGTGCAAAGACGTACCAATAAATGCCTGAGAAACCCTATGGCTGCTTAGGATGTCCGTCAGAACTTAGTTGACGGGGCCAGATGCAGTCTCTGGTTTCGAGTCGACGCATCCACAAAATGCTTGCAACATACTGATGTTTGACTAGCCACTCCCCCATCGCCTCCCATAAATGCACACTGACTGCCAATCACTCCGTGTCTAAATTATCACTGCGACTGCCATTGGTAAACCGTCACCCAGTGCAAAACAGTCCAACTGCGCTAACATTGACATAGCGTCCACCTGTGAATTACGCCCTGTATTGCTCATTTTTTCTCATTATAACAGATTTATATATTCATGTACCGTGGCGACATTTTGAAATGTTTTTATAGGTTTTTTTTCCCCTTATTTGTTTTAGCCCCCCCAAAAAAAACATTATGTTAAATTATTTTGCTTTTTTTTTTTGCCAGTGAATAAAAAAAATTAAATTCTGGTATATAGATCCCTGACTGATGTTATTTACACCATCACCCATGTTACTGATTGAGTGTTCTTTTATCCAAGTCTGAAAAAGATCACCACCGGATGGGACGTAGTTATGTGGTAGACATTAGTGTTATGCCGACAGAGGAATGCCGGCAGGGTTGTATTGCTATTCTGAGCATTCTTACCTTGTCGGTTTTACTACTTTAAACGTGTCTAATGTTTAACGTTAGAATGCAGACACAGTTAAAATGCTCTTAACACTTTGAGTGCCAACATCATCTGCTGAAAATGCCAGCGCCGCTCACATTTGTTATATCCATTCAAATAAAAAAATGTGTAAAAAAAAAAAAGCTTATGGTTCCTTTGTAAGGTGAACATTACAGGCCATCGCGATGAATAAAAATGTTTGGCAATTTCCACACCAATTTTGGCAAATTCACGTGAAACTCAAAGGGTTAATAACATTACAACTGTGTCGGCATTCTCTCATTAACATAATGATTTGTGTATGTATCCTCTGAAAAACATTTGGAAGAGGCCCTACATGTCAGGTAATCAAGTGCAACAGAAGCTTCTATATATTTGGTTGAATCAGTCCTTGCATATGTTACATTAAGTGCTGGACCACACATAACGGCCAATGGACCCGCTTGGCCACAAGGAGGCTGTGTGGGGTCACATACATCGCTGTGGCCGGATCATGCACAACAGGATCCGGCCACTGCTAACCGGATTTCTAGTGTTACACAGTGCGGCACGGTGTGCAGGCTCTTCTACAGCACTGTTTTGTGTGGCTCCAGCCTATAGCTTTTCTTTATTTATTAAGCATTTTCTACAGGACCAATCAAAGCTTATTATTGGGCAGCAGTGAGTTCAAGTTAACACCTACTGTATATTGGAATATACAGTGGCTTATAAAAGTCTTCAACCACCCAAAATGTCAACAGATTTGGGTACTTGTGTATTTTGGCGGCGCCCCCGATGTCCATCGTACGATGAACGTATCGCATCGCATGCCATGTACCCGATGGCATGCGATGAGATGCGACGCGATTTTGACCCCCTATACGATAAAAAATCGTATAAGCACCCTAAAGGGTGCTTTTGAGCACCCTAATGGGTGCTTACAATGTTAAATGCACCCCCACGCCACCCCCCCCACTATAAACGTGAACCCGAAGCGTGGCGAGCGGCGGCGGTACGCGTCCTACGACCTTTTCATACCCCCACTATCCACGTCAGCGTGGAGTTGAGAATAGAATAGTGTGGCGAGCGCAGCGAGCCACCGAGCCCGAAGCGTGGCGAGCGGACGCGGATACCTTCACAGGTAAACGCGTCCCTTCGCGGGCTTCACAGGTATCCGCGTCCGCTCGCCACACTATTCTATTCTCAACTCCACGCCGACGTAGATAGTGGGGGTATGAAAAGGTCGTAGGACGCGTACTGCCACCCCTCGCGGGCTCGCTGCGCTCGCCACGCTTCGGGTTCACGTTTATAGTGGGGGGTGGCGTGGGGGTGCATTTAACATTGTAAGCACCCATTAGGGTGCTTATACAATGCTTAATCGCATCGCATCGTATGGCATTGTATGCCATGTACAATGGCATACAATTTGAAAATTGTATGCCATCGTGCACTATCGTACGATATCGCGTCGCATCGCATACCATCGTATGCGTTATGGTATGCGATGGGCGCCGCCAAAATACACAAGTACCCAGATTTGTATTGACACACAAACAATAATTTTATTGCGAACCAGTGGGTTCTTTAAATTTTCAATGTACCCCAACAATTGACTTTTCATTATCCTCTTCCTGTGAATCACTGAATGATGATGAATGATGTGACTGTCCCGTCCCCCCCATTGCAGTGTGACACCACCCACACCCCCCCCCCCACCCCCCCCACCCCCCCATTGCAGTGTTAATCAGGGCACTGCTGCTCCTCTCTCTGCGGACAGGCAGCTCTGCTATTGGTGTCCTAGATTGCTAAATGTTCTGGCACCAATTATACTTGGCTCCTCACTTTGCCCCTCTTAAGTGCTAGTGGCTGGCACTGTCTGTTGCTGAATGAAGAGTCTGTTCTTACAGGGTGTGATACAGCTCCCAGACAATAGCTCAACACCAAAATACAGTATTGACACTCAAAAAATCAACGTTGACAAAAAGGTAGATAATCAAAAACTTTTTAAATGGTGTTAATAACACCACAGCACCCCCAATTAGTGTAGTGCGTACCCTCACATGGCTTGCTTCGCACACCATGCTTACTGTTCTCATTCAGTGTCCACATGGATGGTAAAGCGTTAAAAAAAAAGTCCAGGGTTAGGCTGCAAGGAGGAAGGATTACACACTTAGGGGGTACGGCATGGTACGGCAACCTGTAAGAAATATATTGCAGGTACGACGTACCACTTCCCCCTGATTAGCCGGCAGAACTAATTAGCCGGCGATGTTACAGCCCGGCAGAGAGTGGTGGGCTGCCTGGCTATATTCTGAGCAGGTCCACGGCTATTTGAAATATCGCGCTGGGTTGTAGCCGCTCCTGATTGGCTGCCGGGCCGCAAGCTCCTATTTGCTGGCGATCCGGCGCAATATTTCAAATAGCCTTGGGCCTGCTCAGAAAACAGCCGGGTAGCCCACCGCTCTCTGGCCGGCTGTAACATCGCTTCCGTTCTGCCCGGGGAGACGGCGTGCAAAAGTAGTAGCTGTGGGTCGGGGTGATAAGGCGTACCCGCAATTTATTTCTTACTGGTATGCTGTACCCCCTTACTTGCACCATTGGGGGGTTAGGTTAAAGCATTGCGGTACAGGGGGGTATGATTAGTCACTGTGCAGGGGGGATTGGGTCAGGATATGTGGAAGGGATGTTAGGCTGTGGTGAGAGAGAACTAGGGGGGAGGATTCCCTTCTTCGTGAGGCTGGTGTCGGTATTCTGACCGCTGTCATCCATATGTATCCTGATACAGCCTATAGCAGTATAGTACAACAACTATATATTTTTTGAATCTACAATCATTTAAAGGCAGAAGTAAAGCCTTTTCTAGTACCATTTTATAATACTTTGTCTAAGCCAGAAGGGCCCCAAGAGTTCTAAGCTTAGGGTCCGGCCCTAGTGACTGGAGAGAGTATCACTTGGTGAGGATGCTGCTGAGTAAGGGGATTGAGATCACACCCCCCTTGGATCACAGTGGTAGTGGGGGGCACTCAGGCCACTGACCTCTAACTGCTGCACATGTCGTAGAATAGAAGCTCCTTTGGTAGGAGAAAAGAGATTACTACAAAACTCAGAAACATTCTGGGACAAATATTCCAAATGTCGTTCTTTGCAATTGTCGGCAGCCAGCAATTCCGCATAAGGAAACTAGAGGTAAAGACCCGCGCGTAACCAATACACAGTGCAGGCAGATGAGAGATAACCTGCTCATGCAACTAGTACAGACTTGTTACATTGCTCATTGCTCAAGTCCTGCTCTATCCTTATGAAGGCCCATTCTCCCCATCCCAACTTTTTGGCCCTTATTCTAGTTGATTCGGTTGGATGTGTATTTTCAGACAGGAACCGAGTGTTCTTGCCCCGCCTTCCGTACGGATCGCTCACACCGAATGCGGTAAAATGCCGACCGAACGGACCACAAGTGGATTTTTCATGTGCACACCTCCTCCATCTGTGGGAACCTCCCCCATCATTTGATGGTCACGACCATCGAATGCTGGACCAAGTGGTCAGGCAGCACCGAGTGCTCCAGACCACTCGGGCATTTCTCACTCGGGCAGCTGGCATCCGGCTATGTCATATGTCCGGCCCCCACACGTGTGTCACAGCCGCATTACCATACGTACGCCCAGCGTTTTCATGGGAAAGCCCGTGAAACGTGGGGCGTACGCATATGGTAATCTGCCCACACAGCCCTTCACGCCCCTCCACCCCCTTTCGGATTGTTCCAACCGATCGTTTTCTGTACAGAATTTACGCCGTATTCGGACGTGCGCGGCGTTCGCACATGCGCAGATACGCCTCTGCACATGCGCAAACACCAACCATCGGCCGTCTGTCCGCATGCGGAGCCATCCGACTCAATCAGAATAAGGGCCTTTGGACATGTTACTTGCTAGGTAACAAAAACTCAGTCAACATCCTGTTGCCATTCAGATTTACCTGGTGTTGTGCAGATCCGAATGAATGAGAGGTTGCAACCTTTAGGTGTTGTCATTCAAGTGTAAAGAGACGAGCTAGTTGCATACAGTGTCCTATAGTGTATTGTCCCATATATGGCCATACTGTTCTCACCTGCATCTGGGTGGTTCTGGGATAATGGGTGTACGCTGTCTTAGTCAACAGTCACTAGGTCGATCACTAGTGGTCGACCCCTAAGAATAGTCGACAATGATAGTTCGACACAAGCTTAAAGTTCACGTACATGGTCGACACTCAAAAGGTCAAGTTTTTCACGTTTTTTTGGTGTCTATGTCCATATGGTTACTGTATAAGTGTACCTCATCCCCTTTGTGACGGTGGCTCACTGCGCTCGGCACACTATTATAATCTGACTCTATGTCCACTTGGATAGTAAAGTATGAACCAAGTTGGTATTACCAAAAAGGTACTTGTGAGTTATCTGGGCGCCCGATTTCTAAATCGTGTCGGATCGGGCACATCGCATCGCATCGCATGCGACCATCGGATGCGATGCGATGCGATGCGATGACCCGATTTTTCCATAGGAATCAATGTTAAAATGGACTGAGTCCATTTTAACATGGAATTCAATGGGAAAAAGGGGTCCTTTTCATACCCCTACTATCCAAGTGGGCATGGAGTTGGATATAAACCTGTGGCGAGCGTAGCGAGCCACCGAGCCCGAAGCGTGGCGAGCGTAGCGAGCCCCGCGAGGGGACACAGAATACCGTCCCCTCGCGGGGCTCGCTTCGCTCGCCACGCTTCGGGCTCGGTGGCTCGCTACGCTCGCCACAGGTTTATATCCAACTCCATGCCCACTTGGATAGTAGGGGTATGAAAAGGACCCCTTTTTCCCATTGAATTCCATGTTAAAATGGACTCAGTCCATTTTAACATTGATTCCTATGGAAAAATCGGGTCATCGCATCCGATGGTCGCATGCGATGAGATATCGCATCGCATCGCATCTGATTGTATGCCTTAACTTAAGGCATACAATCAAAAAATCGGGCGCCCAGATAACTCATAAGTACCACCAAAAAAAAACATGAAAAACTTGTGTCGAACTTGTGAGTGTGAGCTAGGAGAGATGAGAAATCATCCCATCTCCTGTTTTTAGATTCCATACTATTGTGCCAGGTAAAAAAAAATACGAAAATTATGGGCGGAATGTAATGCCGCCCAAGTTCGGTGGCAGTGCTGAATTCCGCCCGAACTCTGACTTTATTTAAGGGGGCTATCGCTTACAGGTACGTTTTTATAAGTATGTTATTGCCCCTTAAAAAAAAAACGTCCAAGATCATCCGCCATCACGTACTGCCGCCGAATTCGGGTGGCATTACATTACGCCCTGTTTAGTAAATAAAGTGACTGTAACAAGTCCGTATGTATGAACTAGCCCAATGCAAACATGCATGAGTCTCAACCAGGCAAATTTCAAGATGTTAAAATCCTGCATAATTGTTTACTATTTTATTTTTTATAACATTTCTTCTATTACTCTAAAGTTCTATATGTTTCCAGTTGTGGAGAGCTCTCCGCCAACACCAGGGGGCATATTTATGATTTTTTGGGGGGGTTTTAGACCTTATAATTGTCATTTCATACCAGCGCTATTCAATAAGAAATTATATATGTTGAGAGTGTAGAGAAAGCAACAGCATCTAGCGCCATCTTTAGCCGTGGCGGCAGTGGGGTGAGGCAGAACTTTTCCTGGCATACTCATGTATATGCTGGAGTTTTGAATATATAAAGTTTATGGAAAATACAAAGAATATGTTAAAAATGTCTTATTTGTATGATTAATAATTTTTATTATCAAAACTGGAGTAAAAAAGTCTATGGCAGGTGAGGCAGTGCCTCACCTGGCTACCTTTTCCGCATATATCTTATCAAAACTCCCCAAACTTCCAGCAGTGTACACTGCTGCTGACATGAAACCTTGGGCTCATATAATGGGGTCTATCCTATTAACCCTGCAGATGATTCACCGAGTGTGAATCATCACGACACCGGGTGCACTTTACAGCGGGGCGAATCAGCTGAAAAGTGCTCGCACCTCCGTAGGGTGTGAGCAATTTTCAGTGAATTTGGCCCTGCGAAGGGTGCGAGTTAGGGTTAATTCGGGAGCCGTTTTCAGCGTGAAAACGGCACCCGAATGGCAACTCGCACCCTTCGGGGTTAATAGGATCGGCCCCACTGTGTGAAAACCTGGCTCTGGCACTAGACAGTGTCTCCTCAGAGATTTACCTCTCTGCACGTCCCTCAGATGATGAGCTTGGTAAATCTGACCGCATCACATCTTTCATAGAAACCTATAGTGGTTGCGGCCTGCTGTCATAATCGGAGGGTCCGCAGCAGATATGGAGATATCAGCTTTACTCCCTCTATGGTACATTAAGGGGATACTTAATATTCCTGGGTATCCTCTAAAATAGGCCCCTAAATAGGCCCCCTTGGCATTCATATTGCTCTGTGTGTACAGAGCTTAAGCCATATTTTAAATACCACTAATTTTGCCCTCTCAGAGCGATATTGTTTATAATATCGCTTAGTGTGTATGCTCAATATCGTCAGCGATGTGCACTCACTCGAGTCGTTAATGATGTCCTCAGTCGTCCTGCATGTACAGATGATGGAGCACATCAGTGAGTGCCTGCTTGACACCCCCCTTCCCCCACTCGCGCGTGATGCCGCAGATCTCCGCCAGCGAGTGTGCCAATATTTCCGTTGCCTATATCGCCAGGTTCACATAAGGGGTGTCTGTCATTAAATATTCGTGCAATAATAATTGGTGTCTGTCAGTAAGTGTGTCTGTGTCAGTAAGGAGTGTTTCAGTGTGTTTGTGTCAGTAATTGTAATCTGTGTCAGTAAGGGGTGTCTGTATCAGTAAGCATAAGCAATAAAGGCTAATATTACACCTGTAAGCAATTTGGGGGGGGTTATTTTCTCATCACATGCTCATCTTCAGATGGGGAGTGTGATAATACGGCCCTTTAGTCACAAAGGATAATACAAATGGTTTAATAAAAGATTAAGGCCAGATGTATCAAGCGTAAAAAAATAATAATAAAGTGGAGAGTGATAAACAACCAGCCAATCAGCTCCCAACTGCCATTTTTCAATCCAGCCAGACTGTGACATGTCAGGTAGGAGCTGATTGGCTGGCTGTTACCACTCTACATGTTATCACTTTTTGAAGCTTGACACATCTGGCCCTTAATGAGAGAGTATACAACAACGACAGAATAGAACCAGCAGATGCTGTGTAACACATTCTCTATGCTTTAACCATGTTTACAAAGAATATAGCCGTCACAAAAGAGAACTTCCCCCATATAGAGGGGGGTATGGTTCATAGGAACGACTCAATGAAGGACGACATACATTAGGTCAACCACTGAAGGTCAACAGGGCTTAGACCGACACTGAAATAGGTAGACATGGCTAAGGTCAGAAGATCGACACAAGCATTAGGTCGACAATGGAAAGGTCGACATTCAAAATGTCTCCATGAATTTTTCACCTTTTTTTGTCCCGAATGTGCGGGAGCTTTCACTCCCTTTGTCAGTCATCTTTACCAGGAGTAAAATGAAGAGTGTTTAAAAAACAGGATATATAATGGCAGAGATAGGGGGTAATTTACTTCTGTTAGGAAAAGCAAAGTTGTATCTATAGCAACCAATCATATTGTAGCCATTTTTCTAGATCAGAGGTTCCCAACCAACGTTCCTCTTCCTTACCCCTTCATTAGGCAAAAAATATATGAGTACCCCTCGTCTCAATTTGAAATATCCACATTACTAATGAGTGGAGTGGAAGTGAGTAGTATCAGGGCCGGCGCCACCACTAGGCAGCTCTAGGCATTTGCCTAGGGCGCCGGCCACTGGAGGGCGGCACTTTGGATGGAGCAGGTCACAGTCCACCCCCCTTCCCACCCTGGACCCAGGTGAGGTGAGCTGCAGCAGCGCCCGCACCACTACCCCACCCCTACCGTACAGCAGGTGAGCGATGGTTATGACCGGCAGCTTTGTGCAGGAACTCTCCTGGGCGGTGATTGACAGCGGGGGCTCAGGAAGCGCTGCTGTGCTATGATGGTGCCATCGGACACACAGCGCGTGGGGACACTGAACTTGCGCTGTCTCACTATCAGCACAAGCACCATCATAGCAGAGCAGCGCTTCCTGAGCCCCCGCTGTCAATTGACCCGGCAGCGGCGGTGGACGCATCACTCCCCCCCCCAGCCGGTGAGCGGCGGGTGGGGGGCGGGTTAGCGTCGGAGCGCTCCCCCCGCCTGGGGCGTTGTGGTCACTAGCACCGGCCCTGATTAGTATGCATGTCTTTATATTAAGGAGTAGCGGAGGAGTAGTGTGCGGTCAGGAATCGGGGTAATCTGGCCCTTATTCAGATCTGATCGCAGTACAAATTTGTTCTCAAAATGGGTAAAATCATGTGCACTGCAGGGGGGTAGATGTAACATGTATAGGGTCGGCAACCCTGACATAAACAGTCATGAAATTACAATTAAGAAATGAAAAAAATGGTTTAACCTCAATATCCCTGGAACCAATTAACCCATATGGATCCAGCCTAGTATCAAATTGAAGGCCCTGCGATTTGGGTTCGACTGAGATCAACCTCGAGCTTCAGTGATGCCGAAGGGGAAACTGGCAGCCGTTGAACTGGGTGGGGGTCGGAATTAGCAGGTTCCATGTTATCCTATAGGGAAAACGTTCCAGCTTTGCCTGGCAGTATCTCTGGTTCCCAGGGGGCTAGAGAAACGGGGCTGGGCTCGTTGGAAAGCTACAAAATGAGCTAATGGGTGTTCCGGTGCACCCCCAGACAACCCCCTAGATTTACCTATGGTTAGATCTTTAGATTTATGTAGTATATCTATGTTAAAGCTTTTCCTATACCTGCGATGCTGTGCTATACTGTTCTATTCAAGTCTATGGAAAATAATATGGGTGTGAATCAAAAGGACGACATGCCATAGGTGGACATTGGCAAAATGTCAACATAAGCAAAAGTTTGACACATGAAAAGGTTGACGCGGTTTTTGGTGTCAATGTAGACACCTTGTCACGCGGAACCCCAATTAGAATAGCGCGTACCCTCTCATGGCTCGCTTCATCCATTATGCTTGGGACTTTGTCGCTCCCTGTCAAAGTCCACGTGGAACGTAAAGCACGAAAAAGTCCAAAAAAATGAAGAAAAAAAACTCATATCGACCTTTTGTCATAGTTGCCTACCCTCCTGCATTCTGCAGGAGACTCCCTGACATAGCAGCAATCTCCCTCTCTCCCTCATTAGTCTAGCAATCTCCCTCATTACATTTTTGGGGGGAAATGAATGAGAGACAGATACATTTACATTGAATCATCAGCGCCATTTCCCAGCACTTTACCAAGTATAGTATCTCTTACTAACTGCTTTGGGGATCATCTACATTTGGATATAAGTCATTTTAAAATTTTCCTCTCAGATGTAGCAGTACACACCCACGCTTCTAGGTGCCATGTTCACAATCTCTTTTTCACAATCTTCCATATACGGAACTAGACACGCCCTTTGGGTGGAGCATGACACGCCCCCTCAAAGGGGCTCTGTGCAAAATTCTACTACCAACTATAATCTCCCTGAAAGTAGTTCTCAAAAGTAGGCAAGCATGCCTTTTGTCAATGTCAACCTAATGAATGTCAACCTTTTGGTGTTGACCTATCATCAGATACTGCCTTTAAGGCACACTAACAGTCCTAACAGGATATCTATGCTTGAGCACTGCTCTTAGGTAAATTGTGCTAATAATAGAACCATTTCTGTATGCTTATGCGTTAAATGTGTGTAGTCCTGGTTTCCTGGGGGGTAGGCGGCTATTGCTGCCTGGGAATTTATTGCACTCCCTCTCACCTGGGGAATGACCATCGTTTCCATGTGGTACAACCTGAAAACCCTGCTGAACCGGCCATTGTGTGAAGACAATAGAAGACAAAGGACCTGGAGCCAGATAAACAGACCCCTCTCATGTGTAACAAATGGAAATACATCTCCGCTTCAAAACTCAGCAAAAGCCGACATTTGTTCTCTATAAGAATGACGTGTTTTTCCATTACCACAGACTATACCTAGTAGTAGCACGTAGTATTGTGATACAGAACAGGTTAGAGGTGTTAATTGCTAATGGGCGGGTATTTTTTTAATTGTACACTCCATAAAAACTGTCCAAACATGCTTGTCATAGACTCTGAACAAGACTCTGTAACAAGCCTTACATCGCAGATGTGACTTCTCATTTACAACATCTGCCATTCGACCACTAAAGGTCCACACATGAAATAGGTTGACAGGGTTGGAAGATCGACGCAAGCATTAGGTCAACAATGGGAAGGTCCACAGAAGGTCAACATGTTTTTTTTCACATCTATGTCGATGTAAGTCAACATGGACACCTATCAGTGTATCGCGTCCACTCGCCATGCTTCAGGCATGGTGCCTCGCTGCTCTCGCCATGCTTTGTGTTCGCTGCACTCGTCACACTATTACATTCTCCCTCCACGCCCTAGTGGATGGTAGGGTATGAAATACTGAATTTTTGGAAAAAAAATGTAAAAAAACTCATCTCGACCTTTTGATTGTCGACATTGTCGTCCTAATGCTTGTGTCGACCTTCCAACTCTGTCGACCTAAGCCATGTCCACCATTAGTGGTCAACCATCATAGTGTGGACGGAATGGGATCATTCGTCAGACTGCATTTAGGTCTACAGTCATTAGGTCGACCCCACTAGGTCGACTGGCAGGAAGGTCGACCTGACTTAAGGTCGACATGGGCCAAGGTCGACATGACTTAAGGTCGAATTTGCATAAAGGTCGACATGAGGAAGGTCGACTAGTCATAAGGTCGACATGGGTTTTTCACTGTTTTTTTATCCGAATGTCGACACAGTCGACATGGACACAGTTGGCAATGAGAATCGGACCCTCGCATCGCTCGCTTCGCTCGCCATGCTTCGGGCACGGTGCCTCGCTGCGCTCGGCACACTATTTTATTCTCCCACCACGCCCTAGTGGATGGTAGGGCATGAAATACCGCCTGTCAGCACATGTCGGCTCAAAAAACAGTGAAAAACCCATGTCGACCTTATGAACAGTCGACCTTCCTCATGTCGACCTTTATGCAAATTCGACCTTAAGTCATGTCGACCTTGGCCCATGTCGACCTTAAGTCAGGTCGACCTTCCTGCCAGTCGACCTAATGACTGTAGACCTAAGTTCATTCTAATAGATGACCGCATCCCGTGTGGACCTAGCGACCGTATTCCTTCCAGGGAAGGGTTCCCCATGATGGAGCCTGCTTATTATCATTGTATTACCTGTACTCCCGTCGCTATCTCAGGGTGGTATTTGCAGAAGAGACCACTGAAAAAAATATATTAATCATTTTTTATTTAATTGTAAAGGTGCATCCACACTGTACAATTTTTTGACCAATTTTGTTGAAAGACATTGATGACCAATTTCCCTTGAACCTGGTGTCCAGGACGAAAGATGTTGACGACAGACGAAAGATCTAGCTCTTTGAAAGATATCCAAATTGAGCTGCATGCACAGTTGACAAACAACCTTGATGAACAACTGGCGGGTATGCGCATCATCATTTGTCGTTCCTCACATTCACGCTGGAATGGCAGAAATGGCCATTCGTTCAGGATGGCAGAAATGAACGAAATTGGTCAAAAAAATTGTACAGTGTGTATGCAACTTTAGTCTATTTGTCAGAAGCTAATTATCTTGCCAGTGTATTTGTGGAGCGTGGATGGAAACCAGAGTGCCCACAGGAATTCCACAGAAGCATGGGGAACACATCCAAACCCCACACAGATTGTCCCATAACTGGGAATTCAGCTCAAGGCCATAATACTGAGTTACCGGTATGGATTTGGAAACATTTTGCACTTGCACCTCTTTATGCCTAGAGAAGCAGAACATGGAATACAGATTATAAAAGGCAGCCAGCTCTGATTGGCTGAGTGCATTTTGTTCCCTCCCAGGAATATAGATGATGTAATAAGTGCAGCTGCTGTGGCCTAGTTACATTATTTCATTGATATGTGCAATAGGTATGGTCCGCGTTCGGGAACACAGGGACATGATACCCCTGTTTCCTGGACCTGGCAAGGCCAGGGACTGCATTGAAATTGCGTTTCCTTGGCCATGCAAGTCTTCCTACAACTGATAGTTAAATCTTATACCCCATTTACACCATAAATCCCGGATCCAACCCTGCATCTGGAACACGGATCCAAAATAGGTTGGATACGGGATTTTCACCGTTTACACTGTGGTGCCTACCGGCAGTTTAGACGGAGGCGGCACTTGAAAATGACATTATCTCCAAGCGCCAGACCGCGATCATCCCCACTGGGACCGCCGATCTCTGTGCTGTGCACCAAGGTAAACTGCTGGGATGCCCCTAGCCCCTGTGCATCCTCCCATCCTCAAGGCGAGGCGAGTGGATGCCGCACACAGACATCCATTTACCTCCTCTGCTGCCGCCAATGCTGTCTGCAGAGTACAGCAGACAGCAGCAGAGGCTGTGCCCCCCCCCCCGTCCAACCTGCGGACGCTGCGGTCCGCAGGTTGGACGCCCCTCATTGATGTAAACGGGAGCCGGGTCGGATGACCCGCCGTTCCCGTTTACACTGCCCTCTACCCAGGTCCTAGCTGTGTTCTACCCAGGTCAGGACCTGGGTAGCAGTCCGCATAAAGGGACACAGCTTGACCCATTTATACCGCCGCTGACCCGGGTTTTTGTGGCGGTGTAAAAGGGTATAAGAAATCCAAAGAATGAGACCAAAGTAAAACACAGAGTACATGAACAAGACTCATTTAAAAGGAGACAGACAATATAGTGTATGAACTGGACGCACCAACTGTAGCTATCACAAACACTGTGACATGATTTGTGTAAGAGGCAGTACAAGGAGCATTATGTGTATAAGCAGCACTACAGGGGGCATTATTTGTGTAAGTGCCCCCCCCTGTTACGTTCTGAGATGTATTCAGCAATTTGCATATGCCCCTGCACCTGGCTCATAGGATACCTTTACAGTGCTGTATTCATCATTTGGGGACACATTTATGCCAAAGGACTTTTCTTTCTCTCCCCTCATTGATGCCCACTTATTGTGTACAAAGAAGACTCCTAAGGCCGATAGTAATCCTGTATGTTGATGTTCATTGGATAAACCATTGAGGCAATTGGGTGCAAAACCAAGGTATTGCACAACCTGCACTGTGTATGCTCTGTAGATGGAAGCGGTCATCTATTAGAATGAACTTAGGTCTACAGTCATTAGGTCAACCCCACTAGGTCAACTGGCAGGAAGGTCGACCTGACTTAAGGTTGACATGGGCCAAGGTCGTCCTGACTTAAGGTCGAATTTGCATAAAGGTCGACATGAGGAAGGTCGACTGGTCATAATGTCGACATGCGGTTTTTCACTGTTTTTTGAGCCGACATGTGCCGACAGGCGGTATTTCATGCCCTACCATCCACTAGGGCGTGGAGGAGGTTATTAAAGCTGTGGCGAGCGAAGCGAGCCACCGTGCCCGAAGCATTGCGAGCGAAGCGAGCGATGCGAGGGTCCGATTCTCATTGCCAACTGTGTCCATGTCGACTGTGTCGACAGTCGGATTAAAAAACAGTGAAAAACCCATGTCGACCTTATGACCAGTCGACCTTCCTCATGTCGACCTTTATGCAAATTCGACCTTAAGTCATGTCGACCTTGGCCCATGTCGACCTTAAATCAGTTCGACCTTCCTGCCAGTCGACCTAGTGGGGTCGACCTAATGACTGTAGACCTAAGTTCATTCTGACAGATGTACCGATTCCCTGTAGATGACCTCCAGTGAATAAAAGTGACTGGTTTGGAAGCATGATGGGACATTCAGCACTGAAACAAGAGTGAGAAGTGAGCGATACTCCTTTGAATAGAAGGTGTGTGCAACCTACTTACAGGGAGGAGTCAGCTGATACTACAGACTGTGTAAGTGGGACTTCCCCCTTATCAGGTGAGGGAGCAGCATGTTCACACTGAAATCTAGGCTCTGAGAGGATTGCACCTGGGATGTACACAGTCTGATGATAACACAGTGATTGGCATTGCTACATGGCTACTCTTCCGAACCACAAATGTGCCAATGGTGAGTATTACTACAGGCCACTGAGCCACATATTGAATGAGCAATTCCCTCAGTGCACACAATTTCCTTTAAAATCTTTTTAGTTAGGATTTGGGTTTGTTTTGCTTCATATTTATTTATAGGGACTTTATTTTTTTGTTACTTTAAAACTTTGTATATTATTTTAGTAAGTAACTTCTTCCAATGTGCTAAAATCAAGCTTCTATTCATCCCACAGAAAATGTTTGTTTGCATCTTCATGTTCTCCAGTTTATTTCCAAATAATGTGGTTACACAGTCTGGACAATGATTTTAGTACAACAATCCTGTTTCACCTGACCACTGACCAGAGAAAACAGGAGTATACCTGACTAGTTTGTGTAGTGATTAGTCTTTGGGATATGTAATAGAATTGGCTTGTGATGATGGGGAGGAAGTGTTATATATGGGTTCTATATTAATGTAAATGTGATCTAGGTGCCTGTGTCTGAGTTGGGATGATGTACTTTCCAGAGTGACTTTTTCTTGTTTTTGCCAACTTTAACATTATATGAACATACAGTAGCTTGTTTCTCGTCTACAATTGTGTACGGTTTACCTTTTACTTCATCAGTGGGAAACCCTGTGTTTTTAGAAGCAGACTATGGTGCATTTGTGTTATGCTAATTGCAACATGATACCTGCAGATAGTGAACATCTTACCAGGGCCGGTGCTAGGGTGTCCGGCACCCTCCTGCAAACCATAAATTTTGCGCCCTTTCATATTGCCATTGCAACAAGCTGCCTCCCGTTTGTGCGAGCGTATGCACCATGGGATCCTATGAAGGATCTTTGGTGCATGTATACATACACCTGCTTGCACACTAATTGTAAGTTTGCCACAATAAGCCTTTAAGTTTAAGGCCAATAAGCCTTTAAGGACACATATGTATATCCTGTCAGCAACCATCGAAAGATGTGGAAGGTACACACCTATAAAAGTGACTTTTAAGTCACTTACATATGCGTGCACGCTGGCAGGAAATGGGCTGGCAGCTGACATTCGGTGATGGCAAGTCCAGGAGCAGAGTATTTTCAGGTAGACAAGTATGATTTAAGTACATTATCTGTCTAAATTAATATTAACCCCTTCACGACATTTGACGTATATATACGTCATGGCCGGGAAGTACTTCCCGACACATGACGTATATATACGTCATGACTTTAAACTGTCACTGCGTCTCGAGACGCAGTGACAGAGGGACGATGTCTGCTGTCCCTGACAGCAGACATGTCCCTGCATGCCCAGGGGGGGCTGCGATGTCGCCCCCCCGTCGGCGATCGCTGTGATTGGCTGTTCAGTGTGAACAGCCATTCACAGCGTTTTCCTGTGTTACCAGCGAATCAGACGCTTGGTAACACAGGTGTCAATCACCGCCGGGCGTCAGGGGGCATGAGGGGGTCATCGGTGACGATGACACCTCACCCCACCCTCACCCCACCTGCCCCCAAGGCTGTGATTGGTCCGTGGGACCCACGGACCAATCACAGCCAAGGCGCGACATTTAAACTAACGGTGACTGCGCTGCAGACGCCATTCCGGTCTGGAATAGCGTGCAGAGCGGTCATCGTGCCTATCTGCCGTGATACTGACCTGATCCTTGCTAATACTTACCTGATCCTTGCAAATACCTTACCTGATCACTTGATCACTGCTTGTAGCGTGCTGGACGCTTCCTGGATCTGACTTCCTGAGACTTCCTGCTGCTGCTGCAGAGAGATAGAGAGAGAGAGATAGAGAGAGATAGAGAGATAGTGACAGAGAGAGCTATATTGTGTGTCTGCTACCCCCCCTTTTTGGGGGTGCAGGGGTTTTTTATATATAAATAACTGTCACTGCTGCTGCTGCAGTGTCATAGTGATAGATAGTGAGAGATAGTGAGAGATAGTGAGAGATAGTGAGAGATAGTGAGAGATAGAGAGATTTGTGTCTGCTACCCCCCCTTTTTGGGGGTGCAGGTTTTTTTTTATACATATAACTGTCAGTGCTGCTGCTGCAGTGTGATAGATAGTGATAGATAGTGATAGATAGTGATAGATAGTGATAGATAGTGAGAGATAGTGAGAGATAGAGAGAGATAGTGACAGAGAGTGATAGAGAGTGTATATTTTGTGTCTGCTACCCCCACCTTTTGTGCTGATCACTATATCTGAGGTGATCAGCAACTTTTTGGGGGCGCAGAGGTTTTTTTTTTTTATATATACCTGTCAGTTGCTGCCAGTTGCACCAAAGGTTGTGCACCTGCTGCCCCTCACTGGTAATCAGTGTCGCATCACTGATCACCTTTTTTTTTTTTTTTGTGGGTGCTGTGTGGTCTTTTTTTAATTTTTTTTATACACACATTGTGATTTTGTGGGTGTCCTGTGGCCACTGTGCGCTGATCAGTGACGTACATCACTGATCAGCTTTTTCGGCACAGGGTTGATCTATTTTTTTTTTTTTTTTTTGATCAAATTCCTGTTGCCTTTGAGCGCTGTTCAGTGACGGACGTTACTGACCAACATCTGTGCTCAATTTTTGGCGCAGGACCTTTTTTTTCTGTTTTTTTAACCCCTTCAATTTTTATTTTTTTTTAACCCCTTCAATTTTTTTTTTTTTTTTTTTTTGTATAAAGTATTTTTTTTTTCTGCACTACATACACACTACACACTACATACCCCCCGGGTTGAAATAAAGTTTGTACCCCCCCCCCTACACTATACACGTGTTGAAACATTTCACTACCAGTAACACAAAAATAAAAATGTCATCCCAAATGTCATCCCAAATGTCATCCCAGTCATCCAGAAGAATGTATTCAGTGGAGGAGGCATATGCCATGCTTGCTTCTGATTCTGACACAGCCAGTGAGGCAAGCGGGGAATTTGAAGGATTCGTCTCAAGCTCCTCTTCCTCCTCTGGTGATGAGGGACCCCCTCAAAGACGCCCCCGTAGAGCAGCTGAGACCCCCCCCCCCACAATAATTGATCTCGTATGGACCCCACCACCAGACAATTTTGAGCCCCAGGTTCCTGAGTTTTTGGCCATCCCAGGAATCCAATTTGATTCCACAGGTCTCAGAGAAATTGACTTTTTCAAATTATTTTTCTCTGATGATTTTATAAATTTAATGGTGGACCAAACTAATTTATATGCCCAGCAGTTTATTGCTCAAAACCCCACGTCATCATTTGCTAGGTGGACCCCTGTAGATGCAGTAGAGATGATGACGTTTTGGGGTCTGGTGTTTCATATGGGCATAGTAAAAAAGCCACAAATTAGGCAATATTGGAGTACAGATGTTCTGTACAGCACCCCATTTTACCGTATGGCCATGACTCGGACTCGTTTTGAGGCAATCCATAAATTTATACATTACACCGATAATGCACAGTGCCCACCCAGAGATGATCCCACCTTTGACAGGCTTTTCAAAGTCAGGCCGGTCATTGATCATTTCAGTGCCAAATTTGCAGAGCTATACATCCCTGATAAATGTATTAGCATCGACGAGTCCCTTATACATTTTAAAGGAAGGGTTAAATTCCGCCAGTACCTTCCCAGTAAGAGGGCAAGGTATGGCATAAAAATGTATAAGCTGTGTGAAAGCACCACAGGGTACACCCACAAGTTTAGGGTATATGAAGGGAAGGATTCAAGAATTGAACCGCCAGAATGCCCCCCCTCCCTCGTAGGTGTTAGTGGAAAAATTGTCTGGGATTTAATGCACCCCTTCCTGGATAAGGGTTATCACCTCTATGTGGATAACTTTTACACCAGCATCCCCCTGTTTAAGGCCCTTGGTTCAAGAGGTACAGCAGCTTGCGGTACTGTGCGTAAGAACCAAAGAGGCCTCCCAAAAACGCACATTGCCCAAGTAATGAGAAGGGGTGAAAGCAGGGGAATATGCACCGAAAATATGTTGTTGGTCAAATATAAGGACAAGAGGGATGTCCTTATACTGACAACAATTCATGGAGACAGTACCACCTCCATCCCTGTACGAGGTACCAGTACCCACACCTCAAAACCAAATTGTATCCTAGATTACAATAAGTACATGGGCGGAGTGGATCTTTCAGATCAGGTACTGAAGCCGTACAGTGCCCTGCGGAAAACAAATATCTGGTACAAGAAGCTGGTCGTGTATATCATCCAGATGGCACTGTATAACGCTTACGTGCTATTCCGTTCTACCGGCCAGAGGGGGACATTTATGCACCTTCAAGAGGAAGTCATAAAGGGCCTAATATTTGGGAACCAGCAGGCAGAGGGCCCCAGTACTTCTAGTACTGGCCCCCGTATTGTACCAGGGCAGCATTTTCCCAACGAAATCCCCTCCACTGCAAGAAAGGGCAGGACACAAAAAAGGTGCAAAGTTTGCTATAAAAAGGGAATAAGAAAGGAAACTATTTTCCACTGTGAAACTTGCCCCGACAAACCCGGCCTATGTATAAAGGAGTGTTTCAAAATATACCACACATCTATGGATTATTAGGTTCATCATTTCACCGTGCTTCGGGGGTCTTGCTAATGCCACATAGCACCCACCATTCATTCCACCAGAATCTGAGCTGCAAAATCCAAAAATCACTCCTTCCCTTCTGAGTCCTGCCATGCACCCAACTGGTATTATTTGGTCACATGTGAGGCATTGCCGTACTCTGGAGAAATGGGGGCACAGATTTTGGGGTGCTTTGTCTCCTTCATTCCTTGTGAAAATGAAAAATTTTGAGCCAGAACTGCATTTTTGTGTAAAAAAATGTAATTTTTCATTTTCACTGCCCAGTTGTATCAAAATTGGTGAAACCCCTGGGGGTTTGAAATGTACACTATACCCCTAGATGAATTCCCTGAGGAGTGTAGTTTGCAAAATGGGGTCACTTGTGGGGGGGTTCCACTGTATTGGTAATGCAACATAGCACCCACCATTCATTCCACCAAAATCTGTGCTCCAAAATCCAAAAATCACTCCTTCCCTTCTGAGTCCTGCCATGCACCCAACTGGTATTTTTTGGTCACATGTGAGGCATTGCCGTACTCTGGAGAAATGGGGGCACAGATTTTGGGGTGCTTTGTCTCCTTCATTCCTTGTGAAAATGAAAAATTTTGAGCCAGAAGTACATTTTTGTGTAAAAAAATGTAATTTTTCATTTTCACTGCCCAGTTGTATCAAAATTGGTGAAACCCCTGGGGGTTTGAAATGTACACTATACCCCTAGATGAATTCCCTGAGGGGTGTACTTTGCAAAATGGGGTGACTTGTGGGGGGGTTCCACTGTATTGGTGCTTTGGGAGTCTCGCTAATGCAACATGGCACCCACCATTCATTCCACCAAAATCTGTGCTGCCAAATCCAAAAATCACTCCTTCCCTTCTGAGTCCTGCCATGCGCCCAACTGGTATTTTTTGGTCACATGTGAGGCATTGCCGTACTCGGGAGAAATTGGGGCACAGATTTTGGGGTGCTTTGTCTCCTTCATTCCTTGTGAAAATGAAAAATTTTGAGCCAGAACTGCATTTTTGTGTAAAAAAATGTAATTTTTCATTTTCACTGCCCAGTTGTATCAAAATTGGTGAAACCCCTGGGGGTTTGAAATGTACACTATACCCCTAGATGAATTCCCTGAGGGGTGTACTTTGCAAAATGGGGTGACTTGTGGGGGGGTTCCACTGTATTGGTGCTTTGGGAGTCTTGCTAATGCAACATGGCACCCACCATTCATTCCACCAAAATCTGTGCTGCCAAATCCAAAAATCACTCCTTCCCTTCTGAGTCCTGCCATGCGCCCAACTGGTATTTTTTGGTCACATGTGAGGCATTGCCGTACTCGGGAGAAATTGGGGCACAGATTTTGGGGTGCTTTGTCTCCTTCATTCCTTGTGAAAATGAAAAATTTTGAGCCAGAACTGCATTTTTGTGTAAAAAAATGTAATTTTTCATTTTCACTGCCCAGTTGTATCAAAATTGGTGAAACCCCTGGGGGTTTGAAATGTACACTATACCCCTAGATGAATTCCCTGAGGGGTGTACTTTGCAAAATGGGGTGACTTGTGGGGGGGTTCCACTGTATTGGTGCTTTGGGAGTCTTGCTAATGCAACATGGCACCCACCATTCATTCCACCAAAATCTGTGCTGCCAAATCCAAAAATCACTCCTTCCCTTCTGAGTCCTGCCATGCGCCCAACTGGTATTTTTTGGTCACATGTGAGGCATTGCCGTACTCGGGAGAAATTGGGGCACAGATTTTGGGGTGCTTTGTCTCCTTCATTCCTTGTGAAAATGAAAAATTTTGAGCCAGAACTGCATTTTTGTGTAACAAAATGTAATTTTTCATTTTCACTGCCCAGTTGTATCAAAATTGGTGAAACCCCTGGGGGTTTGAAATGTACACTATACACCTAGATGAATTCCCTGAGGGGTGTACTTTGCAAAATGGGGTGACTTGTGGGGGGGTTCCACTGTATTGGTGCTTTGGGAGTCTTGCTAATGCAACATGGCACCCACCATTCATTCCACCAAAATCTGTGCTGCCAAATCCAAAAATCACTCCTTCCCTTCTGAGTCCTGCCATGCGCCCAACTGGTATTTTTTGGTCACATGTGAGGCATTGCCGTACTCGGGAGAAATTGGGGCACAGATTTTGGGGTGCTTTGTCTCCTTCATTCCTTGTGAAAATGAAAAATTTTGAGCCAGAACTGCATTTTTGTGTAAAAAAATGTAATTTTTCATTTTCACTGCCCAGTTGTACCAAAATTGGTGAAACCCCTGGGGGTTTGAAATGTACACTATACCCCTAGATGAATTCCCTGAGGGGTGTACTTTGCAAAATGGGGTGACTTGTGGGGGGGTTCCACTGTATTGGTGCAACATAGCACCCACCATTTATTCCACCAAAATCTGTGCTGCAAAATCCAAAAATCACTCCTTCCCTTCTGAGTCCTGCCATGCGCCCAACTGGTATTTTTTGGTCACATGTGAGGCATTGCCGTACTCGG
Source organism: Crinia signifera (assembly GCF_055691185.1). NCBI lineage: Eukaryota > Metazoa > Chordata > Amphibia > Anura > Myobatrachidae > Crinia > Crinia signifera. Next base: position 46,384,574 of record NC_139220.1, on the reverse strand, counting down.
GAGAAATTGGGGCACATATTTTGGGGTGCTTTGTCTCCTTCATTCCTTGTGAAAATGAAAAATTTTGAGCCAGAACTGCATGTTTGTGTAAAAAAATGTAATTTTCCATTTTCACATCCCAGTTGTACCAAAATTGGTGAAACCCCTGGGGGTTTGAAATGTACACTATACCCCTAGATGAATTCCCTGAGGGGTGTAGATTGCAAAATGGGGTGACTTGTGGGGGAGGTTCCTAACTTTTAGCACTTATGGTGCCTAGAAACCTACATGGTGCCTAAAAAAAAATCTCATAAAAAGGAGGCTCCAAAATTAAGTAGGTGCTCCTTCTATTATGAAGCCTGTGGTTTGGTCAACGTGCACACTAGGGCCACATATAGGATATTTTTGAAAACAAAAGAATTGGGGGAATCAATTTTTAGTCACATTTCTCTAGTAAAATCTACTGTATTCGTTAGAAAAATGTATTAAAATTGAAACTCTGCAAAAAAAAAGAAATTTTGAAATTTCACCTACACTTTGTTTTAATTCCTGTGAAACACCTAAAGGGTTAACAAACTTCCAAAATGCTGTTTTGAATACTGTGAGGGGTGCAGTTTTTGAAATGGCATCATTTATGGGGGTGTCTCACATACAAGTCCCTCAAAGTCACATCAGAACTGAACTGGTCCCTAAAAAAAATCAGTGTTTGAAATTTTCTTGAAAATTTGAGAATTTGCTAGTCATATTTGAAGCCTCCTAGTGTCCAAAAAAATGAAAAGGAGGTTGAAATAATGATTGCAACATAAAGTAGACATATGGTCTTTGTTAGTTATTAACTATTTTGAGTGGTATGATTATTTGTCTCACAAGCAGAAAATGTGACATTTTGCATATTGCTAAATTTTCCATTTTTTCACGATATTTTGGTATTTTTCACAAAAAAACACAGACTGTATCGACCAAAATTTACCACTAACTTGAAGTACAATGTGTCACGAGAAAACAATCTCAAAATCACTGGGATAAGTAAAAGCAAAAAAAAGTTATCCCCACTTAAGTGAGACATGTCAGATTTGAAAAAAAGGGCTCTGTCATGAAGGCACAAACTGGCTCTGTCATGAAGGGGTTAAAAAAATATGCAATTATTAAAAATATGTTATAACATGTATTATAAAAGACTCACTGTTGTTTAAATCTTGTGCAGACCAGTCCCTCCTCTTCTATCTGCGTAGGCAGGACCAGGACGCCATTTCACCCCTCTCGTGACTGAGGGGGAAAGGAGGGGAGAGAAGGAGGAGATAGAGGGGGCAGAGTGTAGATGGCTGACACTGGCCACTCCACACATAGACCCAGAAGGCTCTGCAGTGCTGCTCACTTGATTGACAGCCTGGGGAGCAATGGGTAGGGGGCTGACATGATGACGTCATCAGGCATTGTGTCGGTGAGTGAGGGGAGTAGCTGGTGCCGCTGGCTGCCTGTCATAATATTTGACAGGCTGCGGCAGCCAGTACCTAACTAGCACAGTCAGAGAGTAGTAGCATTTATTATAAATATTGAATGATATCCGAGTGAGCGCGTCGCACTGCGCAGGCTGTACTAGGAGACTGGTGCAGGGGGGAAACAGCCAGGCACCGCCGTGAGTCACGTCACGTGACTGCACTTGTCTCTGCTGTTGTTATACATAGGAGGCAGGAGGAGGAGGCGGACTTTGTAGAAGTCGGACTTGGAGGGTTTGTGTGCGCACACAGCGGGGCGCACCCGGCGCAGGGAGCAGCATCCATGATCTCTCAGTCATCTACTCTCCATACTGTCGCCCGGCGCTGTCAGACAAGCGCTGCGGGCGGCATGCAGGCAGACAGTGAAGGCGAGGGGCCGGGCTGGCAGCTTTAGCAGCAGAGCAGGGAGAGTGCACCTTTTCACCATGGCGCCTCCCTGCTTTGCAGGAGCTGCTGAGCGGCCAGCGCCGGCCCTGCATCTTACATCAAGCACAATAAATAAGAGGGCTTGTTCCCAAATACATATGCTTCATTGGCACACTGATGGAGAAGGCTCTAGGTGCCCACACACTAGAAAGATCTGCGATCGTAAGATGTGCGCATAAATTAGCCTTGAAATCTTTTTTCAGTCCTGGACAAAAGATTTCAGGCAAGCGCACGTCTTTACCAAAGATTTTTCTTAAAATCCCGTGTGCATTCCTATGGATCTTTTGTTAAATCTTCTGATCTTTCGTGCAGCACGTAAGATCAGAAGATTCAGCTAAAGATCCACGGGAGCGCGCATCGGACCAAAATCGACCGATTTTCGGTCGATTATCGGTAAACATCGGCCAGTTCCGCTCAAAGCGGCTGTGTTTGTTGTTTTTTTTTGTGTGCATTATTTAACTAAACTTCAATTAATTGACTTGGCTGTATTTGTATTTGATACTAAAAATAAGAACAGTGGCTGTGAGCGATGCTGGCATTTTTAGTGGATATTTTGAGGATCTCTCACTGCCACAATGACAATATCTAAATATATGTAACCTGCAATAAATGAACTGTATGCACTGCATTGGTGGGAATGGCTAGAACACTGTATGCATGTAAACTGAAAATAAAGGGTACCACTTTACGGATATGGGGGAGAGTTCATTTGCACCCCATTAACTTGTATTACCAATAGCAGTCTATAAGGTGTGAGGAAGAAATAGTAGTGTTCCTCTCTTTCTTGTCCCAGTGGAGATTGCACTCTATATTCCCTACCACATGTACACGCGCACATAGACATTCTAGGGTTCATTTGTTGGAAGCCAAATAACCAACCAGTATATTTTTGGGTTTTTTGGTTTTGGGAGGAAACCCACGCAAGTACAGGGAGAATATACAAACTCTGCACAGATAGAGCCATGGTGTAAAGATTGTACACATTAGTTGATATTTTACATGGGATACGGTCATTGGGTCGACAGTCAAAAGGTTGACATTAGGTTTTTCACTGTTTTTTTAGCCGACATGTGCCATTTCATGCCCTACCATCCACTAGGGCGTGGCAGGAGAATAAAATAGTGCACCGAACCAGAAGCATGGTGAGCGCAGTTTGCCATGCGAGGGGACGCGGTGCACTTTAACCTGTGTCCATGTCTACTGTGTCGACATTCGGGTGAAAAACCCCCTGTCGACCTTTTTACCCTCATCTTTCCTGCATGTCTACCTAGATGGTGAGCTAAGCCCCATTTTCATCACTATGTGGGCATGGCGAGTGCTCCTGAGAGCTGCTGGCCATGCCCCCATTCACTCAGTCAGAAAAGGGTCTATTCACTGCGGGTGACGGGGATTGCCAATGCACACCCCCTACTCGGGTGAGTTGCGGGACAGACACGAAAAATCGTGACTATCCTTTGAAAATCGGACAGTTGGAAGGTATGGTAAAGCTACCCCATACAAATGTATTAGTTAGATGATAAAACAAAACATTCTGGCTATCCTCCTGTAAAGGATCCATGCTTATTACCTTCACTGATTTTAGTTAGCTCTGATTTAAGGGAAACTCCTTGAATTTGGCATGTTCCTCACTGCATGGGTTATATATATTCTGTCATCGCTATTTTCTGGTTTACAGCTCTTCACCTCTCACCGTGGGCTAACACCATTGTCCTTCTTCTCTGCAGGCACCCTGGTTACCCTCACCTGCCCTTCACACCAGGTGATCTGTCAGATACTGAGTGGGGCTGATCTGAACAGCTTGATTTACAACAATCTGACTCTTGATACCAGCTGGTCCTCCGCAGCAAACACCAATTATAATTTCCTTGTTGGTTTGGCCCTGGCTGTGTTCTCCAGCATACTCATAGGCAGCAGTGTCATACTGAAAAAGAAAGGACTCCTGCGCCTGTCTGGGCAGGGAAGAACACGTGCAGGTATGACTGAACTGGGAAGAGCATGTTCTTCTTCTCTAAATTCCATGAAAATAAGTTTTATAAATAGAATGTGTACAAACAGGTCTGTGTGTATTTTTGGGTTGGGAGGCCTGTGTGCATATCCGATGCCAAGGTAATATTTCAGCTGAATATATAATCCTGTATGACAAATGGACTATACTATGGTGAAACACTATACACGCTGTTTGATTCCCATTTACAGAAGAATCAATAACCTTAAACCTGAACTGGGAATTCCAGATTTAATATTCCTTCATTGTCCAGTACTCCAGCAGTCCTGGGCCAGAAGCACTAGTCTTCAAAAGTGATGAAATAGAGAGTGATAATCAGCCAGCTAATCAGCTTCTGCCTGACATGTCACAGACTGTTAGAAAAATCTCAGGCAGGAGCTGATTGGTTGGTTGTTTATCACTCTCCATTTGATCACTTTGAAGCTTAGTGCATTTGACCCATGGAACTACACATCCCAGCCTGCCCTAACAGTGCAGCTGTGGCAGGACATGCTGATATTTGTAGTTCCACAGCAGGTGGAGTGCCACACGCTGTTCCCTCGGTCCTATGTAGTATAATATTTTCAATGCCATCCCTTGTTGCATATTTGTCACCTGGTTATTCTCTCCCTTTTAGGTGCTGGTGGACATGGCTACTTGAAGGACTGGTTGTGGTGGGCTGGTCTTCTAACAAGTAAGCTACAATTCCATAACTCTTCTTACAGTATAATGCAATATCTGTAATGTTGGCTACATGTGTTACGTGCTCCAGCTCATTTTCTCCTTTTTCTATCCTTTTTTAATGTTAAGTTCATTTTATTGTCTAATTTCAGTGGGAGGTGGAGAAGGTGCAAATTTTGCTGCCTATGCCTTTGCGCCAGCTACCATTGTCACACCGCTGGGGGCTCTCAGTGTCCTAATCAGGTATCGTCCTACACACAGAATGATTGATATGTCATACTGACCACTGTATAACTCAGTAGTTCTCCGCTCCAGTCCCCAATATGCTTTCAACAGGTTGTTTTTTGGACTTATTTATTCATGTATAGTGGGGTTGGGATCGTTGGGTCTCCAGCAAGTTGGTCGACATAGGGTTTTTCACTTTTTTTTTACCCGAATGTCGACACAGTCGACATGGACACAGTTTCCAGTGCACTGCATCCCCTTGCATCGATTGCAATGCTTGGGGCACACTACTTTATTCTCCCATCTCGCCCTAGTGCAGGCATGTCCAACGTTGGCCCTCCAGATGTTGTGAAACTACACATCCCAGCATGCTTTGCAATAGTTTTAGCATTCTCTAATAGCAAAACTGTGGCAAAGCATGCTGGGATGTGTAGTTTCACAACATCTGGAGGGCCAACGTTGGACATGCCTGCCCTAGTGGATGGTAGGGCATGAAAATACCGCCTGTCGGCTCAGAAAACAATGAAAAACCCCATGTCGACCTTTTGACTGTCGACCTAGACCCTGTCGACATAATGCTTGTGTCGACCTTGACCCATGTTGACCCAATGCTTGTCGACCAACTTGCTGTAGACCCAATGACCATATCCCATATAGTGTAGGCGAGCTGATCTATATGGCTGGGTTAGCCATTATTCCACCTGTTACCACAGATATAAATCCTAAAAGCTTGACTTGTTCATATTGCTCCCATTCTAGAAATTGCCCATTTTAAACTAAATTGGGTACTTGTGTATTATGACGGCGCCCACGAAATCGACCGCAAATCGCATGGAAAAATCGGATGCGATTTTGCGGGCGATTTTCGACCGATTTTTCACTTTTTCCGGCCAATTTGCATGCTGTTCCATTATTGCACACCTTGCACACCCCCAATTTCCATCGTAGTGCATCGCATGCAATATAGTGGCATGTGATGCATGCCATGCGATTCGATTTGTAATTGTACAATCACCCTGATGGGTGCTTACAATGTTAAATGCACCGCCATTGTTAACGCCACCCCCACTATCCACGCCAACCCGAAGCGTGGCGAGCGTAGCGAGCCATCGAGCCCGAAGCGTGGCGAGGGGACGCGGAATACATGTAAAGTAATCCGCGGGGCTCGCTGCGCTCGCCACACTATCTAAAATCAACTCCACGCCGACGTGGATAGTGGGGGTATGAAAAGGTCGGAGGACGCGTGCCGCCGCCCCTCGCGCGCTCGCCACGCTTCGGGTTGGCGTTGATAGTGGGGGTGGCGTTAACAATGGGGGTGCATTTAACATTGCAAATCGCATCGCATGCCACTTGCTGGCATGCGTTGCTATGCGATATTTAATTGTACAATCAGGGTCATTTTCCCGAAAATCACATCACATACCATCGCATAGTACCTGGGGGTGTGCAAGGATGGAATAACATGCAAATCATCAGGAAATGGCCGAAAATCGGACGCAAATCGGACGCAAAATCGCATCGCAGATCAAATCGGCCGATAAATCTGATGCGATTTGGATTAAATCGGGGCCCGTTATAATACACAAGTACCCTAAATTGTTCCTGATGTGATCTTAAAAGGCAGGTCCAAACAGTTGGAGAGAGATTTTTTTTAATCGTGAAGAGAGAAAACATGGCTTGATTGTATAAAGTGGTAAAACAGTCTATGCTGGTTCCCTTTTTAGCTAACTTTTGGGCATATATCTGATTGAACAACAACTCCTGATGTGTTGGTTATTTCCTTGACATAGCAAAGTTTGTTGTGAATAGGGATGGCCATCGACCATTGATGATTTGAAATCATTGATGGTTTATGACCAATGTTGAATACTTTTGCCATCTGTGGGCGAACCAGATGGTTTCCCTACATTGATGTCAAAGGAGAACCAATGTTTCCTCTTCCCTTTTTTTTTTTTCTCTCAAGGTGCCGGGACACGGAGCATAGCGCTGTCTCCGGCACCTGGAAGTCCCGCCCCCGAGTTCTAATTGGCCCACAGGCCATTCAGTCAAAGATAATGGATGACCGTCAATAGCTAAAACTATCGATGGTTATCCATCAGATAGTTTACGACTATCGAAAGCTGGTTTCAGAATTTCCATCGATAGAAACCATCAATGGCGACTGCACTGTTGGCCATCCCTAGATGTGAAACAAGAATTAAAACCATGGCTATATTTCTGTTCTCTCATGCAGTGCTGTGATGTCATCTTATCTGCTGGGGGAGCGCTTAAACATCTTGGGGAAGTTAGGGTGTACACTCAGCGTGTTAGGGAGCACTGTCCTAGTAATCCACTCCCCTGAGGAACAAGAAGTGAACACATTAGAAGACATGACTTCAAAGCTTAAAGATGCAGGTAAGAAAGGTTAACGTGAAGATATATCCATGGCTCATATTGTGTGCCCGGAGATGGATTTGGCTACCATGTTGTTCTATAATTTATTTATTTACATTTTACGATTTGAGTGTTTTAATGCTCCTCAATAGCACATTTTGGCAAATCTATCATAGATTCCACCCCAGAAAACAACAGAGCCTCTGAACTTAGTCAAGGATATTTTCTTATTGTAGCCCATGAAACTATGGACAAAAATGATGAGCCATTTTCCCTTTTAAATAAATGGGTTTAATGATATCCTCGTGTGCGTTTTGATGTGTTCTCAGAGAAAACTGTTGGCTACGCTGTCAGTGTAAGCCGTCTATTCGCACTGTGCGTACATCGGCTCGCACTGTGCGTATGGACGGCTATGTAGTGAAACCATTTTGTAGCTACTACTTTTGTAGTTTCATGGCGGCACTGTGCTGCGCTACATCCGGGTTCGCTGAGAATACCGTTGGCTACGCTATTTGCCAGTGCTCCATGTCACATACTGGCAAATGCCTCCATTTCAAACCCACACTATCCTCGTCGGCCCGCGAGGCCATCGCGGAGATGTGGTACGCATCCTCCCGACCGGTTCATACCCTAACTATTCACGTCGGCGTGGAGTTGATTTTATTGGGCTATTGATAAAATGCCCTGGGACTGGCAATGCATCCCTACTGGTAACTTAATTTTTTTTCTCTTTTCTAAAGGAAGGGGGGTGGTTCAGGATGCAATGTTCTACAATACAAGTCAACATGCAACAACAAAAATGAAGCGGAGATGGTCAGGGAAAGAGCTCCCCATGTTGACGGGGACGCATGTGCGTGTAAGATGCTCCTGTGTCCCCATCAGATGGAGCCTCTCCGCCAGCTAAAGAATCTGGTGATTCCCAGCGCTAGCTGAGAGGCGCTCCATCTGTACAAACAAAAATGCAACTGATATTTGGCGATACTTACCCCTCCAGCGAGGTCCTTGAATCTTCTTCTGTCATGCACAACCTCCAGCCTGCACATCTGCATGAAAACTTTACTCAGCAGGTTCCTGGCAATACCCAGAAGACTTTGCTGAAGCCTAAAGGTAGCACCAGGTATCTATTGCCGCAATGGGGAACATATCGCTCTAGCTATCTATAGCTGTTGAGAGCAGTACATGGGCTAAAAGCTTTAAATTTTACCACTGTTTGCTGAATACTGCTGATAAAATTACATAAGTACTATAGGGGTTATGCATTGTTAATAAATGAGGCCCTGCATACAGTATGTTTAGATAAGGCCTTATTTAGGGTAGGAACATTGCACAAAATATCAGCTACAAATGTCAGCATCGCTCACATTTGTTACATAAATGCAAATAATACCTGTTGTGTAAGAATAGGTATATCCATAAGGTAAGGTAACATTACAGGTACCTAGGATGAGTACAAAAGTTCTTGCCAATTTTCAGACTTATTTTGACAAATTCACAAAGAACAGTCTGTAAATTCTGTCTTTTACCTAGCATTTGAGTGCTCCCATGCTGAAAAGCACATTTTCGGTTTTAACATTTCTACCCAGTAATTTGCTAATTGGGTATTTCTTCTGTGCTAGGACTCAGTACTAGTTGAAATTCCTTGGATGCAGAACCGGGTTGGCCCTTTCACACAAGAAAAGGACCCGTGTTAAACCGCAGATTACCAGCTAGGATTGTTTTAACCCAATCATTTTGCTTTTCTTTGTGGAAGGGGTATTTTTTTTTTTCAACTTGTTTATAAGAGCTGAGAATATCCCCATTTCCAAACGTAGGGACCTTGCAGTGCTCTCTGAGTTCATGCTTTTAGATTAAAGAATCTGCATAAAGTATGCCTTTTTTTTTTTTTTTTTTAATAACAAGATTTTTTTTAAATTGAGTCTTTATTTATAATTTCATAACATTCAATAGACAATAATATCAAATATTTCAGTAAATGTATAAAAAATAACATATACTTTATCTGTATGACATAACGAAACAAAACCTAACATACAAGTTCCTGCCATTCCTCCCTCCCCTCCATATGAGAGTCCATTGCCCCTTATCCCTAATCTACCTCCTCTATATATTATCCTCCCTATACTACCCCTATCTTGTTTGTCAATAATATAACAAGATTTTTGGTACTTGTGTAGTTTCACGGCGCCAGCATGACGCCACGCTATTTAAAATCAACTCCATGCCAACATAGATAGTGGGGGTATGAACTATCCATGTTGGCATGGAGTTAAGTTAGTTTATTTTAGATAGTTGTGGTGAGCGTAGAACCCGGAAGTAGCACGGCGCCATGCTGGCGCCTTGAAACTACACAAGTACCAGATTTTTAGATACAAATCTAAAAGCTGTTTTTGTTTCTTCCACAGGCTTCATCATCTACATTAGTGTGCTGCTCCTCTGCTGCTTAGTCCTAATATTCATTATTTCTCCTCGTTTTGGCCACACAAACATCCTTGTCTACCTGGCAATATGTTCCCTCTTGGGTGCCTTCTCTGTGTCTTCTGTGAAAGGATTGGGCATTGCGATAAAGGGCCTCCTCGCCGGCCTTCCTGTTGTCCAGAATCCTCTGCCTTGGATTCTCATATTTATCCTGGTTTTATCAGTCGTTACCCAGGTTAACTACCTCAACAAATCGCTGGACGTGTTCAACACTTCCCTGGTCTTTCCCATTTACTATGTCCTGTTCACAACAGTCGTCATTGCTACATCTCTCATCCTTTTTAAGGAATGGGTATCTATGTCCCCGCTGGATGCCGTGGGAGCTGTCTGCGGATTTCTCATTATCATCTTGGGTGTTTTCATGCTCCATGCTTTCAATAACCTTGACGTAAGTCTTAAAAGTCTTCAGGATCAATTGCAAAACCCAACACCGGTGCCCACCCAAAAAAAAGCCAAAAAAGAGGACAAGATAACTTTAATAGACAACATGGAGGCTGAGATCACTGGCAGTATTCCCAAAGTGTTTGTGATTTATACATAAACTGTACATGGTTCTAACTGGAGGGGGCATGAAAGAAATCTAAACAATGTCTCTTCTCCAAACTCAACTCATCTGGTCAACGAACAAGGCCCTTCATGAACGATGGATCAGAAGTCTATAGAAGGTGGTCTCGGGGGAATTTTATTGTTGATTAAACTTCCCTTTTCTCTTCTGACCATCTACGATGTTGGGATAGAAGTAATCAGAGAGAATAGAGATGGAATGGTTTTAGATGGGACTGGACTTGTTACATGTCAGTGAATTTTCCATTATGATATTGGAATGGTCTTGTGGCTGCCTTCTGGAGCTGGAGAGTACCTACCTAACAATAATGTAATGACATTAGGATGTCCCTTTAATTTATTATTTTTGACTATTTTCACAAGTGTTGGCTAATCTGTGAATATTTTAGAAATGTTTTTTTGTTCTATTTTAAAGTGTGTTTTTTTTTTTAAGATGCACATTGCAGTTCATTGGTGTATTGATTTTTGGAGTACGTTCAAATTGCTTTGTAATAAGGCAGATAAGTATATTCCTAGGACTGTTCTGTTGTTGCCACTGTATGTCAGTAAAGGTAGTGACTACGGATAGTTTTATTCAAATTCCCTCCCTTAATGTGGAGATTTAAATAAGCAAAAGAGATGTCTCATTTTGTGTTTAATTGTGGAGTTGTTACCATTGCTTATAACTCCCATGGGGAATGCGCAAAATATACATTTCCTTCCTGAAATCCTGCATTATAGCATTGCACGACCTCGTTGCCTAAAAGTAACAAGTCAGAACTGGCCATTTAAGGAACGTACAAAAAAAAAAAAAAAAGGTCAGTATTGATAGAACTGTATTTTTTTAGCGTACTATGGGATATAATAGAACAGTGCCCCCTTGTGTATGGCTATTATAATGCATTACAACTCTTATTAGTACCTGAACAGGTTGTATAATGTTTAATCAAGCACTGACTAGTTTCACACGTTCATCACTAATTGCACTAACGAGAAAAAAACAACCTGTATGTGTAACGTAGCTTTGTGTTTATATTGCTGTACAAAATAAACGTTCCTATATAAGGTGGAAACCTTTTATGACTGCAGCCTAGAAACTTGATTCAATGACCTGGTGTAAACACAAATAATCTTAGTGGAACATCACCCCTTAATTGCTGTTTTTGTCACACTAATATGGAGGACACTTGTGCCATTACAACATTATAAATCACCAGTGGCGGCTCGTACCTTATGGTAGGAGGGAGGAGGCTGCCACTGAGATCTAGAAGAATAATAAGTGAGAAATGGCCTTTCGATTTAGCAGTGGCCAGATCATTGACTACTTTAGTCAGTGCTGTCTCTGTGGAGTGTTGAGAGCGAAAGCCTGACTGAAGTGGGTCCAATAAGTTGTAGGAGTTAAGGTGCCCATACACGTGCCGATACGGCCGTGTGTTTTGAGCTTAAATAGCATTGCATGCCTTGTGCATGCGTTTTGCATGCGATGCGATAAAAAGCAAGTACAAAAAGGATGTGCAGCACATACTTTTTGTACTGTATGATGAGATGCCGTGGGAGCGCGCATCTCAACGCACACATCGCGGCGCCGGAATCAGCACGTGTATGGGCACCTTTAAGAAAGTGTGTGTGTGTGTGTGAGGCGAGTGTAGGCAAGTCTCTCAAGTACCTTGGAGAAGCATGGGAGCTGAGAGATAGGACGGTAGTTGGAGAGACAGTTTTGATCAGAATTGTGTTTCTTCAGAATGGGAGTAATAAGTGCATGCTTGAACAGAGAAGGAAAGATACCGGTAGAGAGATTGCAGATTTTAGATAAGCACGGGAGACCAAGCCTTACTGACTTGTAAGAGTATAGGATCAAGAAGAGAGGTAGTGGAGTAGGAGGATGAGAAGAGTGATACTTTATCCTCACTTGTCGGGTCAAATAAGGAGAAAGTGGCAAAGGGCTCCGGAAAGGAAGTAAGCAAGTCACTGGTTGATAAAATCCAAGATGAAATAGCATGCTTTTCTTCAATCGTGTACCTGGTGGCAGGGCCAGATTAATAATGGGCCTGATGGAGCTGCAGCTCCAGGCCCACTCTCCAAATAGGCCCATTTTGCAGATGAGGACTGGGACTGGGGCTTTCCAACGATCCCATTGGTTGATCTCATTTGAACCCAAAACTCTGTTAATTGGTTCTAGAGATATTGCGGATAGGCCCAATTTTATTTTTATTTTTTTTGTTCTTGCTGAAATGTAATTTCATGGCTGTTCATGTTCTTTGAGGGCAGTTCCTCAATATGATACTGATACTTTACATGCAAATGAATCAGTTGGTTCTGAAGATATAGCCGGTTAAGGGGCGGTTCTGCAGGGACTAGGCTGGTGTGAAAGGGGCCAGCCCGGGAATGTCTCTGCATGATCCTGGGACCATATTCCTGTATTATTTCAAATAGCCGGCACCAGCAGTGCTCTGAATACAGCCGGGCAGCCCCCCTGCTCTCTGCCCAGCTGTCAATGGCTGTCACTTCTGCCCAGCGGCGGCTGTCCCCCAGTTACCGCAAGCATGTAATCCCACATGTCAACTGGCATGGAAGCCCTGTCAATGAGTATGGAACCCCTGGCAATGAGCACGTAGGTAAGCAGCACTTATGTAGCATAATTTTTAATAGGCATTTTGGTGTTTGGCATAATACATAATGGAAATAATGTGTGTGGCTTAACATGTAATGGCCATTATGGTGTACATTTTTAATGTGCGCCTTTGGTGCGCAATGTCCCTGTTTGTAAAGCGTATTGTGAATTTTGGCTCAATCCATGGGGCAACATGTTAATTTTGCCTTCATCTGTTTGGAATAACGTAAATTTTGACTCCATCTGTGTGCCATAGTTTGAATTTTGGCTCGTTTGGTGTGAATTTTTGCAGTACAGTATAAGGAGGTTACTATTGTGTTGCATGATTTGTATATGGTCAGGGCCGGTGCCACCACTAGGCAGCTTTAGTCATTTGCCTAGGGTGCTGGCCACTGGAGGGCGGTACTGGTCTGCAGCAGAAAAGCTCCAGCCAAGTACCAAGCCAGCAGCTATTCTAGCAGGGAGCAGGTGAGCGTACCTCCTCCCCTCCCTTGAGCCCGCCCATGGATCAGTGTTAATCTGTGGCACCCGCTGCTCCCCACCCTCCTGGTCATCTGCGCCAGCACCCACCCACCCTGGAGCCAGCCGTAGATATAATCGGCGGGTAGCGACCCCCCCCCCCCCCCCCCCTGGACATCGGTAATCAGCGGCTGCCTGCTGCCCCCCCTGTGCTGGTAAAGGCAATCCGCGGCTGGCGCCCGCTGCCTTCCACCCTGCTGGCAGTGGCAATCTGCAAACCCCCCTCCCCCAGCTAGTCAAGGTTAATCTGCCCCACACCATAATAATTTAAGAATGCTTTTTCAAGTTAGGGGTGGACAGCGGGCGCCACCCACGCTGCTGGGGGGCTGTACGCGGGCGCTACCCGCAGATTGCCGCTGCGGATGACCGGGGGTGGGGGTTGGTTTGTTTGCCTAGGGTGCCTATAATTCTTGCACTGGCCCTTTTTTATGGTGTGGTAAACTTACATTAGGTGACCACAAGAAAGGTGCTGAAATGTTGTCTACCAAGTTTTGGCTTTCAGTATTTACCGTATTTGTACCTTTTCACAATGGGTTCAATGTGAAAGGCACAAAAACGGTAATTAACCAGTAATATAACGTTTACAACATGCAGACCCGGTCAGTTACCGATCTTAGTAGGGGCGTGGCCACGGCAGGACGTGAGTAAGGGCGCGAGTTCGAGCTCCCCTGTGTCTGCAGCTGCTTATGGAGCCTTCCCCTATGCTCGAATACAAGTGACCTAGCCTGGGGAACATTGTCTTTACCCCCCCCTGAGCCCCTTGGAGAAATCTTACCCGCAGTGAGTTGGGAGGCGAGCGACCGCCGGGAGAGCGGTGAGGCGTGCTGAGGTCCGAGAGAGACTGCGGCACCGGTGGCCGTTGGACGTATGGACCGGTAGTGACGGAGCGATCCCCTCCAGCTCCCCTGCTTCCTGTCAGCCCGGGCGCGGGTGAGTGACGCGGCGCCGGGCAATACAGCACAGTCGGAGACCCAGGAGCGTCTGGTGGGAGGAAGAGGGCTACTACGCCGTAACACAGCGCAGCCCCAGCAGCCGGAGGACATTGGGTGTAGAGAGTTGGAATACTCCCTCCCCCTCCGCCATCTCCTGATAGCCCGGGCACGGGTGTGAGACGTGGCCATGTGACACAGGCAACGACCCAGCAAGCTGTTGGGCAAACGGATAAGGCGCCAAGCACCCTCACTACAGCACCTGCAATACAAAGCAGGTGGGAAAGAGGACAGCAGTCTATCTCACCGCTAAGGTACTTAGCTGGATATCCCTTGCCTCATATACATTTATGTGAGAGACGGCTGGAGAAGGTAAAGCAAAATACCGTTTTTTCAAATTACACTGACTGCATATATAAAAAGTCGTATACTCCATAAAGTGGACTGCTGTGTAGCGCCAGGTGGGAATACTATCTGGCCCTGGACGCTGCAGGTAGCAAGGTGAAATATCTGTGCCCCGCACAAACTCTAACTGTGTGGGTGTTTATTGGAATCATTAGTGGGGCACGTGCAGGCAGCTCTCCTGTAAAATTGTGACTGGAACACCTGAAGATGGGGAAAACGGGACAAAGTGCTGTGGCCACACGGCTAGAGAAATATGCTAGACAGCAAGCAGGCAGTAGCTCACAAACCAGTACCCCACTCACCACTCCTGTGAAAGAGAGCAAAACCCAGCAGCCCCCTGAGGTGACTCTGCAACAGGTGTTGGAGGCCATAAACACCTGTGAGTCTCGTCTTTTAGAACAAATTAATAAAGTGCAAAGCGATATCATGCTCCTAAGGAATGATGCACAAAAAATTCGCGAGAGAGTCACGGAGGTGGAAACCAGGATAGGGGCGCTGGAAGACACTGTTGCGCCTTTGCAGACTCAAGTTAAAGCCCTAACCGGACAAATGTCTGATATGCGCCACAAAATGTCCGATATTGAAGGAAGGCTTAGGCGCAACAATGTGCGCTTCATTGGGTTTGAAGAAAAAGCAGAGGCGAATGCCCCAGAGAAATTTCTGGAGGGATGGCTGTTACAAAATTTTGGGGACAAGGCCTTTTCGGCACAATTTGCAATAGAAAGAGCACATCGTATCCCAGGTCGGCCGTCTCCCCCAGGGGGTCCCCTACGTACCCTGATAGCAAAACTCTTGCACTTTAAAGATCGGGACTCAATCCTTAGGATGGCGAGGGACAAAGCAGACCTTGAATTTAATGGCTAGAAGATCTCGACTTATCCAGACTTTCCTATTGAAGTGCAAAAAGATCGAGCTAAGTTCAGAGACATTAAAATCCGCCTCAGAGAACTTGATCTTAAATATTCAATGTTATATCCATCAAAACTACGGGTCATTGCGGAGGGTGCTACAAAGTTTTTCTTTTATCCAGAAGAGGCAGCGCAGTGGTTGGATAGCACATATCCAGGCAGAAAACAAGTATTAACTAACGTGATCAGATAGAATATTGATGGGGCTTTATGTATATTGGCCAGGAGGCAAATATTGTGTGAAATAATGTCTGATATACATGCCTAAATTTCGATATATGTGATAGTGAAAGGCTGGGGAACTTGGTTTGGGGGGTGGGGGGTGGGGGGGGTGGGTGGGCGGGGAAAAGTAATGAAAATGGTATAATTCAAAGCAGGAAAACAGGCATGGGGGGGCAAGAGCGGGCCTCGGTGGTGGCCATTAGTTTATTGCCTCTGGTGTCACAATAACGGTATAAGGTGGTGGGGTGGGGGGACAGGTATGCCTAGGGGGATAGGTTATACAGGGTGGGGGAGGGGGTGGGGTAAGTGTATGTGTAAGTGTAAGTCTATGTA
The DNA here is from genome assembly GCF_055691185.1 of Crinia signifera. Taxonomy (NCBI): domain Eukaryota; kingdom Metazoa; phylum Chordata; class Amphibia; order Anura; family Myobatrachidae; genus Crinia; species Crinia signifera. The sequence goes on along the minus strand of NC_139220.1, from coordinate 46,368,465 downwards.
TGTTCCTGAAGTATCCATGCCCGGACCAAGGCCCCTAATGGGTCCTATGAATCCCTACATGCTTAAAAAGTACCATATGATCCTTTATAAGTTTGAAAATAACGTATATATGTTCATGAAGTACCTATGCTGGGAAAAGAAAAAACATGTGATCCCCTTCAAAAAAAAAAAAAACCCTAGGTTCCCCTACATGCCTAAAAATAAGTGTTCATGAATTAAAACATTGTGGTGTGTATATATAGTAATAGATTATTATGGTTAAGATAATGACCTGGAACGTCAGGGGGTTGAACGAAAAAGTAAAAAGAGCTCTGGTACTCAAACAGTGTAAAACAATGGAGGCAGACATTATTTGCCTGCAAGAAACCCATCTAAGTAAAGAACGGTTGGTCTCCTTAAAACGGCCTTGGATTGGTCCTTCATATCATGCTCCCTTCTCCTCAAGTTCGAGAGGGGTAACAATTATGGTGAAGAAAGTTTTGGTATTTGAATGTAGAAGGGTGAAGATTGACACAGGGGGAAGATATATATTTTTGGAATGTAGCATAGAACAAACTCGTATATGTCTACTGGCTGTGTATATCCCCCCCCCCCCCTTTTTCCTATGAAGTGATAAAAGCAGCTGTAGAGTTCGCGGGACAGTACCCTGATAATATGGTATTATGTTTAGGAGATTTCAATAAAGTACTGGCACCCAGACTAGACAGGTGGAATAGATCGGAGGAGGATATATCCAGGGAGGGAAATAGATTTGCAGAATTTATGAGGTAGGTGGGATGGAGGGAACCGTGGCGGCTTAGAAACCCAGAGCTTCAACAATTCTCATGTTATTCTTCTGCGCATAAAGTATTTTCTAGAATAGACATGGTTATGGTCTCTGATGGACTTCTTAATAAAATTACCCATGTTGAATATAAACCCCGTGGGATCTCAGATCATTCCCCCCTTGTTATCCAACTAGACCTGGTAACCCCTGTAGGCTTCCGGTATTGGAAACTTCAGCCCTTCTGGCTGGCTCAGATGGGAGAACAGGAAGAGCTGGAAAGAATGATAGAAGGTTTTATGATGGATAACAAGGGCTCAACACAAGCAGGGTATGTTTGGGATGCCTGTAAAGCCTTTATACGAGGGGTCTTTATAAAAAAAAATCGCTTTTTTAAAAGAAACACATAGAGCTAGGGCACTAGAACTTGAGGGAAGGATGACAGCACTAGAAAATGTTTTTCTTGTAAGCAAATCTGACGAGGCCAGGTCCGAATGGTTAAGGGCACAGAGTGAATGGTTGGAGTATCTGCAAGAAATAGCCTGCCGCAAGATGGCAATTGGGGCTCATAAATGGTACTCGGAAGCTGATCGGGCGGGGAAATTTATGTCCTACCTAATCAAGCAGGATAAGCCCTCTAATATTATCCCCATAATTAGGAATGAATCCGGTGAAACACTGACAGAACCCCCTAAAATAGTAGCAGAATTTGTGGCATATTTCAAAGAAATTTATCAATCTAAATTAAGCTGTAGTGACGAGGAAATAGAGGATTACTTGGGTACTTGGCTGGATGGGATCCCTGGAGAAGTGTACCAGAAGTATATAAAAACATTAGGACCCCAATTGCTGGAGGTTTTTCAGGACATGTTAGCAGTGGGAACAATCCCCCCCTCAATGACAGAGGCCACAATAATCATGATTCCAAAGGGTGGTAAAGATCTAGCCCGGGTTGATTCATTCAGACCAATCTCGCTCATAATAACAGATGTAAAAATATATGCGAAGATCCTTGCGAATAGACTGAGCCGGGTGATCAGTCAGATTATCCATCCCGATCAGACGGGTTTTATGGCGGGCAAGTCCACCATGATCAACCTGCGTAGGGTCTTCACATATATTCAATGTATAGAGCAGAAGAAATTGGACGCAGTGATTGCCTCTTTTGATGCGCATAAAGCGTTTGATTGTGTGGAATGGAAGTTTTTATGGGGGGCAATGAAAGCATTCGGGATTGGTGATGGGTTTATTAATCTAGTCTCCCGGCGATATCAAAATCCGAGCGCTCGGATGTCAACCTTACATATCTTTTAGATGGTCAGCGACCATCAAAAAATGTGGGAGGTTCCCCCTGGCCTGCGAATGGATGTTACTGCGAGTGAGTCGCCCTTGCGAATGGGTGGTGGCAGCCAACCATTTGCAAGGAGGTGTTTGGTGGATTCGCAAGGGTGCGAATTTGCATCCGAGCAAATAAACCAGAATCACCCCGATAGACTGTAGAGATCCCGACACAGACACAGACACATACAAATTTTTTTAAAGGCACCTCAGTTGTGAACTAACTGATCTTAATCATCTCATTCACAAAGACCGACTCTTGCCTTTATAGAAGTTGGCCCCTATATTTAGTGTTGGCAGCTGGGTCTGTTTCCTTTTGTGAGCAGCTGTTCGTGTCTCTCCGAGGAGGACTAGATGGCAGAAATGCTTTTCACACAAGAATGTTTCTCAGTTCATGTGGTTGGGATGCCAGAGGCCGCTAGCACTCACAAATTATTTGTCCCCTCATTGAACTACAGTATTTAAGGTGCTATTTTAATGTAAATTATGTGCGCACTGCATCTGGGAAGACAGGTATTGATTACTATTTGTTATTAGTATTATAATTAAAACTATGCATGATCCTTTTAACATTTATTAAGACAGAAGCAAAGAAAAGTATATAAAATGTGTATAATCAAATACAATAGTACATAAGATAATGTATAAGGTATTAATTGGTTATGCTAGCATATAATACATCCGTGAAGGACCAACAGAAACATAAAAAAATTAAATGAATGGCATATATAACCTGTATGTCCTTGATTCTTGTAGATAGAAATAAGTTCTCCAATAGGCAAATTCTGATTATTAAGTAGGCAACTCACTGTTGGGGACCCACTCGTAGTTTGTAGTCCAGAAGCTCCACCGCTAGCAATGGGAGCCTCAGACTACAAACTGGCGTGCCTGTGATAAAGAGCCGCTCAGAGGGGCCCATTTATCAAACCATATTTGCGGCTAAACCCCTGAAAACACCCGTTAGGATTACAATTAATCCTACTCCACAAGCTCGCTGCCTAGGGGTCATTCTCGACTGAACTCTCCTTCATTCCTTACATTCAATCTGTCTCTAAATCATGTTACTGCAAAAACTGTAATCCATGCACTCATTATAGAACGCATTGACTATTGCAATAGCCTCCTTACTGGTTTTCCTAAGAAAAAACCCTCACCACTACATTTCATGTTGAATGCTGCAAGGCTGATCTTCCTGGCTAGACGCTCATCGTCTGCTGATCCGCTCTGTCAGTCCCTCCATTGGTTGCCTGTATATTACCACATTCATTATAAAATACTTCTACTTACATACAAAGCCATTACTCTGACTACACAAAATTCTCAAAATATATCCCCACCGACCTCTCCGCTCTGCACACGATCTGCGTCTCTCATCCACACTCATTACTTGCTCCCAGTTACTGGCAAGCTTATCATACTCAGGAACCCCACACAACCTCCAGTAGCATTTATATCTAATTGCATCCCATCAGGACTGTCTTGTAATCTGATGGGACTGCCATGCTATGGAATTCTATCCTTATGTATCCCTCCTATTATTCCTATAGATTGTAAGCTTGCGAGCAGGGCCCTCCTACCTCCATGTCGGTCTGTATCTACCCAGTTTGTTTAATCCCTGTTGTTTACAATTGTAAAGCGCAACGGAATATGCTGTGATATATAAGAAATTGTAAATAAAATAAATAAGTGGGGAGAATGAGTTTTGGTTTGCTGGAAATACCAATATCAGTAAACTGACAGGGAGTGCAGGGTGTGTTGGAGGGTAGATGGATATGGGAATTATTTGGGGAACGGTTGTGGTAAGGTGGACCGACAGTCAGGATTCCGATGGTCATTATACTGACATCAGAATCCAGACTGCCAGTACTCCGACAGCGCAATGAAGCCCCTTGCGGGCTCGGTGGCTTGCTTCGCTCACCACTGGTTCTATTCTCCCTCTATAGCAGGGGTGTCAAACTCAAATTCATCGGGGGCTGCATCAGCAGTTTGGTCACCCTCAAAGGGCCGGTTGTATCTGTAGAACTATGTGTCCACTCTTTATTATCATAAATTGTCACTGCATTCAATTATTACTGTTTTTTGTAATAATGTAAGTAATAACTAGCAGGGAGATTGGCTGGGGGCCTGGGACAGGGCACAGTGACATGACGTCAGATCGCCCAGCAGGTGACCTGGGCCTCTGGGTTCGCAGGACTCTCGCTAGAGTTCTGGACTGGTGGTGACAGTGGGACAGATAATGATAATGACCCTGGACACAGGCAGCCGCACTGCAGATTTGTGGGCTCAGGCTGCGGCTGTTTGCTGCTGGCCTGGCTCTCTGCCTGCCCGGCCACGGACTCTGGACTGGACAGACTGGTCTGGACAACAAGAGACAACACAACTGTGCCCACCCCACTGCCGAACTTACAGTAAATATACTGAACCAACTGATGCCACTGCTCCGCAGCGCGGCACCACAGGCAGGAGGCAGCTCACCGCCGGGCCAGCGTCCAAGTCCGACAGGCAGCAGCAGCAGCAGCATGCACGTCACGGTGTCACTGGCACTGCTGTCAGGCGGGCGTGTGTCACACATGGCAGCGCCGTAGCCGCTGCCCGCAGGAGGAGCCGGGGAGGAGTCGGGCACGTCACACAGTGACACTAACAAGTCTGTGTCCACTGTCCTGCCTCCCTCCTCCTCCCAGCGAGCGCCGCGGCGGAGTGACTGTGTCACCCGGCTTCCTCACGTTGTTAGGTATGTCTCTCAGTCTCGAGTCGTCATGTGAGTGTCACTGAATGTGATGTGACACTCACACTGTGATGTCTTCCCACAGTAATGTAATCGGCGCCAGGCGGGGGTGGGTGGCGGCTGCGCGGGCCACATGACGAGGTCTGGCGGGCCGGATTTGGCCCGCGGGCCTTGTGTTTGACACCCGTGCTCTATAGGGTTTGTGGAACCCCACTAGGGAGAATTATCTTTGTCAGTAAGGATCCCAACTGTCGGGCAGTTAAACAGTCAGGATTCCGATGTCGGACTACTGTCAGACGGAAATCAGGCCGCCGGGAGTTAGTTGTGTATTTGGGGGTTGTATTGGGTTATGGATTAATGGGTTTTGGGTAATGAGTCAGAGGCTGAACTAGTGATGCATTGCTCCAGGGTCCGTCACAATGAAGGTGGTGGGATTATCTGCTAGGGGGCATCAACAACAATCTTGCCTAGGGCATCAAATTTGTAATGGTTGGCTCTGTATGGCTCAAGAATTATCTTCAATGTATCACCGGTTTTACGTAAGTTTATGACAGATTAGCAGGACTATTGCCTTTAGTTTATGTGTCTGTTATAGCTCTAGTTTATCACTAGTTTTACCTCCACTTATAGGCACTGTTATATCCAGATGAATTCCAGTTTTGCCTCAAGTTTATCAATAAAATTATTTAATTCAAGCTCCAGTTTATCGTTTCCTCCCTCTCCCACTCCAGCAGCTGCTCAGTGGGTTCAGTTTCCCCCACCACTGGGAACTCTAGGGGGGGGAATTTACTAAGACGGGAGTCCTATATCACATGGGGTGTTGCTATGGACAACCATTCAGAATCTACTTTTTATTCATTTATGTGTGGATCTAGTCTAGGATCCAAAAACAAGATTTACTATATGATGTTTTGGTCCTGAAAGTTGTCTCGCTTCTCTGTGTCGAATTCAATCAGCAGCCGCTACCATGGTAACAGACAACCGATTGGCTGAGAATGGCTGTCTCTTGGCCAACCAGTGGCCTGTTAAAATGATAGTAGCCACTGGTTGAATCTGACACAGTGGCGGAACTCCTCGGTCGGGCACCAAGCTCTGACGAGGGAACGTGCACTATCCACCTTGCTTTGGCTATAGACTGAGCCGGAGGAGAATTTATTAATTAGGGGATTGCTGGAGACCACCACTGCTGCTGCTGTGGGGCAGGTAATGCTAGTGTTTCCTTCCTGATAGAACCCCCCCCCAGTACAAACCTGCCCTTCCGCCCCAGGTGCCACTTGCAAGGATCGATAGCACACCACACTCAGCAACCGTGTCTGTGTGCCTGGTAAAAGATTTGATTTTTCTATGTTCTCAGCAGTCATCTGAGTGCACGGAGGGAAGTAGTCAGGTTGCGGTCAACATTTCAAAATGGCCTCCGCATTGCCTGAGCTGGTGTTGCTATCTATATTCAGTTATGGTATAAAACATAGACTGACTCATGATAGACAGTCATATGGTTGACCACTAATGGTCGACGACAGTCACAAGGTCGACAGGGTCTACAGGTCGACAGACAAAAGGTCGACATGGAAAAAGGTCAAGATTAGTTTTTAATGTTTTTAGGGTGTCTATGTCGACATTGGTCGACATGGGCACTGTCTAAGTGTACCGCCTCCCCTCGCTGCTCTTGGTACACTATTTTATTCTCCCTCCATGCCCTAGTGGATGGTAGGGCATGAAATACCGCCTGTCCGCACATGTCGGCTGAAAACTTTGTAATTCATGTCGACATTTTGACCATGTCGACCTTTAGACCCTGTCAACCTATTGTGTGTCGACCTTTAAACCCTGTTGACCTTTTGACTGTATACCTTTTGACCCTGTCGACTTTTTGGTTGTCGACCATTAGTGGTCGACCATATGGCTGTCTAACATGAGTCAGGCTATGATCAGTCCGGATACCCTATCTTGCCTCTGGGCAACTTTAATGAAGTTACACCACCGGATAGACAGAATGAAAAGAAACCACAAACTTCGCTCTACTACCTTCCATCCGCACCAGGGCATCCGTCACCTGGGCAATCACCTGACCCCCCTTCTCTATAACTTGTATCCTTAGCATTGATTCACCATCTTGGCTGCAAGAAGCATTGGACTCTGCAGGGTGTAATTGCCACAAATCAGCATGACTATTGCTCTGATGGTAATCGGTGAATGTATGGCACTTACTGCACCATCTGATCTATTCTGTGATCACTCTTATTCCTACTCTGCTTGTGGCAGCACGGATGGTGTAATGGTTAGCATTACTGCCTCACAGCGCTGAGGTCATGGGTTCAATTCCCACCATGGCCCTGTGTGGAGTATGTATATTCTCCCTGTGCTTGCGTGGGTTTCCTCCGGGTACTCCGGTTTTCTCCCACAATCCAAAAATATACTGGTAGGTTAATTAACCCTAGAATGTCTGTGTGTGTTTGTACATGTGGTAGGAATTATAGATTGTAAACTCCACAGGGCCAGAGACTGAATGTTCGAATATTCTGTGAAAGGTGCTGTGGAATATGTGTCCCACCTGCAGTGATCATTTTGAGAACAAAATTGTACTGCGATCAGATATCACCTATTTTTACTCCTTAATGTCTAAACATTACCTTCATACATATTACTAGTTTATGCCACACCTGTCAACTTCTATGAAGTTGAAACCGAAGTGGTAATGGGCGTGGCCTCACAGGGAATTAGGATACAGTAGGCCACATCCGTTTTTATAATGCTGTGGGGGCTTGACCATTGCTGCAGGAGGTTCAAGACAGCCTCCATCCTATCCCAGAGCTGTCACATTTCCATAGTGATGTCAGAGTTTCCCCTCCCACCTAGGGATGGCCATCAACTATCGATGTTCACAAAACATTGATGGTCGGGACCTAGTGCTCAATGTTTTGGGCATCGATAGGCGAGGGTTGAATAGTTTTATTCCATCGATGGAAGGCAACCGATGGTGATTATTTTTTATTTTTTCCCCTGCCACTGTCTGCTGCTGCCCTACTACCACTTATCATCTCACTCTCTGTCACTGCAGTTTGCGCCGCGGCATCTGGTCTTCTATTGCCAGGGCCAGTGATGATCGGCACTCACAGGGTGGTCTTGGTCGACTCAGTGACAACGCATTTTAATTGGCCGCCCGGACGTGTGTGCGTATGACGTGCCTGCTGTGCTGCGGCTGAACTGTGAGGACATGTGCGCGTTCGTGCACTGCTGCCGAGCGGGTCGCGTCGTGGAGTGAACTGCAGTGGTCTGAAGTCGCGCTGCTGCTGGCTGCCGCTAGTTAATGAGTCTGTCACTCATGATTCTGCGCATGCACGGATAAGTGATGGCGGGAACCATCAATGGCAGGCGATAGAATGTTTTATAGCCATCGATGGTTCCTGCCTTAAAAACTATCGATGGCAACCATCGATGTAGGATGTGTCAATGGTCATCCCTACTCCAACCTCCCTCTGCCTCCCAAAAAGCTCCTCTCCCACTTAAATTGGTATAGTTGGGAGCAGGGCTGGAATAAGCCTTCGGGGGGGCCCAGGCCACTATAGACAGAGGAGTCCTCTTGCACGCCATTATTATTATTATTGGCGTGTCCCTCTGTACCTTACTCTGTAGGACTGTAGGAGACCTCACAGGCTCAACGCTGCCTCTGATTACAAACCTTCCATGCTCCTCCGACCAGCGACATCCCCTGCCTCTTCACCCAGCAGTGTTTAAATTTTCATCTGCGACCATCTCTGGTCGCAGATGAAAACGGGACACGGGGCAATATGATTGCTGAGCAATATATTGCTAGCGATCATATTGCCCCGTGTGTACGCACCTTAAGTCAACTCCCAGTAATGCACTGCACACTTGTGCAGTCAGTGTGCCTGGGCTTCCTATGGTCAGCACTATTAATCATTGTCACATTGGCAGATAGGTGAAGCTGCAGCACTACCCCACTGAATTCTCACCACACTACAACTGGGTGTGAATCAGTCCCATGGTGAGAATCTCTAGCAATTGTAGAATAGGATCCCAAGAATTGCTCATAAGGTGTTAGAGCGCTTCTGAACCATTGTGGGCCACTATCCAGGCACCACTGTGTACATTTATATTATTCTATAATACCGAGTACTAGATCAACAAATAACACAATCATATTTTTTTTTTTTTTTTATTATTCAACTGCAGATCTTAATTGATGTTATAAGAGCGGATGTTACTTGATGCTTTTGATGTTGATAATACGCCGTTGGTAGAAGTGTGCGCCGGAGAATACTCTGTATATTAAGTGCTATGGCTCTACAAGTAAGGAATTGCTGTAGGAAAGGGTTCTTGCAATAGCTACAGCTAATAGCAAATACAGGAGCAATTTCTTACAGTAATACCTCACAACTAGAACCTCAGATGAAGCACTATTGGTCTAGATGTACTGTAAGGAACTGCTGTGAGTATGGGTTCTTGCATATGCTACAGCTAATAGCTCATACAAGAACACATTCTTACAGCAGTTCCTCACAACTAGAACCAGACAGCGCACACACGGCCTGCATCCTCTTAGTTGCCAGTTGAATCGGCGCCACGAGAAGGATCTAGATAGAAAGATAAATAAATAACATTATATTTCTGGATGTCTGCATTTTTTGCAATTGTACGGCACATATAGATAACTGTAGGTTTTCTCACCTTCGATGTCTATATCTCTGTCCTCTGATCTGTTAATAAATAGAGAGATAAATGAATTTTCAGGTTGAACATTTATAAATGGACAATAAAAGATATAACACAATCCCTACCTTAAGCATGCCCGGTAGCAGAGGAAGAACAGCAGGCCTGCTACGAAGAACAGGATGATGATGATAATTAAACTTAAGAGTGTATATAAGTTTAATTTTTCCTGCTTCTTGAGTTCTTCCTCGAGGTGGATGAGTCTTTTTTCCAGGCCTTTTATTACTGAAATGGTACAAAAAGATGACTCTCGTTAATTCATAAAAATGGTACTTTAAATAAAGGCTGAAATTCTTTAATTACACAGTTTGGGAACCACTGCCATTAACCCTTTCTCACTGCAATGGGGCTTATAAATTAAAACTGATCCCATATACTTTATTAACACATCATAGTCGCATCAATCCCTGCCCCAGTGGAGCTTACAATCTATATTCCCTACCACATGTACATGCGCACACAGACAGCCTAAGGTTATTTTTTGTTGGAAGCCAACTAACCTACCAGTATATTGTTGGAATCTGGGAGGAAACCGGAGTACCCGGAGTAAACCCACGCAAGCACAGGGAGAATATACAAATTCCGCACAGTTAGGGCCATGGTGGGAATTGAACCCATGATTTCAGCACTGTGAGGCAGTAATGCTAACCATTACACCATCCGTGCTGCTCCTGCACATTGTATCACCCACCCATGTACATTATATCAGCCACTGTGTACGTACATTCATTCTGCATAGCGCACAGACCTGCCACATATGTTATATGACTGATATGTGCAACACACAACAGAACACAATCCATCAGGTTCTCTTATTTTCTTATTAACCATTTGATTATTTACCTGGCGCGATGTCCATGACTAATATCGCTGATGACCTTGTATCACCGGGACGCTCTGAAACACATAAGAAGAAATACATTAAAGTAATTTTGTTATCCCATATCTGCAACATAAGAACTGTACAGCCATGGGTGTAACACAGAAGCGGCTCCATTTCCTGTCACCTCTGTAACATGGGCTGAGGTAATCCGCTGAGGAGCCGCTCTCTGGACTTTCATTTAGGCCAGGGGTGTTCAACATGTGACTCTCCAGCTGTTGTGGAACTACACATCCCAGCATGTCCTGTCAATGTTTCATCATACCACTAATAGCACAATTATGGCTGGGCATGCTGGGATGTATAGTTCCAATACAGCTGGAGGGCTCTATTGCGCAATCTGCTTCAGGCCATTACTTTCAATCATTCCCAATATTTATCGCCTGCACTATTACAGCTCTGCAGTCTGTAGCGCTATCATATTCTTATTATAGAAATGGGCATAACCACCATTGTACTGTATGATGTGTTATACTCAGTAAGAGGGATTATTTGAATAACTTACTCTGTTGTGATGGGAGATAGTCCTCCACTGTGCCGTCCGCGGATGAATCTGGAGCAAAATAAGAAAACACCAACAATTGTTATACAGAACTGTACATACACTGATACTGTTATTACAGTTACATGGGTATTATGGCTGTACTTACCATCTACTGCAGGGCTGTCGTCATTGCCCTCGGCATACATGGGAGCTGGGGGAACATGAGAAAACAACAAGGACAATTCATGAGTATTCTAGTTGTGCTTACATTATGATACATGCAGTTACAGTAGGCTATACATACTACACTAAGAAAGTCTATTATGACATCACCTCATTATGATGTCACTTATAATACCACACAATGTAGGAAGAGAGCATGAATGGTGCAACATAATATTTATATATATATATATATATAGATATCTCAATATATATATAGATATCTATATCTATCTATCTATCTATCTATCTATATATATATATATATAACTGGTAAAACAGCACTCCGTGCAGGTGTACTATATGACTTGTACTGATAATGAGTTGGTGCCCCCTGTAGATCAGTCTGTAGTGAACCAAGGCTGATGTATATATAGGATTGGAGCTGGCGGCACTCCTAAAAATAAATGGCCACCAGAGCACTGGATAAATCCCAATGTTTCAAAGGTGCAGAAGACCTTGATGAAGAAGCCACACCGGCTTTGAAACGCTGGGATTTATCCAGTGCTGTGGTGTCCATTTATTTCTACGAGTGCTGCCATCTCCAACCCTATATAATATATATATGGATGGTGGACCGGCACTCCTGCTGCATATTCAAGCTTTGATCGGTGCCCTCACAGCTCTGAATGAAGCAATATAAATCAAATGGTAGGTGCGGCACTTGACTCTGTAAATTCAATAGACGACTGTACAATGTCTTTAAAATATCAACGTTTCAGTGCTCTGTTTATTTGACACTATCGTCAGGATAGATATGTATGTGTGTAGATAGATAGATACACTATATATATATATATATATATATATATATATATAATTTTTTTTGTTGTGTGTGTATTGATACAGTGTAATATATTTATATATTGTAGAGAGATAGAGAGAGAGAGAGTTAAGGCCCCCTTATTCTTCAACAAGTTGGACCTGATTGACTCGAGATTTATCCTATGTGCAGGAGGATCAATCTCCTACAATCTCTTGGTTATACCCAATGGCACAGGATTGTGCATTGTGTCATACACATCAGGCACATCAGATTTTGACAGATAAATTGGCCCAATCCACCTGAATTGGGTCAAATCTCACAAAATCTCACAAGTGTAAGGGGCCCTTTAGAGTTACATAAATACAGCATGATAGACTAATAGATAGATAGATAGATAGATAGATAGATAGATAAGCAAATAAAGATAGATTCAATATTAGATAGATAGACACAGCATATTTATATATACAGTATGTACAGTATATTTGTATATATGTGTATATATGTATGTATGCTGTATCTATCTATAGGCTGCCTGTATATATCTATCTTATGTTTTATCTATCTTTACCTATCTATCTAACTTGAATTGTATCTACACCTATCTATCTATCTATCTATCTATCTATCTATCTATCTATCTATATACAGGATTATATATATATATATACACAATATGTGTGTGTGTGTGTGTGTGTGTGTGTGTGTGTGTAAACAATATAAAATGCAGGCAGATAAAAAATAAATATATGTAAATGTACCTGATGTCTCACCTCCATGTGCGGTCTCTGTAACTAAATAGGCCACAAATAGGAGGAGGAAAGTAATGCGCTCCATCCTCTATCGCCTCAGTGTACAGAAATGAGGCATTATCTGTTTGGTGTCTATTATGACATCACCCCATTATGATGTCACTGTTTGGTGTCTATTATGACATCACCCAATGATGATTATGATGATGTCACTTATCGTACCACATGATGGAGGCAGACGAGAGTATGAATAGTGCTACATATATATATATATATATATATATATATATATACAGTATATATATATATATAAATATATATATATGTATGTATGTATTTATGTATGTATATATGTGTTTGTTTCGTTGGATAGATACAGCATATAATTTTTTGTGTGTGTATCAATAAAAAGATACAGTGTATATATATATATTATATATATACATATACAGATTATATACACACAGATAGATATATAGAGAGAGTTACATAAATACAGCATGAAAGACTAGTAGACAACTAAAGATAGATACAACATTAGATAGACACTGCATATACTGTATATACAGTATATATATATATATATGTGTGTGTATTTATGTATATATATATATATATATATATATATATACATAAATACACACATGTTTACGGCACCTTGATAAAGTGGCGACACGGCCACGAAACGTTGGTATATCATTGCCTCGTGTATTTCTTTCTATTGCGA